>NC_041383.1:543345477-543447608 GCF_002162155.2 Triticum dicoccoides
CTAAGTGTCTGAAATCCTACCGAGTGGAGAGCAAACCTCCCACTCGGGGGCTTAGTTGCAGTCCAGTACTCGCCTAAGTGTTTGAAATCCTACCGAGTGGAGAGCAAACCTCCCACTCGGGGGCTTAGCTGCAGTCCAGTACTCGCCTAAGTGTTTGAAATCCTACTGAGTGGAGAGCAAACCTCCCACTCGGGGGCTTAGCTGCAGTCCAGTACTCGCCTAAGTGTCTGAAATCCTACCGAGTGGAGAGCAAACGTCCCACTCGGGGGCTTAGCTGCAGTCCAGTACTCGCCTAAGTATGAAATTCATTCTGATCCACAAGGACGACAAGGTGCAGGTCGACTGCTACCTTCTCCTTCGGAGCTACGGCACAAATACAATGTGCGCTCTACAAGGATGACGAGGTACAGGTCGATTGTTACTCTCTCCTTCGGAGCTATGGCACAAATACAATGTGCGCTCTACAAGGATGATGAGGTGCAGGTCGACTGCTACCTTCTCCTTTGGAGCTACGGCACAAATACAATGTGCGCTCTGCAAGGATGACGAGGTGCAGGTCGACTGCTACCTTCTCCTTCGGAGCTACGGCACAAATACAATATGCGTTCCATCCTGATCCGCAAATATGCAGGTCGACTGCAATCTGTACTCCATCCCTACCTACAAGAACGGTGAGGTGCAGGTCGACTGGATTCTCCACCTCAGAGCTGCGTTACAAGCACTAAAGTATATTCCGAGTGAAGAACAAAAGTTCACTCGAAGGCAAATGCAAACATATTCAACGATAATCCAAGATTCGGATAACGTCCTACGGGTCCAGAAGTGCTCATGCATCAAGCCTGTTAAAGTTTATCGGTTACATAACCACTCGGCATTCCGAGGCAAATTTAAGGCATCAAGCATAAAAGTTTTTTACTCCTTCGGTGGAGGACTGGAAGGTGCGACAAACTGGTCCAGGTCGATTCCGTCTGCAATCCGAGTGGCAGCTGCAATGAAGGTCTCCATGAAAGATTGGAAGTCATGCTTCTTGGTATTGGCCACCTTGAGGGATGCCAGCTTTTCCTCTCGTGCATCCTTGCAGTGATCACGGACCAAAGACAGAGCTACATCAGCACCGCACCTGGCAGAAGACTTCTTCCATTCTTGCACTCAACCTGGGACTTCATTCAGTCGAGTCATCAAAGACTCGAGGTTGTTCTGAAGCGTCTCCCTTGGCCAGAGTGTCGTGTCGATTCGCGACGCTGCAACCTTCAGTCGGGCAAGATAGTCAACCACACCAGCGGCTCGAGATTCCAGTCGGAGCACGTTCATGGCAGCGTCATCCTTCACAGGAGAGTTGATGGGATCCAGGCCTATCTCCACTCGACTGGTCTCTTCCTCAAAGTTTTGGCAGAATTCTGTAAACACAGCTCAAAGATAAGCCAACAGTTCTATGATACAGTTCTATGGTAAGTCAGTGATTACAAGTCAGTCGGGCAGGAGAGATTACCTTCAAGCATGATGAACAGCTTCTTGGCGAGCCCTCCTAGATAAGCCTGCAGATCATTCTTCTTCCCCACCAATTCACTTGCCTTGTCGCTCAGAGCTATCTTGTCGTTCTTCAGACGGCTGACTTCCTTGTTAGCCGCGTCGAGAGCAGCTTTCAGGTTGGTGTCGGTGTCAAAACCGGCGAATCTCGGGTAGGGGGTCCCGAACTGTGCGTCTAGGCGGATGGTAACAGGAGACAAGGGACACGATGTTTTTACCCAGGTTCGGGCCCTCTCGATGGAGGTAAAACCCTACTCATGCTTGATTAATATTGATGATATGGGTAGTACAAGAGTGGATCTACCACGAGATCAGAGAGGCTAAACCCTAGAAGCTAGCCTATGGTATGATTGTTGTTCGTCCTACGGACTAAAACTCTATGGTTTATGTAGGATAACTCTTGTACCTCTACGGTTTATTGCACTCGTCCGGGCCCATGAGAGGGAGTCCTGGATTAGGGGGTGTCCGGATGGCCGGACTATGACCTTTGGCCGGACTCCCGGACTATGAAGATACAAGATTGAAGACTCCGTCCCGTGTCCGGATGGGACTTTCCTTGGCATGGAAGGCCAGCTTGGCGATACGATATGAAGATCTCCTCCCATTGTAACCGACTCTGTGTAACCCTAGCCCTCTCCGGTGTCTATATAAACCGGAGAGTTTTAGTCCGTAGGACGAACAACAATCATACCATAGGCTAGCGTCTAGGGTTTAGCCTCTCTGATCTCGTGGTAGATCCACTCTTGTACCACCCATATCATCAATATTAATCAAGCAGGAGTAGGGTTTTACCTCCATCGAGAGGGCCCGCACCTGGGTAAACACATCGCGTCCCTTGTCTCCTGTTACCATCCGCCTAGACGCACAGTTCGGGACCCCCTACCCGAGATCCGCCGGTTTTGACACCGACATTGGTGCTTTCATTGAGAGTTCCTCTATGTCGTCGCCCTTAGGCCCGATGGCTTCTTCGATCATCAACCACGACGTGGTCCAGGGTGAGACCTTTCTCCCCGGATAGATCTTTGTAATCGGCGGCATCGCACTGCGGGCCAACTCGCTTGGCCATCTGGAGCAGATCGAAAGCTACGCCCCTGGCCATCAGGTCAGGTTCGGAAGTTTAAACTACAAGGCCGACATCCGCGGGGACTTGATCTTCGACGGATTCGAGCCACGGCCGAGCACGCCGCACTGTCACGATGGGCATGATCTAGCTCTGCCACCGGACAATGCCCAAAGCATCGCTCAGGTGCCCGCTCCGACCATTAGCTCGGAGCCGACTGCGCTAGTTGGGGATGGACGATTGGACGCCACCCCAGGAGCCGCAATCTCTACGGCAATAGAGCCGAATACCAACCTAGTCCTTTGCAAGGCCCGTGATTCCAAGGTGCCGGACTCCATTCCGGACTCTGAATCCTCCGCACCCCTTCCGATCGAACCCGATTGGTCTCCGATCATGGAGTTCACCGCCGCGGACGTCTTTCAACACTCGCCTTTTGGCGACATCCTGAATTCACTAAAGTCTCTCTCTTTGTCAGAAGAGCCCTGGCCGGATTACGGTCAGCATGGTTGGGATTCGCCGCATTGGTCCTAGACCCAATTATCAACAGATTTCACCTCACCAGAGTCCTAATGGACGGCGGCAGCAGCCTGAACCTGCTTTATCAGGATACAGTGCGAAAAATGGGTATCGATCCCTCAAGGATTAAACCCACAATGACAACCTTTAAAGGCGTCATACCAGGTGTAGAAGCCAGCTATACAGGCTCGGTTACACTCGAAGTGGTCTTCGGATCCCCGGATAATTTCTAAAGCGAAGAGTAAATCTTCGACATAGTCCCATTCTGCAGTGGTTATCACGCCCTGCTCGGACGAACCGCATTCACAAAATTCAATGCGGTGCCGCACTACGCATATCTCAAGCTCAAGATGCCAGGACCTCGCGGAGTCATCACGGTAAATGGAAACACCGAATGCTCTCTCCGAACGGAGGAGCACACGGAGGCCCTGGCAGTGGAAGTATAGAGTAGCCTCTCAAGGCAATCCTCCAACCTAGGTGTCAAACTTCCGGACAACGTCAAGCGAGCCCGAAGTAACCTACAACAAATCCGGCTGGCACGTTCGGAGTAGGCATAGCAGTGTGGCCCCAACCCCAGCCCTCGCCAGATGGTGATATCGGTACCACGCGTACATCATTACGCCTTAGCGATACCATGGGCATAAGGGGAGGGGCACAACTACGACACACCCAGAATGCGGCTCAACCGCACTAAGGGGCTCCCTATTCAGCCGTTTCCTTTTTATACACTTTTAGGAACCAACTATTCGGAAGGCCTGTCCGGCAACACACTCGCCGAACATACGATGCAACAGCCAGGGAGAAAACAAGCCGCGTCAAATGTCCAGGTGGTCTCTATAACGAGCTTAATACCTGTTTTACTTAAAATCCCGCAGCTTGCCCCTGGAGGGGGACATGTCAAATAATCCCATCTCTTGCTTATCGCACTACTTGTATCGTTCTGCTTTCGCAGCAGCTCCCCCTTTTTTTAATAAACAATACATAGCTCTTATCTATTATTGTACTCATTTATTTTTTATGTATATACAAATATGTTCAGTCATGACATTCTGCAACCGTACACTTTGGTACGGCCAATACACCAGGGGCTTAAGCACCCCATAACATGGCGTGAGAAGATCGAACACTCTCATGAGTGCGGCACCCCGAACTTATAGCACTATATGCATCGGCTCCGAATCATGTCTTTGGTCAATAGTTGGGTTTGCCCGGCTCCCATGTTTTGGTACCTTACGTTCCGCAATGTTGGCTAAGGTAGCGCTGGGAGAACTACTACGATTGTGCCCCAGTTGAGCTGGGTTAACACCTCAGTAGAGAAAGCTAAAACTGACCGTCATGATAGTGCGAGAGACCGGTCACTGTTCACGAGGTTTTTCGAGTCCTTAAAGACTTATGCCGCTTAGAGCGAGGAACCGGACTTATCCGGCCTAGGCGTGGACAGCGCCCCGAACTCGGTCTTCCGAATACTAGGGGCTTCGCCGAAATTTAAAATTATAGAATTCTATGGCCAAGTGAGAGTGATAAAGCATTATAAGTCCGACGGCCTGGTTCGTTGTGCTGAGCGCCTCCCTAGATGGACCCAAGAATGGGAACAAGAGCGCTCAAGTTTATCCCGAACACCCCAGCACTCGTGGCATGGGGGTCGAAGCCGACGACTTGCATCTCTCAGATTTGATAAACGGCCACACAGAAGGTAATATTTTAAATTAACAAGCGTTGGTTAACGCACATGAACAAAGTTTTCAGCGTACAGGATAACAAATGCGAGTCTACTAAAAAATTACATCTTTGGAGCATTCGTCCGCTGTACGGCGAGCACCCTTCAGGACGCCCTTACAATACATCTCGGGTGTGCGATACTCCTTGCCCGACGGTGGCGCGTCCGTCAAAAGCTTCTCAACGTCCAGCTTGCCCCAGTGCACCTTAGCACGGGCAAGGGCCCGACGGGCACCTTCAATATAGACGGAGCACTTGACGACCTGAATCCACGGACACGCGTCCACCAGCCGCCGCACCAGACCGAAGTAGCTCCCAGGCATGGCTTCTCCAGGTCACAGCCGACCTATGAGGCCCTTCATGGCCTGTTCGGCCACCTTGTGGAGCTCGACCAGCTGCTTTAGCTGGTCGCTCAGGGGCACCGGATGTTCGGCCTCAGCATGCTAAGACCAGAACACTTTTTCCGTCGAGCTCCCCTCTTCGGCTCGGTAGTATGCGGTGGCATCAAACACACTACGGGGTAGATCGGCGAATGCTCCTGGAGAGCTCCGGATTCGGGTAAGTAGCAGATAATTAACTTTTATATTCTTGCTTTGCATAAAGAATGCCTTACCCGCCGCTATCTTCTTCATCGCCTCGATCTCCTGGAGGGCCTTCTAGGCTTCGGCCTTAGTGGTCTTGGCACTCTCAAGAGCCAAGGCGAGCTCGGACTCTCGAGTCTTCGAGTCACTCTCCAAACACTCGTGTTTTTCCACAAGAGCCTGGAGCTCTTGCCGCACCTCCTCCACCCGCGCCTCTTGCTTCTCTCGCTCGGTGCACTCCAAGGCCGCACTGTTTTTGGCCTTAGAGACCGCCTCCTTCAGGGTCGCCTCCTCGGCTATGGCCCCTGCAACATTTACGTTGCTCTTGTCATTTTTTGCAACCAAGTATTTCTATATACATTTACATGCGGTATTACATACCCTCCTTGTCCTCGAGCTGCTTCTTGGCACGGCCGAGCTCGTTCTCGGACTGCTCGAGGTTCTCCTTCAAGGCATTGACCTCCGCAGTCAGTGCGGCAGAGGTCAACAGCACAACCTGCATTCCCATATTGACATATTTTTATTAGACTCCTGCGTATATCTTTTTAGGTCCTCAGCTCGGCTTTTCTTTCCGAACGCCGAACTGAGCATCAGGGGCTACTGTCTATGCGGTAACATTTTTTATATGTTTTTTAACACATACCTCAAAGCCTGTTAACAGGCTTGTACAGGCTTCTGTCAGCCTGCTCTTGGCGGACTGAACCTTCTGAATCACCGCACTCATAACAGTGCGGTGTTCCTCGTCGATGGAGGCACCGTTAAGCACCTCCAGCAAATTTTTCGGCGCCTCCGGATGGACGGGGGTCGCCGGCGTCATAGGCTTTCCCTTCTTATGAAGGCGCCGCCTGTCGGACTCTGGAACCGTTGATGGTTCCGGAGCAGTGTTCGGCCTAGGGCCGGACTTAGATCCCTCCGGGGCTTTACCCCCTTCGGGCCTGGAGTCCGGGAGATTGCCTTGCGGCACCTCCAGGACCACCTCCTCCTGGTTTAGTCCCTTTCGGGACCCCACCTCGGTATCGTCCGCAGGGAGCGGGGAGGAGGCCGTCGGAAGTGAAGCACTATTCACATCTGACGAATTCAGGGAGCCGCTCGACGAATCGCCAAGCTGAGCTCTGGGCGGACTGCATAATTAAATTCGGCGTCAGAAGCTATCAAATAATAGAGGAGTGCAATAAGTCATTCGGGTAGCCGGACACTTACGATTTTGCGAGGGGCTTGACCCTGGATGGCCATTCCTCCCCGCCGTCTTCGGCATCGGAGGCGTAGTCCGGCAGAAGGGTCTTCCCCTTCTTGGACCCTCCGGCTTCCCCAGTTGGGGCGGCCTTTCTTTTCTTTCCTCCCCCCGTTGGAGGGGGAGAGGCTTCTTCTTCTTCCTCCTCCTCCTCGTCTTTGGAGGCGGAGGGTGCGTTGGGGTTGTCGGGCGAATCCGACACCGCCAGGCGCCGGGAACTCTTTCGGGTCCCCGTGGCCTTCTTCTTGGCCTTCTTCTCCGGCACCACGTGGGGTGCCGGAACCAGCAGCCCTGTCAATTGGGCGTCCGCTGGGTCTTCTGGTAGGGGAGCCGGACAGATAACCTGCCCGGACTTCTTCAGCCAGTCCTGTCAAAGGTAGGGGACTTTAGATCCCGCGTAGAGTCAAACTATGAAAGACAAAAGTCCCGTAAAGGGTAGAATAGCTTACCTCGTTGGCCTGGCGCCGCGAGCTGAATCCGCGATCCTCGGTACCGGACGCGGGGGCCTCGGCACCCTTGAACAGCACCTTCCAAGCATCTTCGTACGTGGTGTCGAAGAGACCGCTCAAGGTTGGGTGCTGTGCCGGATCGAACTCCCACAATTTGAAGGCCCGTTGTTGGCATGGGAGGACCCGGCGGATAAGCATGACCTGGACTATGTTGACGAGCTTGAGGTTCTTGCTCACCAGCTCTTTGATGCAGGTTTGGAGTCCGGTCAGCTCTTCCGAATCTCCCCACGTTAGGCCCGTCTCTTTCCAGGAGGTGAGCTGTGTGGGAAAGCCAGATCGGAATTCGGGGGCCGCTTCCCATTTGGGGTCACGTGGCTCGGTGATGTAGAACCACCCCGATTGCCATCCTTTTATTGTCTCCATGAAGGAGCCCTCGAGCCATAGGACGTTGGCCATCCGGCCCACCATGGCACCTCCGCACTCCGCTTGGCGGCTGCTCACCACTTTCGGCTTGACATTAAAAGTCTTCAGCCATAAGACGAAGTGGGGCTGGATGCAGAGGAAGGCCTCACACACGGCGATGAACGCCGAGATGTTGAGGATAAAGTTCGAGGCCAGATCGTGGAAGTCCAGGCCGTAGTAGAACATGAGCCCCAGGACGAACGGGTGAAGAGGAAAACCCAGTCCGCGGAGGAAATGGGGAATAAAAACAACCCTCTCATGGGGCCTGGGGGTGGGGATGAGTTGCCCCACATCTGGAAGCCGGTGCGCGATGTCCTCAGACAGGTATCCAGCCTTCCTTAGCTTTTTGATTTGCCCCTCCATGACGGAGGAGGCCATCCATCTACCTCCCGCTCCGGACATGATCGGAGAAGGTTGAGGTGGGAAGTGCGGGCTTGGGCGTTGGAGCTCGAGCGCGCAGGGACGAATAAGCAAAGGAGGAAGAAGGTGTGAATGGAAAGGGCGGATTCTTATCCCCTTATATGGGCGGCCAAAACTACGAGCCCCCACCGGCCTAATAAAAATCTCTTATCTCCCAAGCGCCGCGGTTAATGGCATGGTTGGGTTACCCACACCCGTATTGATGAGAATCCCGGAATAAGGGGACACGATCTCTGCTTTGACAAGACGTGCCAAGGGAACCGCCTCGCTAAACGCACTGAGGTGGAACAGTAAAATGAATAAAAGCCTGGCCGTGGCGTGATGTCACGCTGCGGAATACGCCAGCAGATTAGATTGGTGCAAATGTTATTCTCTCTATGGTGGCATGTGGAACTTATTTTGCAGAGCCGGACACTATCCTGGTGTTCAACATCTTCTATGAAGTATTCGAAGGAGGAACCCGCCTTGCAATGCCGAAGACAACTTGTGCGCCGGACTCGTCGTCATTGAAGCCTGGTTCAGGGCCTACTGAGGGAGTCCTGGATTAGGGGGTGTCTGGATGGCCAGACTATGACCTTTGGCCGGACTCCCGGACTATGAAGATACAAGATTGAAGACTCTGTCCCGTGTCCGGATGGGACTTTCCTTGGCGTGGAAGGCAAGCTTGGCGATACGATATGAAGATATCCTCCCATTGTAACCGACTCTGTGTAACCCTAGCCCTCTCCGGTGTCTATATAAACTGGAGAGTTTTAGTCCGTAGGACGAACAACAATCATACCATAGGCTAGCTTCTAGGGTTTAGCCTCTCTGATCTCGTGGTAGATCCACTCTTGTACTACCCATATCATCAATATTAATCAAGCAGGAGTAGGGTTTTACCTCCATCGAGAGGGCCCGAACATGGGTAAAAACATCGTGTCCCTTGTCTCCTATTACCATCCGCCTAGACACACAGTTCGGGACCCCCTACCCGAGATCCGCCGGTTTTGACACCGACAGTCCTGTTTCTCCCCCATTTCCTTCGCAGACTGGGCTTTCCTCTTCACCCATTTGTCCGGGGGCTCATGTTCTACTACGGCCTGGATTTCCTCGATCTGGCCCCGAACTTCATCCTCAACATCTCGACGTTTATCGTCGTGTGTGAGGTCTTCCTCCGCATCCAGCCCCACTTCGGCTTATGGCTGAAGACCTTCAATGTCAAGCCGAAGGTCGTGGGTGGCCGACAAGCGGAGTGCGGAGGCACCATGGTGGGCAAGATGGCCAACGTCACATGGCTCGAGGGCCCCTTTGTGGAAACCATCAAAGGGTGGCAATCGGGGTGGTTCTACATCACCGAGCCGCATGACCCTGAATGGGCAGCGGCCCCCGAGTTCCGATCTGGCATCCCCACGCGGCTCACCTCATGGAAAGAGACTAGCCTGTCATGGGGTAATCCGGAAGAGGCGACCGAACTCCAAACCTGCGTCTAGAACCTCATGGACAAGAAGGTTAAACTCGTTAACGTAGTCCAGGTCATGCTCTTCCGCCGGATCCTCCCGTGTCAACGGCGGGCTTTTAACCTGTGGGAATTCGACCCGGCTCAACACCAAACTCTGTCCAGGCTCTTCGACACAATGCACGAAGATGCTTGGAAGGTGCTTTTCAAGAGCTCCGAGGTCCACCCTCCCACTACCGAGGATCGCGGATTCTGCGCGAAGCGCCAAGCCAGCGCGGTAAGCTTAGTTTACCCATTACAGGGTATTTGTTTTTCATAGTTTGACTCTATGCGGGATCTAAACTCCCATTCCTTTAACTGGACTGGCAGAAGAAGGCCGGACACATCGACTGTCCGGCTCCTTTGCCCGAAGACCCAGCAGACGCCCGCTTGACGAAGCTGCTGGTCCCGGCACCCCATGTGGTGCCGGAGAAGAAGGCCAAGAAGAAGGCCATGGGAACTCGAAGGAGCACCCGGTGACCGATGGTGTCAGACTTATCGCCCGATGACACCGAAGCGCACTCCTCCTCTGAAGACGAGGAGGAGGAAGAAGAAGACTCTCCCCCTCCAATGGGGGGAGGAAAGAAAAGGAAGGCCGCCCCAACTAGGGAGGCCAGAGGGTCCAAGAAGGGGAAGACCCTTCTTCTGGACTACGCCACCGACGCCGAAGACGGCAGAGAGGAGTGGCCATCCAGGGCCAAGCACCTGGCGAAATCGTAAGTATCCGTTACCAGAATAACTCACGGTATTCCTTTATTGCACAGTGCCTTCTGACGCCGAATATAATCATGCAGTCCGCCCAAGGCTCAGCTCGACGATTCATCGAGTGGCTCCCCGGACCCATCGGATATGAACAGTCTTTCACTCCCGACGGCTTCCTCCCCCCGCCCTACGGACGAAGCCGAGGCGGAGTCCCGAAAAGGGCTGAGCCCGGAGGAGCCGGTCCTGGAGGTGCAGCAAGGCGACCTCCCGGACTCCAGGCCCGAAGGGGATAAAACCCTGGAGGGATCTAAGTCCGGCCCTGGGCCGGACACCGCATCGGAACCTTCAGTGGTTCCGGAGTCCGGCAGGCGGCCCCTTCGCAAGAAGGGCAAGCCTACGACGCCGGCAGCCTCCGTCCAACCGGAGGCGCCGGACGATTTGCTGCAGGTGCTTAACGGCGCCTCCTTCAACGAGGAGCACCGCACTGTTATGAGTGTGGTGATCGAGAAGGTTCAGTCCGCCAAGAGCGGCCTGACAAAATCCTGTGCCATCCTTTTAACAGGCTTTGAGGTATGTATTTTAAAACATGTAAAAATGTTACTGCATAGACAGTAGCCCCTGATGCTCAGTTTGGTGTTCGGAAAGAAAAGCCGGATTGAGGATCTAAAAAGATACACGCAGGAGTCTAACAGAAATATGTCAATATGGGAATGCAGGTTGCGCTGCTGACCTCTGCCTCACTGACTGCGGAGGTCGATGCATTGAAGCAGAGCCTCGAGCGGTCCGAGAACGAGCTCGGCCTTGCCAAGAAGCAGCTCGAGGACAAGGAAGGTAGGTAGTGC
The DNA here is from genome assembly GCF_002162155.2 of Triticum dicoccoides. Taxonomy (NCBI): domain Eukaryota; kingdom Viridiplantae; phylum Streptophyta; class Magnoliopsida; order Poales; family Poaceae; genus Triticum; species Triticum dicoccoides. The sequence continues at coordinate 543,356,461 of NC_041383.1, forward strand.
CTTATGTAAATATATATAAAAATACCTGGTTGCAAATAATGACAGGACCAACGTGAATGTTACAGGGGCCACAACCGAGGTGGCGACCCTGAAGGAGCGCTGTCCAAGGCCGAAGACAATGCGGCCATGGAGCGCACCGAGCGAGAGAAACAAGAGGCGCGGGTGGTGGAGGTGCGACAAGAGCTCGATGCTCTCGTGAAGAAACACGAGAGTTTAGAGCTTGACTCAAAGACGCGAGAGTCGAGCTTGCCTCGGCACTTGAAAGCGCCAAGTCTGCCAAGGCCGAAGCCCAAAAAGCCCTCCAAGAGATTGAGGTGATGAAAAAGATAGCGGTAGGTAAGGCATTCTTTATGAAAAGCAAGCATGTTAAAGTGAATTACGTGTTACTTACCCGAATTCGGAGCTCTCCAGGAGCATTCACAGATCTGCCCCACAGTGTGTCCGACGCCGCCGCATTCTACCCAGCCGAAGAAGGGAGCTCGATGGAGAAGGTGTTCTGGTCCCAGTATGCTGAGGCCGGACGCCCGGTGCCCTTGAGCGACCAGCTGAAGCAGCTGGTCGAGCTCCATAAGGTGGCCGAACAGGCCATGAAGGGCCTTATAGGTCGGCTGTGGCCTGGGAAGGTCCTTCCTGAGAGCTACTTCAGGCTGGTGAGGCGGCTGGTGGATGCCTGTCCGCGGCTTGAAATCATCAAGCGCTCCGTATGCATCGAAGGCGCCTGTAGGGCTTTTGCCCGTGCTAAAGTGCACTGGGGCAAGCTGGATGCAGAGAAGCTGGTGACAGAAGGGCCACCGGAGGGGAAGGAGCATCGCAGGCCTGAGATGTATTATGAGGGCGTCCTGAAGGATGCCCGTCTTGTGGCGAATGAATGTACCAGGGATGTAATTTTTGAGTAAACTCGTTCGTGTTTATCCTGTGCGCTGAAAACTTGTTCATATGCGCTAAGCAACGCTTTTTGAATTTAAAATATTACCTTTTGTGCGGTCGTTTATTAAATCCGAGAGATGCAAGTCGTCGGCTTCTACCCCCATGCCACGAGTGCTGGGGTGTTCGGGATAAACCTGAGCTCTCTTGTTCCCATTCTTGGGTCCGTCGAGGGAGGCGCTCAGCACAACGAACAAGTCAATCGGACTTATAATGCTTTATCACTCTCACTTAGCCATAGAATTCTACAATTTTAAATTTCGGCGAAGCCCCTAGTATTCGGAAGACCGAGTTCGGGGCGCTATCCACGCCTAGGCTGGACAAAGCCAGCTCCTCGCTCTAAGCGGCATAAGTCTTTAAGGACTCGAAAAACCTCGCGAACAGCGACCGGCTCTCGCCCTATCATGACGGTAAGTTTTAGCTTTCTCTACTGAGGTGTTAACCCAGCTCAACTGGGGCACAATCGCAGTAGTTCTCCCAGCGCTACCTTAGCCGATATAGCGGAACGTAAGGTACCAAAACATGGGAGTCGGGCAAACCCAACTATTGACCCAAGACATGATTCGGAGCCGATGCATATAATGCTATAAGTTCGGGGTGCCGCACTCATGAGAGTGTTCGATCTTCTCACACCGTATTTTGGGGAACTTAAGCCCCTGGTGTATTGGCCGTGCCAAAGTGTACGGTTGCATAATGTCATAGCTGAACATATGTACATAAAAAAATGAATGCAATAATAGACAAGAGCTATGTATTGTTTATTAGAGGGCTGCTATGAAAGCAGAATGATACAAATAGTGCGATAGGCAAGAGATGGGATTATTTGACATGTCCCCCTCCAGGGGCAAGCTGCGAGACTTTAAGTAAGACAAGTATTTAGCTCGTTATAGAGACCACCTGGACGTTCGACGTGGCTTGCTGTCTCCCTGGCTGTTGCATCGTGTGTTCGGTGATTGTATTGCCGAACAGGTCTTCCGAATAGTGGAGTCCTGAAAGTAAAAAAGAAAAATCACAAAAATCGGGAGCCCCTAGTGCGATTGAGCCGCATTCTGGGCATCCGTGGTTGTGCCCCTCCCCTTATGCCCACGGTATTTCCAGAGCATAATTATGTACGCGTGGTACTGGTTTCGCAATCTCGCGAGGGCTTGGGTTGGGGCCGCACTGCTATGCTAGCTCGGAACATGCCAGGCAGTCTTGTTGTAGGCTACTCCGGGCACGCTTAACGGTGTCCAGACGCTTAACATCCGGACTAGAGAATTGCCTTGAGAGGCTACTTTGTACTTCCGCCGCGAGGGCCGCCGTGTGCTCCTCTGTTCGGAGAGAGCGTTCGGTGTTTCCATTGACCATAATGACTCCGCGAGGGCCTGGCATCTTGAGCTTGAGATATGCGTAGTGTGGCACCGCATTGAACTTTGCAAATGCGGTTCGTCCGAGCAGGGCGTGATAGCCACTGCAGAACGGGACTATGTCGAAGATTAACTCCTCGCTTCGGAAATTATCCGGGGATCCAAAGACCACTTCGAGTGTAACTGAGCCTGTACAGCTGGCCTCTACATCTGGTATGACTCCTTTAAAGGTCGTCTTTGTGGGTTTAATCCTTGAGGGATCTATGCCCATTTTCCGCACTATATCCTGATAAAGCAGGTTCATGCTGCTGCCTCCGTCCATGAGGACTCTAGTGAGGTGAAATCCGTCAATGATTGGGTCTAGGACCATTGCAGCGAATCCGCCGTGACGAATGCTAGTGGGGTGGTCCCCTCGATCAAAAGTGATCGGGCAGGAGGACCATGGGTTGAACTCTAGGGCGACTAGCTCCAACACATATACGCCCTGAGCGCACGCTTCCGTTCCCTTTTGGGGATGTGGGTTGCATATATCATGTTCACTGTCCGCACTTGTGGGGGAAAGCCATTCCGTCCTCTGTTGTTCGGCGGCCGGGGCTCCTCCTCTCATCGCTATGCCCCTTGTCTCTGTTTTCGGCACTTAACTTGCCTTCCTGATTGAACACCCATCAATCCCTGTTGGTGTGATTGGCTGGTTGTTCGGGGGTGCCGTGTATCTGGCACGAGCGATCGAGTATCCGGTCTAAATTGGACGGGCCCAGAGTATTTCTTTTGAATGGCTTTTTCCGTTGACTCGGTTTAGAGCCTCTGAATCCGGCATTAACTGCCGTATCCCTAGTGTTGTCGCCGTTAATGCGGCGTTTGTGCTTGTTGCGACGCGACCTGCCATTGTTTTCCTTGGTATCCGAATTACCAGGGCTCTTGGTCATGTTATTGCTACGAGCTAGCCAGCTGTCTTCTCCCGCTCAAAAGCGGGTCATGAGTGTCGTGAGGGCTGCCATAGATTTCGTCTTTACCTGTCCAAGGTGCCGGACAAGCCATTCGTCTCGGATGTTATGCTTGAAGGCTGCGAGGGCCTCTGCGTCCGGACAGTCGACTATTTAATTTTTCTTGGTTATGAACCGTGTCCAGAATTGTCTGGCCGATTCCTCTGGCTGTTGGATTATGTGGCTTAAGTCATCGGTGTCTGGTGGTCGCACACAGGTGCCCTGGAAATTGTCAAGGAATGCGGATTCCAGGTCCTCCCAGCAACCAATTGACGCTGCTGGCAAGCTGTTAAGACAATGCCGAGCCGGTCCTTTAAGCTTGAGTGGGAGGTATTTGATAGCGTGTCACCACCACGGGCCATGTGGATATGAAGGATATAATCCTCGATCCATACCGCAGGATCTGTTGTGCCATCGTATGATTTTATGTTTATGGTTTTAAAACCCTCGGGGATTTGATGGTCCATTACTTCATCTCTGAAGCATAGTGGGTGTGCGGCACCTCTGTACTGGGCTATATCACGACGTAGCTCAGATGAGCTTTGTCTGTTGTGTTCGGCCTGGCCGTATTTGCCATATCCGGCATGACGGTTATCGTCACGTGACGTGGGGCGCCCACGCGATCCGTAGATCGATCTTATTTGCCTTGCCTTGTCCTCCAATATGTCTTGCAGGTCTGGCGCGTTTCCCCATGCCTTGATATTTTTTGAGCGGCGCCGGGGTGTGGCTTGAGTTGAGGGCCGAAAGGCCTCTCTGTCGCGGCCATAGGGTGGCCGATCGCCCGCATCATACACTGGTGATGTAGGTTTAGTTGCTTCCTCCTCTAGTTGGGGTAGCAGCCTGCGCTTTGGGTAGCTCTTGGAGGGGCGTTCAAGTTTGTACTCTTCGGCAGCGAGGACTTCCGTCCATCTGTCGGCTAGCAAGTCTTGGTCAGCTCTAAGCTACTGCTGTTTTCTCTTGAGGCTGCTTGCCGTGGCCATGAGCCTGCGTTTGAAACGCTCTTGTTCGACGGGGTCCTCAGGCACGACAAATTCGTCGTCGTCGAGGCTTGCTTCGTCTTCGGAGGGAGGCATGTAATTATCGTCCTCGACCTCTCTATCTCCCGCTCTCTCATGAGGGCTGGCTTCTCCATCCTCCTGCGCTGAATCCTGCTGGAGGGGGTTGTCTTTGGCACTGTCCGGGGTGTTATTGTCTCCAGTGCCGGACTCGCCGTTTTTGCTTTGGCAAGATTTAAGCGGCGCCGCTAACGCCGACGCTTAGGCTGTTTCTTGGAGGGGTCATCCTCCGTTGTTCCATCGCCATCCCCTTCTTTTGGGGTGTCCACCATGTATATGTCATATGACGAGGTGGCTTTCCAGTGCCCTATAGGCGCTGGTTCTTGGTCGTCTCCTTCATCGGCGTCCATACCGTCGATGTCTTTGGAGTCGAAGTCGAGCATGTCGGTTAAATATTCGACAGTGGCTACGAAGTGGGTGGTGGGTGGGTTTCGAATTTCTTCGTCGTCCACATCCCAACCTTGCTGACCATAGTCCGGCCAGGGCTCTCCTGATAAAGAGAGAGACTTTAGTGAATTCATGATGTCGCCAAAGGGCGAGTGTTGAAAGATGTCCGCGACGGTGAACTCCATGATCGGAGCCCAATTGGGTTCGATCGGGAGGGGTGCGGAATATTCGGAGTCCGAAAAGGAGTCCGGCACCTTGGAGTCACAAGCTCCGCGAAGGACAAGATTGGTGTTCTGCTTGATCACCATAGAGATTGCAGCCCTCGAGGCGGCGTCTAGCCACCTGTCCTCGACCGGCACAGTCGGCTCCGAGCTAAGGGTCGGAGCGGACACCTGAGCGGCGCTTTGGGCACTGTCCGGCGGTAGAGCTAGATCATGCCCATCGTGACAGTGCGGCGCGCTCGGCTGTGGCTCGAATCCGTCGAAGATCAAGTCTCCGCGGATGTTAGTCGTGTAGTTTAAACTTCCAAATCTGACCAGATGGCCAGGGGCGTAGCTTTCGATCTGCTCCAGATGGCCAAGTGAATTGGCCTGCAATGCAAAGCCGCCGAATACGAAGATCTGTCTGGGGAGAAAAGTCTCACCCTGGACCGTGTCGTGGTTGATGATCGAAGAAGCCATCGGGCCTAAAGGTGACGACACAGAGGAACTCTCAATGAAAGCACCAATGTCGGTGTCAAAACCGGTGGATCTTGGGTAGGGGGTCCCGAACTGTGCGTCTAGGCGGATGGTACCAGGAGACAAGGGACACGATGTTGTTACCCAGGTTCGGGCCCTCTCGATGGAGGTAAAACCCTACTCCTGCTTGATTAATATTGATGATATGGGTAGTACAAGAGTTGATCTACCACGAGATCAGAGAGGCTAAACCCTAGAAGCTAGCCTATGGTATGATTGTTGTTCGTCCTACGGACTAAACCTCTCCGGTTTATATAGACACCGGAGAGGGCTAGGGTTACACAGAGTCGGTTACAATGGGAGGAGATCTACATATCGTATCGCCAAGCTTGCCTTCCACGCCAGGGAAAGTTCTATCCGAACACGGGACGAAGTCTTCAATCTTGTATCTTCATAGTCCAGGAGTCCGGCCAAAGGTCATAGTCCGGCCATCCGGACACCCCCTAATCCAGGACTCCCTCAGTTGGCGTTCTCTTCTTCAAGTTTGCCGACTGAGGCCAGCTTCTCTTCCGCAAGCTTCGTTTTATCCAAAGCAGCCTTCTGCGCCTCGGCAAGTTCCTGGTCCTTCTTGTTCAGAGCCACCTTTGTTTTTTCTGCAAAATGACAAGGAGGTCAGAATCAATAATGGGCAGAAGGATAAAAACAATCGTCAAGTTCTCACCAATCATACCTGTTGCCTCATCCTTCGCCTTCTGAAAGTTCTTCTGAACAAGTTTCAATGGGGATTTTCCACGTGTAAAATCATCATTGGCTGGAGGAAACACGTGTCGGCTCACCGTTGGGACAGATGTCATCCACTCATTGGACCGAAGGCGCCTATGATACGTCGACATGTGGCACGGCCCAACAGAGGCCAATTCCGGTGAGAAGACTGGCCCATTTGACTTGGTCAAAAGGTGGCGGGCGGCCCAAGGAAAGTTGGTTAATGGCCTGTTCGCATATAGCCCATTTACAACCCGCTAACCCAGGGCCCGTTACGACCTATCCGAATTAGGCCCAGTAGCGTCATCTGGGCTGTCTAATATGATTCCAGCCCATTTGAAGTTCCGGCCCATGTATGGCCCATGACGTCTTTCAGCCCATAAGAGGCCCTTTGTAACTCTTGGCCCACTAAAAGCCCGTGGTGAAACTGGTTCGTAATGAACAATGTATCACTTTATACCCATTAACGACCCATTAATCCATTGGTCTATTTGCAACCCATGTTATCTTTCGGCCTTCTCAGGGCCCATTTATACTTGGGCTCATTTCCAGCATTCGATTACTTATGGCCCGTTACTGTCATTTTCTGCTTGTGGGCCAAATTCAGCCCTTGGTTACAGTCAGCCCGTTTGTGGCCCGTTAATAAGTTGCGCTGTTTTCATAGCGTCATCAAATACGGCCTATTAATGACGACCCGTTATGGTCGGCCCATGAACAAACGATTCCAACTCTAGCCCGTTTATGGCTATAATGCGGTCTGTTAGTGGCCCATGTCTGGCCAATCGATCATACGACCCGTATAAGGCCCATTGATGATACGACCCGTAGAAGGCCCATTGTTTCTATGGCACATAGAAGGCCCATTGTTTCTATGGCCTGTAGGAGGCCCAGTGTCACTATAGTAAATATGTAGCCCATGGTTATTGTGGCTTAGTTTTAAAAATAGGTTATTGCGGCCACTAGCAAACCGCGGAAAAAGAACTGCACTGATTACAAGCAAAAAAATAAACAAGACAACAAGGAAATAAATAAGCAAGCAACTTATGCTAGGCTATCACGGCTATTACACATATTACATCCACTGGGCATCAAAGTTCGCCAGTAGTGCAAATAAACGCGCCGACAAAAGAATATACAAAACTAAGAGCACTTTAGAAGGCACTAGGCCTGGCCAGGTCGCCCCCCCAAACAGCCGAAGAAGCTGATCGGACCTCAGTTGTGTCAACGATAGATGCTTCACCCCTAGCTGTATGGCATGATAATGCACAAGGCAGTCCTCTGACATCTTCATTACATCTTTGACTTCAAGTCGGAGCTGAGCTAAAGCAAGCCTTTCCGCTTTAGGTTGAGACTGAAGAAGTCGAACTGATTGAGGCAGCGATTGCACAGAGCTTGTCTCACACCTGCTGGTGAGTAGCTTCAACTCACTGTCTTCATCAAGACAGGACCTTGGGGTCATCTCGGTGTCCTCAAGATGGTTTGGCTCACTATCTTCCCTAAAGTTCTACCTGGCATAAGAGATACGACTCTGAAAGAGAAACAAGAAGACACATAACAGGTTTCACAATTATATAAGCAAATAAATGGATCTATTCTGCACAAGGAACGTGTTTTTACAACTACAATTTGAAACTGGTAGTTGTTGCAAACATCCAATCAGATGTAAATAGCAAAGTAAACAACAGTGGAGGAAATGATGCCTATCCAAATCTATACTAGAACAAAGTTTGAAGGCTTTTGAGAAGGATGAACTTACATTACATGTTAACACGGGCTGGACAAAGCCCTTCTCCATGTTGATGGAAGGATAATTAAATAAATTCCCCAAAGAAAATTCTTTATAAGCGTTGCCATTATTCTACATTTTGCAAAGAGTAAATATAGATCAAATAATATTGGAAGAAACAGAGGATAATGAAGCTCAGGTGCAGACTGATGATACATAATCAAATAGAAATTAATTATGTATAGCATTACAAGGCAAAAGGGAGAGAGGTACTGACAAGAGCAATGCAGAACCCAGTATTGTTGTGAGATCGTATGATCCTTTGAGCAAGGAGATTCATCTAAAATTAGTTTTCATACAAGAGAGAAGGTAAAGCACATCCAGAAATTTAGGAGTTCAAATATTGAATTGATATCATAGACAGCACCTAACGCTGGGCTCTCAGCAGTTCTAATAGGGGTTTGGCCACTGGAGTAGGGGTAAAGTGTGGTACCGTTGGGCCTGTGTTTTCTGTGGTTGCTGATCTATCTGATTTAACATGTATCACTACCTTTTCCAAATACCTAGCTTGTACTCCATGAGGATCTGCACTCACCCTCTTCCTTTTGGACATCTATTATGAAAGAACAACATTTGACTAGAAAAACATAGTATGACAACACATGGAATAGGTACAGAAAATGGATAGTTATGGCATATACTCATATATGATGCTTAAACTAAGCAGATGGTGTAACAAAGTAGAAGTAATGCAAGAGGTCAGATGCAAAATATGTGCGACCAATACAACCTTGCCAAGTTAGAGCAAGCACCTTGATGGGTGAATAAGATAGGCCATCCTCCACCATGCCAAGTTTGTTAGCTAGTGGATTTTTCCGCAATATTCCTCTCGTGCGCCCATTATCATATTCATTTTGATAATGTTCAATATCTGACATGCATGAAAACATAAAAACAAGTGAGATTATCTTTGTAATGCAGAAGTGATTCTAATCCAATACCGCCTCCATGTAAACCCCTTTGTGCTATCTCTGCAATTATTTTAAGAGATGCCATTCATGTTGTAATTTGGTGTGTGCATTAATATAATGTGGCCTACTACTCAAAATATGAGAGCTCCAGAAGTGACGACACTTCACAGATGACAGCTTCAACATATAGTAAAGAAGAACAAGTCGACCTGACCTGACAGATTCAAAATATACTAAGGGAGAACAACTCGACCTGACCACTCGACCGCAAGAGAAGAGGATCATCTTAAAGAAGAGCAGAAGAGCAAGAAGATTGAAGATATTACAAGTCTTTCAATACAATGTCGGTTGGCCACCCATGATGAACCAGAGCACACAGAGAAATACTATTCTTTCCGGTCTCTCCATATGTGGCTCACATGCATTTCGAAACTAAAGTAGGAACATTTAGCTGACCAATTAAACATCCCTCAGTTTTACTAATATCAGAATAATATCAGATATGAATTTGTACAACTAAGCTTGTTTAGCTCAATGGGTGGAGCAGTGCTATTACGACACGAACCACGTAGGCTGATCGTGGTCATCATAAAATGGGGAAACCGTAAGCATGATGAGTATAGTGTTGACCGTGGCAGTGTGATGGCAGATCTGAAGCTGCAAACCGCGCAAAGGGTAGTTAGCAACCGATGTTTGCTTTGAAATAACTAAGATTTGGTATGGACAAGAAAGTACAGTCAACAAGTAACAAAGAAATGCAATTCTGCTATCTCTCTATATGTCGCGACATGCATTTGGAAACTCAAGTGGGACCTTTAGCTAACCAATTAAAATATGTCTGTTAACTAATATTAGTATCATATCATAATCATATTTGAACAACTAAGCTTTCGAATTTTGAGTGTTGTGTTGTTTAGCTTGAAGGGTGGAGTAATGCTAGTACGACAGAAAGCACCTATGCAGATCATAGTAGAGTAGATAAAAGGGGAAAACCCTAAGCATCAAGAGTAAAATCAAGAAAGTGGAACTAGCTGGACCAGTGGGTGGCGCACATGCTTTCCGAAACGAATATAGGAACATTAGGTGACCAATTAAACATTCTCTGATTTAGTGATATGATCATAATATCAGATTCGTATTTCAACACGTAAGCTTTGGGTTGAGGTCTTGAGGAGCAGTGCTAGCACGACACGAAGCACCTACGGTGATGGTAGTGAATATAAAGGGGGCTGATGTCTACCATGCAACCTTCTCCTTGTAGACGTTGTTGGGCCTCCAAGTGCAGAGGTTTGTAGGACAGTAGCAAATTACCCTCAAGTGGATGACCTCAGGTTTATCAATCTGTGGGAGGCGTAGGATGAAGATGGTCTCTCTCAAGCAACCCTGCAACCAAATAACAAAGAGTCTCTTGTGTCCCCAACACACCCAATAAAATGGTGAATTGTATAGGTGCACTAGTTAGGCGAAGAGATGGTGATACAAGTGGAATATGGATGATAGATATAGGTTTTTGTAATCTGAAAATATAAAAACAGCAAGGTAACAAGTGGTAAAAGTGAGCGTAAACGGTATTGCAATGCTAGGAAACAAGGCCTAAGGTTCATACTTTCACTAGTGCAAGTTCTCTCAACAATAATAACATAACTGGATCATATAACTATCCCTCAACATGCAACAAAGAGTCACTCCAAAGTCACTAATAGCGGAGAAGAAACGAAGAGATTATTGTAGGGTACGAAACCACCTCAAAGTTATCCTTTCTGATCGATCTATTCAAGAGTTCGTAGTAAAATAACATGAAGCTATTCTTTCCGTTCGATCTATCATAGAGTTCGTACTAGAATAACACCTTAAGACACAAATCAACCAAAACCCTAATGTCACCTAGATACTCCAATGTCACCTCAAGTATCTGTGGGCATGATTATATGACAAGCATCACACAATCTTAGATTCATCTATTCAACCAACACAAAGTACTTCAAAGAGTGCCCCAAAGTTTCTACCGGAGATTCAAGATGAAAACGTGTGCCAGCCCCTATGCATAAGTTCATTGAACCCGCAAGTTGATCACCAAAACATACATCAAGTAGATCACGTGAATATCCCATTGTCACCACAGACAAGCACGACAAGACATACATCAAGTGTTCTGAAATCCTTAAAGACTCAATCTGACAAGACAACTTCAAGGAGAAAACTCAATTCATCACAAGAGAGTAGAGGGGGAGAAAGATCATAAGATACAACTATAATAGCAAAGCTCGCGATACATCAAGATCGTATCACCTCAAGAACACGAGAGAGAGAGAGAGAGAGAGAGAGAGAGAGAGAGAGAGAGATCAAACACATAGCTACTGGTACATACCCTCAGCCCCGAGGGTGAACTACTCCCTCCTCATCATGAAGAGCACCGGGATGATGAAGATGGCCACCGGTGAGGGATCCCCCCTCCAACAGGGTGCCAGAACAGGGTCCCAATTGGTTTTTGGTGGCTACAGAGGCTTGCGGCGGCAAAACTCCTGATCTATTGTGTTCCCTCGATGTTTTTAGGGTATATGGATATATATAGGCAAAAGAAGTCGGTCAGGGGAGCCACGAGGGGCCCATGAGGGTGGGGGGCGTGCCCAGGGGGGTAGGGCGCGCCTCCCTACCTTGTGGCTTCCTTGTTGCTTCCCTAATGTCTACTCCAAGTCTCCAGGATTGCTTCCGTTCCAAAAATAACTCTCCCGAAGGTTTCATTCCGCATGAACTCCGTTTGATATTCCTTTTCTGCAGAACATTGAAATAAGCAAAAGACAGCAATCTGGGCTGGGCCTCCGGTTAATAGGTTAGTCCCAAAAATGATATAAAAGTGTTTAGTAAAGGCCATAAACATCCAAAACAGGTAATATAATAGCATGGAACAATAAAAAATTATAGATACGTTGGAGACGTATCAGGGGCAAACCATAAGCTTTACGAGTATAGTGCCCATGCCATGGCGGATCTGAAGGTGCAAACCAGACAAAGCTACTTCGCAACCAATGTTTGCTTTCAACTAGCCACTACGATTTGGTACAGACAAGGAAAGTACAATAAAAAAATTTACAATCTATTTTCCGGGTGAGATCAATAACTTAAGCACATATGGAAGGGTACCACCTCTCTTGCGACGCCATGTAGGCCTCTGCTGATATGTTGAGGATGTTGCGGGTGCAATGGCTGTCAGCGGCGGGGAAGAAGACTTTAGACGGCAGACGACTGGGTCGGGGGATAAATCCTGTTGCCGTGGACGAGGTGGTCGTAGGAGCGGCAATGGCAAGGTGGACGACGTCGCTGATGAAGCGACATGATGCAATGAAAGGATCCTGGTCCAGCGTCGTGGATGAGAGACGTCCATCTCTTGCAGTGGACGATGGGGTAGGGGTAGCGGCTCCTGCAAGGTGGAGGATGTGGTGGCGGACAGAGGAGGCTGGCCGTAGTGGGGAGGTTGTCGTGGCGCCAGCGTTGTATGAATGGGGAAATGGAGGGGAGTGGTGGGGATCTCAAACTTTGGGACGCGCTTCTCTGAAATGTGGGAAAGTTACGAACTTATCCCCCGTTTAAAATTTCGGACATCACATCGGTTGGGGATAGGATGGTAATCTCGCATCTCCGAAATATTTGCCGGTAACTATTTCGGGCGAGGAGAGGGTGTTTTGCTGCCCACGGTTGGCGCCCACGGTGTATGAACGGGGCTGACAGGTAGGGCGGTTGTGTCACGTCTGAGGGAAGTTACACATGTACTACTATTTAAAATATTAGCTTACATCAATTTCGGACGATAAGAGTTTGTTTTGCTGCCCACCGTGTAGGAATTGGGAAATGGAGGGAGAGACACATGTCTTTCGGATGAGCTTGAATCAAATGTATTTTGCTGACCATGTTTGGCGCCCACCGTGTCTAAATGGGCTCAGAGGCCGTCGTGTCACGTATGATTGAAGTTACTAGTCAACCCCTATCGACGGCAGTGTAAATCCTATCGATAAGGATGTCAAGTGTCAGGGGTAGACAGTAATTTCCATCTCGCAAACACTTGGTTCGGGCAGCCCACAAATTATAGTGGGTGTTTAGCCACTTCGTTCAAAACTTGGGAGAATTAGCATTCACGTTTTCCCTGGGCCCTAGCAAACTAAATTCAAATCTAATTTGTATTCAATTATGAATATCCACAGATACTTCTACGTTTTGTTAGTTATTTCTTCAAAACCACAACAAAGATTTATTCCACCTTTATATATGATTATGATTTAGAAATGACGTGATCTTCGAATTCAGTAGGTTGGATACACTTTGAGTCAAACAGTTATTTCATCCAATACAATATGCTCTGACGAAAAACAGTTCACCTTATGTCAATCATACAAGTACTGATGATTACCTCACCTAAAAAATTCGGATCATTTCAACACATGGACAACATAGGGGGTCTTACAACATAATCCATTCAGAGACATGACACAACATGCAAGTACAATAATCTAATGACAATTTCAACTGGTATCTAAAGAAGAACTGGGATTACCCTAGGCTTCAGATAGCAGAAATAGCAGGAACTCCTCCATCTTCAAATGCAACATTCTTACTTCCTCCAATTCTTGGGTTGCTTGCATAATGCCTGCCACTAATTCCATAATTTCCAGCCTCAAGATAAAGATTACCTCATTCATTGCAGCCACACCATCTCTTTCTGCCTCTAGTAGAGCCTCAAGAACTATAATATTTGTGCTCAGACTGCTCTCCGGCGGTGTTTCCTCTGAACTGCTACCATCTGGTAACATGGATGGCACACTGCTTCCACAAATAGATTCTGGGGTTATACATTGTGTCCTAGTGTGAACGACATCCTGAAAGGTTTCCGCTGGACATAAGTAAGAGATAGTTATCACATGATCCAGGCAGTAAGCTTACATGGTAAACGACATACGAATTATTGCCGATCATGGCAATTAATATTTAAATGGTTCGAATCAGCATCAGACGAAAATGAATTAAAATGGTAAGATGAAACTAGGGATGTAAGTGGCAAATAAACGACATCTGCCAGTCCCATCTAGTTAGTTTTTGCTAGCTCCATAGTTCATTTTCCTCAAAATACAAAAACTCTTTAGAACTATCATACCACTAGTGGACTTTAATCGGGATTAAACGGGACCCAGTTAACATCCCTAGTTTAAAGGGAGTGTACCACCACTATATTTAAGTTGACAAGGAATCTAAGCAGTTGAAATAATCCGAGAAATCACTTAACAATGTGGCCTCATATAAACTACGAAGACAATCTTGTGATGAATTTCAGAGGAAAAGTTAAGGACTCAAATGAACTAGGCATGCATTTCTTTACGATAGTACAGTAGGCACTGCTGACATATTGGCCAACTCAGGTATAGCGTAACAACTAACAAACAAGCATTCGAATCAAGCAATACAGCAAAGCAGACAATTGAACTATTTGTAATTCTGTAGGATTACAGGTTGAGGGCACAAGCCAAGAAAGCAAGCCACTAGCATTACATTTCACATGTACTAAAACACACTGGCTTACCATATGTTGTGAAGCCTCGCTGCTGTTGCAATGTTCTTTGAAGATATCGTCAGCATCCCGTGGTTGCAAATCTAGTTGTTGTAGTTTATTCTGCACCCTCTATTTAGGTAAAATTAATTTTAATCGCATGCACTGGTCTGAATTGATCATCAATGGTTCATCTAAACTAATGAAAGAAGGGTGTGTGCATACACAACAATATATCTGCTTCCCTCTATTTTTATGCTTGTTCGAGGTGCCAGCCCCAAAAGAACAAATATTTTGCTTGATGGGGTTGGCAGCTCCATAATTAATAGAAGCATCAAATTAGTCATGCAACTTGGGAAGATCAAGAACACACAAACAAGTAATGAACAGAGGCTCGGAGCAGTGATGTAATAGCTAGCATCAGAAAATGTAGGGTAAAATGAACAAAAAGCTGTGGAACCACATGCTAGTTTGCTGATGTGTAACTAATCATAGAGAACATTAAGCAGTCTGATGGAACCAACAGGTGGCATCAGAACAACACCATTATCATAAATATAGCATGCAATAAGTAAAATAGTAGGTAGTGATATCTAGGAAGTACAGTAATACTTAGGACAAAACTAAATCATATTAACTATATGTGCATTGGTATGTAATTTAGCACATGTAACATGTTCACTGTCAGAAGTATGGCCCTATAGGTGCAAGCAGAATAACGCGTCTCATGAAATATTGAATGATGCCCTGAAGAAATTCAAAGGTGCGGTCCTTATGCTAAGAAA
The DNA here is from genome assembly GCF_002162155.2 of Triticum dicoccoides. NCBI lineage: Eukaryota > Viridiplantae > Streptophyta > Magnoliopsida > Poales > Poaceae > Triticum > Triticum dicoccoides. The sequence continues at coordinate 543,371,610 of NC_041383.1, forward strand.
GTGAATGCAGGTGCCGACCGTTGGATAATAGTACCCTATTCTCGGCGGCGTATGGGTATCATTGTCATACTTGATAGCTAAGGATCGTCGATGGTGCTTGTGTTGCAGTTGAGTTTGGGCCGGCTGTCGCCATCGCTGAAGCGGCTCCAGTGCTATGGTTGCGGCGCCTGTTGACATACAAGAAATCCCATCTGTGGTAAGTGAACAGTTGCACGATAAAGAGAAAAACTAAAGGAGTACAAATCAAAATAACCTGATGATGTTGCAGCGTCGGTAAAGCAGGGCCGGTGGAGTTAAATATGGCATCCATGGAGCGGGTCCGGTGCAGTGGACGAAGGCTTCGGCGGGCGCGTTGTATAGTGCTTTCGGTGAGGCGGATCTGTTGCGGCGAACGAGGGCATGTAGAAGGGCCAGCGATGGGGCGGACGAGGGAGTCAGTGGACGACCTACACTGTGGTGGACGAGGGCGCTGGTTAAGCAGATCCGGTGCGGTGGACCATGATGGCGGTCAAGGAGATCTGGAGTAGTGGACAAGCTAGTCGCTGAAGCGACTCGTGGTGAGTTGGCAGTTGGGGGTTCCAAGGTGCGGAAGGTAGATCCGTCGGGGTGTGAGGTCCACCCTGCGGAGGAGGACTAGATTCGGCGTCTTGTCGTGGTTGGGGGGGGGTCGGGGAGGGGAAGGGGAGGGGCTCTGGGGAAGAATGTTGGGGGCAAAGAGGGGAAAACAATGGAGTTACCAAAGCAGCCATTTTCCGTTCATGTGGCAGGGGTAAAACAGGAATATCAAAAGGCTAAACTTTCGGGCGCGAGATATTTCGATGTGAGCGGGAAGTTTGAAAGCTTTTGGCGCCTGAAATTATATTCTGCTCTTGTACGACCGACTATGATATCATGGCCGAGAATTTGTTTGTTTTGCACGCAAAAAAAAGTGCAAGTTTTGAAAATCAATGTCTCCAACACGAAACTTAGATTGTCCATTCAATTCAAATATGGATCATTGAGCTAGTACAAGCAAATACCATCATACAGTCCAATTCAAATGAAATTCTAAATGTGTTTATCCTAAATATGATGACAAAAGCAAAAATGTGTATGCATATGAATAAAGTGGATGATTATAAAGTTTGAACATGCCCGTATGTGTATATCTCTAGGTTTGATATATGAATTTGAAATCACGAAATCTCGTCTTAAAAAATATACCTCTGTTTAAATGGATTACAAAAGCTAATGATGGAGTCGAATTCCAAAATTCGAATCTTAGGTTTGTAATTCTGGTACATCAAGGTATATCATCCATGTTCAAAAGTAACGTTATCTCATAGTGCAAACTATGAAACAAATTGATCAACCATGAGTGCACACACTATTGACCATGTATATCTCAATTATGCTAAAGTCCCTCAAATATAGACACCTCACTCTTTATCTGAAGCCAACCCCCCCTCGTCGCCCCCCCACACAGAAGTCATTCTCTCCCCCAAACACCAACACACGAGCACATTAACACCCCTCTCTCTTATAAAGTCCGGACCCCAATATAGGTCTCTGTCACTTTGTCTCTCGGGCATGCACACATCTCTTCCCCCACTCTCTAGGTCTCCCGGCATCTCTCTTTCCCAAGCACACACACTATGTAGAGTGTATCTTTCCCATACACACAAAACGTCGCCCCCAAACGTCTATCTCCCTAGTTATGTGGTTCTCGCACACTCACCTCACACACCACCCCCACTGCAAACAAGCACACTTTGTCTCCTTGTGCACCACTCTCCTCTTTCTATCTCTCCCACATGCGGACCCGCCCCAGCTCCCTCCCTGTATACATATATGTCATGACTCTTTCCATAGCTCCCTAATGTATCATCATTCTCGATCTCACACATTGTTCTCTACACCATCTATTCTACATCTCTCATGAAGTCCCTATCACACACACGATGACTCGCTTCCCTTGTGTCTCCATACATAGGCCAATTTCGAACAACATCAACATTGTCTCCCTATCTATACGCCATTTATGGACACAAATGACCCCTCTCTCGCCCCCTCCTTTCCTCTCTCTCTCTCTCACTCTCTCTCGCTCTCACACCCCTCTCCCACACACACACTCGATGTCTCTTCCAAATAGTCTGCTCCCCCTGCCCGCACCCATGCTATCCCGCTATTACACATGTCACACCATTCCCCTTCCCTTATACTAGGATTATATCATTAGTGGTTTCTCTACTCCACATACACACACCCCCTCTCACACACAAACGCGCGCACAAACACACACAGACACACACAAACACCCATTTATCTGGATCCTCATCTCTCCCCATGTCTGCATGTGTATCTCACACACTCACTCTCTAATTATGTATATGTGTCTCCATGTTACACAACACAAATCCCCATGTACATGTCTCTCTCTATCCTCCACACACATAGACACAAAGAATATGTTATCATTGCCTCAGTCTCTAGACATCACTACAAAAAAATACACTTCCGTGATGATACATGTTTGTCACAGTAGGTCGCATTTTCTGTCATGCATGTACATCCATGAAAAATTTATGACAGAATCAAGATAGTCATACTTGTGCTGTCATAGAAGTGTTCCATGACATTACCAAAATTATCATCACGGAAGTGTCCACTTCCATGATGATAAATCGCGCGTCACAGAAGTGCTTTCGTCAAGGGTGACCGACACGTGGCATCCACCGTAACGGAACGTCGTTAAGCTATCAGGTCGGATTTTGGATCCGATAACCCGTTAACAGCCACAGCCAATGCCGATTTTCCACGTGTAAAATTCTCATTGGCTGACGGATCCACGCGTCAGCTCCGCGTTGGCATAGGTGTCACTCATCCAACGGTCGAGATGACCTATGATATGTTGACACGTGGACGGGACCAAAAGTGGCCCACAAAGTTTAAATGGGCCGGCCCAACCGAAGGCCCATAAGATTTAGCAGGCCATAATGGGCCGGCCCAGCTAAAGACCCACAAAATTTAGCGGACCATAATGGGACAGCCCAGCTAAAGGCCCACACGAATTTGCAGACCATAATGGGCCGGCCCAGCTAAAGGCCCACAAGATTGTGCGGACCACAATGGGTCGGCCCAGCTAAAGGCCCACAAGATTCTACAGACCATAATGGGCCGGCCCAGCTAAAGGCCCAACATTCTCTGTCGAATCGGCCCGTTAACGGCCTGTCCTAAACTTGTCATCAATGCGGCCCATGGTCACTTCTGGCCCGTTAACTGCCCGCTAAGTAATTGGGCTGAATTACGACCCGGTGTATTTCCGGCCTGTTAAAGGTCCGGCTCCATTTGGGCCCATTTACAGGCCATCAAAACTTTCGGCCCATAAACGACCGTAAAGGATTTGGGTCATATTCGGCCATGTCTGACATTCGGCCTGTTAGAGGCCCACTACAGATTTGGGCCACTTTCGGCCTGTTGTCATTTCTGGCCTCTTAACGCCGGACGTAAACCATGAGCCATATGTGGCCCAACGTCATATCGGGCCCATTAACGGCCCATATAAAATGGCGATAATCTAGCCCGACCGAAGTTCCGGCCCGTTAAAGGCCCGTATATTAGGTCGGCGCATTTACGGCCCGTCCGAATTTCGGCCTGTCAAAGATCCGCATCGTAAATGGGCCACCATTTCTGCCTGCTAAGTCTAGTGGGTTATTTGGCACAATCAGGGCCCAATCTCACTTTCGGTCTATTAAAGGCCCATGTTTTTTATGGGCTTGAGATATTTACACCTGTTAAAGGCCTAATTTTACTAAGGGCCCAAATTATGTTTAGGCCTGTTAAAGGCCCACTATGGGCACAGGTTTACCAGAAAAATATGAAAGCTTATGCTGATTTAGGCCCAGATATTTTTAGTGGGCTACATGCCAATTTCGGCCCGTAATCGTTTTTAGCCCAATTGGAATGGGCCCGACGAATGTTGGCATGTTGGGCTCCTACGAAGCTTTTGGCCGAATACATTACTAAGATAAACCTACACTGTTTCAAAAATAGCGTCGTAATTACTACAGCCTGTGGCAGCATCATAAATGTTGTATCACAACAAAATAAATTCCAACCATACAACAAAAGGCCTGTTGGAATAAAGTTTACAGCCCTTCCAGATAAAAGCACCATCAGATGTATAGAAGCACATATCATTTGACCTGAGTGCTAATGTTTCAGCCTGTAGAATCTGATGGAGCAGCATGATCTCCACCTTTTTCCCACCATTGCTCTTGAACAACGAAGCAAAGTCTGATAGTCTGGTTTCAAAACCATTCATATCTTGACAACATTTCCCAACCACTATTCTTGTTTCCGAAACAACGTCCATTAGGGATTGGACTTGTGTCTGGAGCACAGATATATCACTCTGTCTAGTAGGAAGATTTTGTTCAGAAGGCGATTTGGACGAGGTTACCTTGACAACCAACCCAGAATTACACAGGAAGGTGCTTTTTGCACTGTTAGTGGAGAGATACTGACCACTGCAGCAAGAGGTGACATTTTGCCCGTCGTAGCGTCGTCACCTTCAGGTGGTTGTGGCTATTCAATCATTTGTTCCATAGCTTCCTGAAAGTTTGAACTTGTAGATTAGTGTGCCAGATAATTTACTAATGAGACAAAAACAAACAAAGTAGGTTAAATGTTTATACATAACTTATTTTGGTGAACTATTGTAATACATTAGCATGTATTGTAGTGCCAACTACATAATAAAATCACTTTCAGAACATATGTCCATGTAGTATGCCTACTGTATTGTCTATTTCCTCACATTCGTTGACATCTAACGATAAAGAGACATGGTTTAAAGTAGGATGAACATAGTATGACATCATTCATATCATGGGCAAACAGATATAAAAAAACAGGCTATTTTATCATTGTGTGCGCACGTGAACATAACAACTAGATTACAGATCAAGACCAAAAGAATACCCTTCATCTCTTTTAAACCATGTAAGGTGAAATGATACGTTAAGACAACTGTGTATAAAAGTGAACAGAGTAATTGACATTGGCTGCAAACCAAGTAGTTAAATGAAGACATCGCAGTACCAATCAGTTCAAGGCAGGAGGAGTAAGGACTTACAACAGTGGCTTGAACTTGTGTGCTCATGCCCTTCATCTTGCTGGTGTGGCAATCCTTGAAGATTTGCACTGCATTCGGTTCAGGTTCTTTTTGGTCCGCACGGGCTTTCCTCTGTATTTGGAACAAGTCAATATAGATACGATAATATGGCACACAAGAAAGAAGGAAGTAGCAGCTATTTACAAGAGCCTCGTAGTGTGCAATATAGCTAAGAGATCCTGTTGTCTGTTGGAATTTCACTTTGGAACGGTTGGTTTTGTTCTTCAAACAGTTAGCCTAGAACAAGATACACTTGTAAGGCACATACATAAATACAAGTTCAATATGTGGTCTGATCAAATATATATAGCCTACCTGATACTTTGGATCAGACCAGTGTTTAACGAGGGCTGTCCAGTCTTCATCTGTAATATATTCCACTGGAGATGTTTGGGCGATTTCATTGTTAGCCTTGCCTTCAAAGTGAGATTTTCTAAGGTGGTACCGATACTGTCGCAGAGCAGACTGAAAAACATGAGTGCATGCTTGTTTAGTTGCATCATCTTTCAGATCCAACTTGAACCTCATCTGTTGAAAAAAGAATGTGAGTCTTATTAAGAGGAAGCTAGAAAGTATGGGACAGAGCAAGACAATATTACTAATTGCGATGAATAACATTACTTATGGATAAATGGTCAAGGAAGGTGTTAAACTGGGTATTGTCTTTCTCATTCCTGTACTGGATCCACGTTGGGAGGTTACGTGCATGACACCTAACGGCAATGGCTGCCTCTGATACTAACTTGGCTGACTCTGTAGCATCATGTGGCCTTTTTAAACCTGCCTCAAAATGGACCTCCATTCTTCCTCCTTTAGATTTTGTTAATCTATCAAGCATTATCCCTGATGTTTGTTTCCGCTTGTGCTGTGGTGCTAGTTCAACAACGAATATGGGAAGTATTAGTGTACATCAAACTGTGAGAGTACATATAAAGGAGCATGCAACAACAACTTGACTCGGTCAGGTACCGTCTTGGTGTTGATGCTCATGAGGTTCATCTGATCTTGCCAAGTCCTGTTGTGTCAGCAGTGCTTCGGAAGTAGTGTTAGGTGTGAAGGCAGCTTGGGGACTGGCCAGTTCCGGAGCAAACGAACGAGTAACTAGTTGAGATGCTAGTACAATTGAAGTGGATGTTGCAGCTGGTGGAGCAGGTGATACTGTGTTTGTAGATTTAGCCGGTGGACTTGGACCTTCTACTTCACTATAAGTACCAGCAGAATCTCGACGGCAGATCCTTTTCCGTTTCACCCACGAGTAACAGCACTCCCTACTATATTATTTTCCTTGCTCTTTTTTGACTTTGCCATGTCAAGCTGTACCCACAACACAAAAGAATAAAATCACTCTTCAGAACTCATTGATGCATGATATAGACAAGCAATACTTTGATGTAAGACAACCGTATGAGGATGGAATATGTAAGAAAAACAGGACGACATGACATATTCGCAGCCACGATGTGCAAACTAAGCAGAAGGATTTTCAAGAAAATAGAAGTAATGCAAGCTAGACACCGTATGAAAGATGCAACCAATATTACTCTGCCAAGTTAAAAGTGTCTTGTCATAAGTTGCAATTCGAAAAATTAGAAGCAATACAACATAGAAATTAATGCAAGATGCAACCACTATCAAACTGCCATGTTAAAAGCGTCTAATCATGAGTGACTGATGCGGGATACACAACAGCAGTACTTTGATGTAAGAACACGGTATGATAGATAGGTGCAGTGTATTCTAGACACATAAAGCCATGTCATATGCACATGTATAACGTATAAACTCGGCAGGTGCAATTTAATCAAAATAGAAGAAATACAGGCTAGACAACATAGGCAACATGAAACCAATTATCACACTATCAACTTAGAGCAAGCACCTGCGATGGTGGAGTACGGGAGATGAACTCATCATGTAGACTTGGGACTTCAACTTCATTAGTAGTAGCAGTGGCAAATCTAGAGAGTCTCTGTTTGCGTCGGTGTAGAGGACCACCAACATCCCCTAACATACTCTTTTCCTTCCTATTTTCTGATATTGCCTTATGAAGTCAAAACCACAAGAAGATGAATAAAATTAGCTCTAGATAACTGGTTGATGCATGATACAGACGAACACTACTTTGATGTAAGGCAAGCGCAGGATAGGAGGATGGAATATATACAAAAAAAGACAACATTTCATATTCACACGTACGATAGGAGGATGGAATATGTATGAAAAAATAGTAAGCTGAAGGCATTTCAACAAAATTAGAAGAAATGAAAGCTAGGCACCATATGAACACATAACCAATATCACTCTATTAGGTGAAAAGTGTCTCGTCATAAGTGCCATTTCAAGAAATTAGAAGCAGTACAAGCTAGAAGACAATGCAAGATGCAACCTACATCACAGTCCCAAGTTAAATGTGTCTTATTGGTAAGTGATTGTTGCAGGTATAAGTTGTAAGCTACGCAGATGCAATTCAACATAATCAGAAGCAATACAAACTAGACATCATATGGAAAACGCAACCACATATAACAGTTCCAAGTAAGAGCAAGCACCTGTGATGGTGGAGTAGGGGAGATGTGCTCGTCATGTACACGTATGTTCTAGAAACAGGAACACGTGTCATATTCACAGGCATTATGTGTAAAGTAAGCAGATGCAATTCAAGTTAGAAGCAATACAAGCTAGACATCATACGCAACATGCAACCACATATAATAGTGCCAAGTTAGAGCAAGCACCTGTGATGGTGGAGTAGGGGAGATGTGCTCATCATCTACATAGCTACGTTAACTGTCTAGCCTTGCGTTGTCTTGCGAATCTTGTTGGGAGGATGGTGGACTAGAATCTGTAGAGAACCTCCGTTTCAGTTGCTCGGAAGGACCACCATCATCCAATGCCTTGCCAATTTCCTTTAGCTTTATTGATTTTGCATTATGAGGTCATACCGACAAGAAAAAGGAATATCATTCGCTCTTCAGAACTCATTCATGCATGATACTGACAAACACTACTCTGATGAAAGGCAAAGTCATGATACAAGGATGGAATATGTACGAAAAAATGGACGGCTTAACATATTCACACCTATGATGTGGTAACTAAGCAGAAGGCACTTCAACAAATTAGAAACACTACAAGACACCATATGGAAGGTGCAATCAATATCACTCTGCCAAGGTAAAACTGTCTCGTCATAGGTGGCGTTCATCAAACTAGAAGCAATACATGCTAGAAATCATATTCAAGATGCAAACCAATATCACACTGCCAACTTAAAGGTGTCCCATCATAAGTGACTGATGCGGGATACACAAGAAGACTAGTTTCATGTAAGAACATGGTGTGATAGACATCTATAGTATGTACCAAAAACAGGAAAGCGTGTCATATTCACATGTATCATGTGTAAGCTAAGCAGATGCAATTTACACTAATTAGGAGCAATACAAGCTAGACACCATATGCAACATGCAACTAGATATCACACTGCCAAGTTAGAGCAAGCACCTTGGATGGTGGAGTAGGGGAGCGGAGAGTTGGATCTTGTAATGAACTATCAGTACAAGGAGAATCGGTACAGATGCTCCGTTTATGTTGCTGTAGAGGACCATCATCATTGCCTTCCTTACTATTTTCCTTCCTCTTTCTTGATTTTGCCTTATCAAGTCAAACCCACAAGAAAAAGGAATAAAATTTGCTCTTCAGAACTCATTGATACATGATACTGACAAACACTACTTTCACGTAAGGCAGTCGCATGATAGGAGGATGGAATATGTATGAAAAACAGGACAACATGACATATTGACATGTATGATATATAAAGTGTAAACAAAGCACAAGGTGCTTGAACTTGTTAGAATTGATGCAAGCTAGAAACCATATGAAAGAAAAGATGAAACCAATATCACTCTGCCAAATTAAAAGGGTGCGCTAACAAATGTATTTGACCAAGTTAGAAGCAATACATGGTAACATGCTAGAAATAATATGCAATATGCAACGAATAAAGTTGATTGATGCAGGATACAGAAGAGAGGTAGTTTGATGTAAGAACAAGGTTAACACATAGATGCAGTGTGTAGCAAAAATAGGAAGGCATGTCATATTCACAGGTATAGTGTGTAAACTAAGCAGATGCAATTTACCCTAATTAGAAGCATTACAAGATAGACACCGTATGCAACATGCAAGCACATATCACACTGCGAAGTTAGAGCAAGCACCTGTGATGGTGGTGTAGGGGAAGTGCGGTCTTCAGGTACAGAGCTATGTTCAATATCTTCATTTACGCTTGCTGTTTGTTGAGAATCATGTGGAGAGGATGAAATTGCTTTCTTTATAAGAGTATTGCGTCTCATATTAACCCACGCGCGTGACTGTATCATCATAAGCGATAGATGCAGGATACACAAGAACAGTAGTTTGATGTAAGAACATGGTGTGATAGGCAGATGTAGTATGTACCAAAACAGGAAGGCATGTCATATTCACATGTATAATGTGTAAGCTAAGGAGATGCAATTTAACAAATTAGGAGCATTGATGAGGGATACACAAGAAAAGTAGTTTGATGTAAGAACATGGTTAATAGAAAGATGTAGTATGTACCAAAAACAGGAAGGCATGCCATATTCACAGGTATAATGTGTTAACTAAGTAGATGCAATTTACCCTAATTAGAAGCATTACAAGGTAGACACTATATGCAACATGCAACCACATATCACACTACCAAGTAAGAGCAAGCACCTGCGATGGTGGTGTGGGGGAATTGCGGTTATCAACTAGAGAGCTACGTTTACTATCTTCATTTAGCCTCGCTGTTTCTTGAGAATCATGTGGGGAGGATGACACTACACTCTTTAAACGAGTAGGGCGTCTTACAGTAACCCACCCGGGTGACTGTCTCATCATAAGTGATTGACGAGGGATACAAAAGAGCATTAGTTTGATGTACGGACATGGTTAATAGACATATGTAGTATGTATCAAAAACAGGAAGGCATGTCATTATGAAAGGTATAATGTGTAAAGTAAGCAGATGCAATTTAACCAAATTGGAAGCAATACAAGCTAGACACCATATGCAACATGCAACCACATTTGACAGCGCGAAGTTAAAGCAAGCACCTAGGATGGTTGTGTGTGGCAATTGAGATCATCAACTGCAGAGCTACGTTTACTGTCTCCAACTGCTGACACTGCACCCATTAGAGCGCTGAAACGCTTAGTGCTTATCTTCGAATTACACTGGAGCGACTTCTGTCTTTTCTTTTTTGCATTCATCAATACTGCGTCACAGTCTGAAATATCCATGCATAAATAAACAATAGTGTGAGTATGGGTGAAGTGTGTGCACAATTAGTACAGTGTAAAGGTAGCAGATAGCAGGTCGGTGAGAAATAAATGACGGGAGACATATGATAGCTCTACAACATGCATGTCACACTAAATTACTACAGGATTCTATGAAAATAATAGTCGACTGAAAGCAAATAGGTTAGTCCATTTTTCTGCACCGTCTGATGTACAAAGAACAGGCAGATCGCCTTCATCTACCTCCAGCCAGTTAGTGTTGACGATCTTCCTCGAAACGCCAGCGACCAGCGGCCCAGTATTCCTCCCCTGCCTGCGGCCTCCCCTCGACCACACCGCACCGCCGTGCTTGGCACCGCCCACCGACCATCCATTCAAGCCCCGCCGACCTCCAGATCGGGCGCAAGTAGCTCCTGTGCCCCACACCCCTATGATAGACACCGATGCACCGCTTCCCCGGGGAACAGGCGGACTAGGTGCTCCGCGCGCCTAAGCGGGTGCTGCTTCTTTTAATTGCGGTTTGACTGACCCTGAATTGAAATCCAGGCGGGCTATTGACCTCTAGCAAAGGTGAACTAATAAAAGGGAGGAAACCTTGTGCATTTAGTATCACGAAGAAGATGCAGTAAGAAGCTCTCTACTAGTTTCTTTCGTGGGATGAATACGGTGTGAGCGGAGACGTAAGGTTTGCACGATTAAGGGAAGAGGAGTACCTCTTTCTACTAGCAGTGCTGTGTCCTCCTTCTATTTTTTCGACGATCTTCTTCTTGTTCGCCGGAAACCAGAAGTTGTGGAGGACGGTGCAGCCTTGGACGAACCCATGGCCAAGTTGTTGAGTGTGGTGCGGTGGCCGTCTGTCGGTGGCGCGGAAGCAGATCCGAGGCAGCGAACGACGGTGTAGCGGGAATAGGTCCGGTGCGATGGACGGTTGCGACAGTGGAGCCACAACAGTGAGGCGCAGGATGGCGTGGTCGGAGTGGTTCTGGTACGGCGCACGTCGGTATCGGCATCGTGGAGGCAGCTCTGCCTCGGCTTCAGCTGCTAAATCCTTGAGGGCGTTGCGGTTGCGGTTGCGTTGGACGACGACGTCGGGGTACTGGCTCCAGCGTGATGGAGGAGGGCGGCGGTGGATTGGCCGCTATGGTGTGGAGGACGGAGGAGGCTGGGGTTTCGCGGCTGGTGGAGAGGGCGTTTTCGCGCCCATGGAGTATGAATGGGGAAACGGAGGAAGGCGGGTGAGGGAGTCCTAGATTAGGGGGTATCCGGACAGCCGGACTATATACATCGCCCGGACTATTGAAGCATGAAGATGCAAGACTCAAGGCTCCGGCTCGTGTCCAGATGGGATTCTCCTTTGCGTGGCAGACAAGCTTGGCGATCCGGATATTATTTATCCTTCCTTGTAACAGACTCCATGTAAACCCTAGCTCTCTCCGGTGTCTATATAAACCGGAGAGGATGGTCCTTAGAAGGCCGATCACAATTACAATCATACCATCATAGGCTAGCTCTTAGAGTTTAGCCTCTACAATCTCGTGGTAGATCTACTCTTGTACTACTCATATCTTCAATATTAATCAAGCAGGAAGTAGGGTTTTACCTCCATCGAGAGGGCCCGAACCTGGGTAAACATTGTGTCCCTTGCTTCCTATTACCATCAGCCTAAGACGCACAGATCGGGACCCCCTACCCGAGATCCGCCGGTTTTAACACCGACATTGGTGCTTTCATTGAGAGTTCCACTGTGTCGTCGCTTCGAGGCTTGATGGCGTCTTCAATCGCTAACAACACGGTCCAGGGGGAGACTTTTCTCCCCGGACAGATCTTTGTGTTCGGCGGCTTCGCACTGCGGGCCAATTCACATGGTCATCTGGAGCAGATCGACAGCTACACCCCTGGCCACCAGATCAGGTTCGGAAACTTGAACTACATGGCTGATATTCTTGGAGACTTGATCTTCGACGGATTCGGGCCTGTGCCAGGAGCGCCGGACAGTCACGATGAGCACGGCCTAGACCTGCTGTCGGACAATGCTCGGAACATCATCCCTGCAGTATCCCCGGATCTAAATCTGGAACAAGTTGCGTTGCCCAAGGATGGAGGGGTGGACCCCACCCTGCAGGCCACATACTCATCGGTGGTGGAGCCGAACACAGGTCTCACCTTTGTGGAGGCCTGTAACCCCGGGCCCCCAGACTCGTATCCGGTTGTTGGTTCCGGTCCGCATACCCTCGAGCCAGGTTGGGCTCCGGTAATGGAGTTTACTGCTGCGGACATCTTTCAGCACTCGCCCTTTGACGACATGCTGAACTCACTAAAGTCTCTCTCTTTGTCGGGAGGCTCTGGGCCGAACTATGTCCGGCTTGAGTGGGAAGCAGGCGACGAAGGAATTCGCTGCCCACCCACCACCCACTTCATTGCCATGGTCGATGATTTAATCGACGTTCTTGACTTCGACTCCAAAGACGTCGACGGTATGGATGACGATGCAGGAGAAGCTCCAGAATCTCTGTGGCGCGGGACTACTACCTTGTCACACGATATATACATGGTGGATACGCCCAAGTAGGACGACAGCAATAATCCAGAAGATAAAACACACAGGCAAAAGCCAAAACAGCGGCGTAGACGCCGCTCAAAGTCAAGCAATAGTAAAAATAGCGAAAAGAGCGCAAGAAGGATCGATATACCAGTAAACCCCAAAGGTAGTAACGACCACATGGACCCAGCAATGGAGCAGGACGAGCCAGGTCACGCCAAACCGAGTTCGGAGCAAATACCCGATCATAATGATCCGGAGGGACGAGCTCATGAGACTGCCCCAGAACAGGAACACAGTCTGGACGACGATGCATTCACCATTCCGGACGAATGAGTGGAACGAGACAACCTCCACCGAAAGCTTATGGCGACAACAAGAAGTCTAAAGAAGCAGAAACAACGGCTTAAAGCCGCACAGGAAAAGCTCAGTCATAGATGGAATAAAGTGCTAGACACGGAAGAAAGATATGGCGACGATCGCCATACAAAAAGCTATCCAAAACACAAGCTACTACCAGAATTCGACGACGAGGCCGTCCCACCAAAGAATAATACAACTAGGAGACCAGACGTACCGCTTCACAACCACAACGGAGCGGCTACTGACACCACGCACGATCTACGTGAGAAGCTGGATAACAAGGCCGGTGCAGCCAGGTCCATCTACGGATCTAAAGGACACACCCCAGCGAGGGACTATGGTCACCCAAACGCTCATACAAGCCAAATACCAGTTCGGAATAAGCACCGGACACAACAACAGCCGACTACATGCCACAACGCGCCCAGATACAGAGGGGCTGCTCACCCCCTGTGCTTCACCAAAGAAGTACTGTACCATGAATTCCCACAAGGCTTTAAACCTGTGAACATAGAGGCATACGACGGAACGATAGACCAAGGGGTCTGGATCGAGGATTTTATCCTGCATATTCACATGGCTCGTGGGGATGACCTCCACGCCATCAAATACCTTCCCCTCAAGTTGAAGGGACCAGCTCGACACTGGTTGAAAAGCCTCCCAGAAAATTCAATCGGGAGTTGGGAGGAACTCAAGGACGCTTTCAGGGACAACTTTCATGGGACTTATGTCCGGCCTCCGGATGCAGACGATCTAAGTCACATAATCCAACAACCCGGAGAGTCCGCCCGCAAGCTTTGGAACAGATTCCTCACTAAAAAGAATCAAATAGTCGACTGTCCGGACGCTGAAGCCTTAGCCACGCCAAGGAAAGTCCCATCCGGACACGGAACATAGTCTTCAATCTTGTATCTTCATAGTCCGGGAGTCCGGCCAAAGGTCATAGTCCGGCCATCCGGACACCCCCTAATCCAGGACTCCCTTAGTAGCCCCTGAACCAGGCTTCAATGACGACGAGTCCGACGCGCAAGTTGCCTTCGGCATTGCAAGGCGGGTTCCTCCTCCGAATACTTCATAGAAGATGTTGAACACCAGGACAATGTCCGGCTCTGCAAAATAAGTTCCACATGCCACCATAGAGAGAATAACATTTGCACCAATCTAATCTGCTGACGTATTCCACAGCGTGACATCACGCGACGACCAGGTTTTTATTCATTTTACTGTTCCACCTCAGCGCGTCTAGCGAGGCGGTTCCCTTGGCACGTCTTGTCAAAGCAGAGATCGTGTCCCCTTATTCCGGGATTCTCATCAATACGGGCGTGGGTAACCCAACCGCGCCATTAACCACGGCGCTTGGGAGATAAGCGAGTTTTATTAGGTCGGTGGGGGCTCATAGTTTTGGCCGCCCATATAAGGGGATACGAATCCGCCCTTTCCATTCACGCCTTCTTCCTCCTTTGCTTATTCGTCCCTGCGCGCTCGAGCTCCAACGCCCAAGCCCACACTCCCCACCTCAACCTTCTCCGATCATGTCCAGAGCGGGAGTTAGATGGATGGCCTCCTCCGTCACGGAGGGGCCAATCAAAAAACTAAGGAAGGCCGGATACCTGTCTGACGACATCGCGCACCGGCTTCCAGATGTGGGGCAACTCATCCCCACCCCCAGGCCCCATGAGAGGGTTGTTTTTCTTCCCCATTTCCTCTGCGGACTGGATTTTCCTCTTCACCCATTCGTCCGGGGGCTCATGTTCTACTACGGCCTGGACTTCCACGATCTGGCCCCGAACTTCATCCTCAATATCTCGGCGTTTATCGTCGTGTGCGAGGCCTTCTTCCACATCCAGCCTCACTATGGCCTATGGCTGAAGATTTTTAGCGTCAAGCTGAAGGTTGTGAAAGGCCGACAAGCAGAGTGCGGAGGCGCTATGGTGGGCAAGATGGCCAACGTCACTTGGCTCGAGGGTGCCTTCATGGAAACCATCAATGGGTGGCAATCGGGGTGGTTCTACATCACCGAGCCGCGTGACCCTAAGTGGGCAGCGGCCCCCGAATTTAGATCCGGCATCTCCACCCGGCTCACATCTTGGAAAGAGACGGGCTTGTCGTGGGGTAATCCGGAAGAGGTGACCAGACTCCAAACCTGCGTCCGAGACCTGGTGACCAAGAAGGTCAAGCTTGTCAACCTAGTCTAGGTCATGCTCTTCCGCCGGATCCTCCCGTGTCGACGACGGGACTTAAATTTGTGGGAGTTCGACCCGGCCTAGCACCAGACTCTATCCCGGCTCTTCGAAACGAAGCACGAGGACGCCTAGAAGGTGCTTTTCAAGAGTTCCGAGGTCTCCCCTCCCGTCACCGAGGAACGCGGATTCTGCGCCAAACGTCAAGCCTCCGAAGTAAGCTTACATTTAGTCCCTTACAGGACACCCGAACTTCATAGTGTGACTTTATGTGGGATCTAAACTCCCGTTCCTTTGACAGGACTGGAAGAGGACATCCTGACAATTCAACTGTCCGGCCCCTTTGCCCGAAGGCCCAGCAGACGCACACTTGGCGAAGCTACTGGTTCCGGCACCTCACGTGGTGCCGGAGAAGAAGGCCAAGGAGAAGGCCACGGGGACCCGAAAGAGTTCCTGGTGCCCGGTGGTGTCGGATTCATCGCTTGACGACCCCAAAGCACCCTCCGCCTCAGAGGACGAGGAGGAGGAAGAGGAAGAAGAAGAAGAAGCCTCGCCCCCTCCCGCGAGGGGAGGAAAGAAAAGGAAGGCCGCCCCAACTGGGGAGGCCGGAGGGTCCAAGAAGGGGAAGACCCCTCTGCCGGACTACGCCTCGGATGCCGAGGACGGCGGGGAGGAATGGCCACCCAGGGTCAAGCCCCTGGCAAAATCGTAAGTATCCAGATATCCAAATAACTTATGGCGCTCCTCTGATACATGGTTCCTTCTGATGCCGAATTTAATTATGCAGTCCGCCCACAGCTCAGCTCGGCGATTCGTCGAGCAGCTCCCTGAATTCGTCGAATGTGAATAGCACTTCACTTCCGACGGCCTCCTCCCCGCTCCCTGCGGACGACGCCGAGGGGGGTCCCGAAAGGGACTAAACCAGGAGCAGGTGGTCCTGGAGGCGCCGCAAGGCGATCTCCCGGACTCCAAGCCTGAAGGGGGTAAAGCCCCGGAGGGATCTAAGTCTGGCCCCGGGTCGGACACTCCTCCGGAACCATCAACGGTTCCAGAGTCCGACAGGCGGCGCCTTCATAAGAAGGGCAAGCCTACGACGCCGGCGACTCCCGTCCTTCCGGAGGTGCCGGACAATTTGCTGGAGGCGCTTAACGGCGCCTCCATCGACGAGGAACACCGTACTGTTATGAGGGCGGTGATTCAGAAGGTTCAGTCCGCCAAGAGCGGGCTGACAGAAGCTTGTACAAGCCTGTTAATAGGCTTTGAGGTATGTGTTAAAAACATATAAAAAATGTTACCGCATAGACAGTAGCCCCTGATGCTCAGTTCGGCATTCGGAAAGAAAAGCCGAGCTAAGGATCTAAAAAGATATACGCAGGAGTCTAATAAAAATATGTCAATATGGGAATGCAGGCTGCGCTGCTGACCTCTGCCGCACTGACTGCGGAGGTCAATGCCTTGAAGGAGAATCTCGAGTGGTCCGAGAACGAGCTCGGCCGTGCCAAGAAGCAGCTCGAGGACAAGGAGGGTATGTAATACCGCATATAAATGTATATAGAAATACTTGGTTGCAAATAATGACAGGACCAACTTAAATGTTGCAGGGGCCACAGCCGAGGTGGCGACCATGAAGGAGGCGGTCTCCATGGCCGAAAACAGTGCGGCCCTGGAGCGCGCCGAGCGAGAGAAGCAGGAGGCGCAGGTGGCGGAGGTGCGGCAAGAGCTCCAGGCTCTCATGGAAAAACACGAGAGCTTGGAGCGTGACTCGAAGACTCGAGAGTCCGAGCTCGCCCTGGCTCTTGAGAGTGCCAAAAACGCTAAGGCCGAAGCCCAGAAGGCCCTCCAGGAGATCGAGGCAATGAGGAAGATAGCGGCGGGTAAGGCATTTTTTATGCAAAGCAAGAATATAAAAGTTTAATTATCTGCTACTTACCCGAATCCGGAGCTCTCCAGGAGCGTTCGTCGATCTGGCGCGTAGTGTGTCTGATGCCGCCGCACATTACCGAGCTGAAGAGGGGAGCTCGATGGAAAAAGTGTTCTGGTCTCAGTATGCTGAGGCCGAACATCCGGTGCCCCTGAGCGATCAGCTGAAGCAGCTGGTCGAGCTCCACAAGGTGGCCGAACAGGCCATGAAGGGCCTCATAGGTCGGCTGTGGCCTGGAGAAGCCATGCCTGGGAGCTACTTCGGTCTGGTGCGGCGGCTGGTGGACGCGTGTCCGTGGATTGAGGTCGTCAAGCGCTCCGTTTGTATCAAAGGTGCCCGTCGGGCCCTTGCCCGTGCTAAGGTGCACTTGGGCAAGCTAGACGCGGAGAAGCTTTTGACGGACGCGCCACCGCTGGGCAAGGAGTATCGTACGCCCAAGATGTATTATAATGGTGTTCTGAAGGGTGCCCGCCATATAGCAGATGAGTGCTCCAAAGATGTAATTTTTGAGTAGACTCGCATTTGTTATCCTGTACGCTGAAACTTTGTTCATATGCGTTAATCAACGCTTGTTAATTTAAAATATTACCTTCTATGCGGCTGTTTATCAAATCTGAGAGATGCAAGTCGTCGGCTTCGACCCCCATGCCACGAGTGCTGGGGTGTTCGCGATAAACCTGAGCGCTCTTGTTCCCATTCTTGGGTCCATCTAGGGAGGCGCTCAGCACAACGAACCAGGCCGTCGAACTTATAATGCTTTATCACTCTCACTTAGCCATAGAATTCTATAATTTTAAATTTCGGCGAAGCCCCTAGTATTCGGAAGACCGAGTTCGGGGCGCTATCCACGCCTAGGCTGGATAAGTCCGGTTCCTCGCTCTAAGCGGCATAAGTCTTTAAGGACTCGTACAACCTCACAAACAGCGACCGGTCTCTCGCACAATCATGATAGTCAGTTTTAGCTTTCTCTACTGAGGTGTTAACCCAGCTCAACAGGGGCACAATCGCAGTAGTTCTGCCAGCGCTACCTTAGACAACATTGCGGAACGTAAGGTACCAAAACATGGGAGCCGGGCAAACCCAACTATTGACCAAAGACATGATTCGGAGCCGATGCATATAGTGCTATAAGTTTGGGGTGCCGCACTCATGAGAGTGTTCGGTCTTTTCACACCATGTTATGGGGTGTTTTAAGCCCCTGGTGTATTGTCCGTACCAAAGTGTACGGTTGCAGAATGTCATGACTGAACATATTTGTATATAAAAAATAGGTAATTACAATAATAGATAAGAGCTATATATTGTTTATTAAAAAAGGGCTGCTGCGAAAGCAGAACGATACAAGAAGTGCAATAAGCAAGAGATGGGAGTATTTGACATGTTCCCCTCCAGGGGCAAGCTGCGGGATTGTAAGTAAAACAGGTATTAAACTCGTTATAGAGACCACCTGGACGTTTGACGTGGCTTGCTCTTTCCCTGGCTGTTGCATCATGTGTTCGGCGAGTGTATTGCCGGACAGGCCTTCCGAATAGTTGGGTCCTGAAAGTGTGTAAAAAGGAAAATGGCGAAATAGGGAGCCCCTTAGTGCGGTTGAGCCGCGTTCTGGGCGTGCCGTAGTTGTGCCCCTCCCCTTATGCTCATGGTATCTCTAAGGCGTAATTATGCACGCGTGGTACCAGTATCGCCGTTTGGCGAGGGCTGGGATTGGGGCCGCACTGTTATGCTTGCTCGGAACGTGCCAGCCGGATTTGTTGTAGGTTACTTCAGGCTCGCTTGACGTTGTCCGGGCGTTTGATGCCTGGATTGGAGAACTGCCTTGAGAGGCTACTCTGTACTTCCGCCGCCAGGGCCGCCGTGTGCTCCTCCGTTTGGAGAGAGCGTTCGGTGTTTCCGTTTACCGTGATGACTCCGCGAGGTCCTGGCATCTTGAGCTTGAGATATGCGTAGTGCGGCACCGCATTGAATTTTGCAAATGCGGTTCGTCCAAGCAGGGCGTGATAGCCGCTGCGGAATGGGACTATGTCAAAGATTAACTCTTCGCTCCGGAAGTTATCCGGGGATCCGAAGACCACTTCAAGTGTAACCGAGCCTATACAGCTGGCCTCTACACCTGGTATGACGCCTTTGAAGGTTGTCTTTGTGGGTTTAATCCTTGAAGGATCGATGCCCATTTTTCGCACTGTGCCCTGGTAAAGCAGGTTCAGGCTGCTGCCGCCGTACATTAGGACTCTGGTAAGGTGAAAGCCGTCGATAATTGGGTCTAGGACCAATGCGGCAAATCCGCCATGACGGATGCTGGTGGGATGGTCCCTTCGATCGAAGGTGATCGGGCAGGAGGACCATGGGTTGAACTTTGGGGCGACTGGCTCCAACGCATAGACGTCCTTGAGAGCACGCTTCCGCTCCCTTTTGGGGATGTGGGTTACGTATATCATGTTCACCATCCGAACTTGCGAGGGAAATCCCTTCTGTCCTTTGTTGTTCGGCGGCCGGGGCTCCTCCTCATCATCGCTATGCAGCCCCTTGTCTCTTGTTTCGACACTTAACTTGCCTGCCTGCTTGAACACCCAACAATCCCTGTTGGTGTGATTGGCTGGCTGTTCGGGGGTGCCGTGTATCTGGCACGAGCGATCGAATATCCTGTCTAAGCTGGATGGGCCCGGAGGGTGTCTTTTGAATGGCTTCTTTCGTTGACCGGGTTTAGAGCCTCTGAATCCGGCGTTGACTTCCGTATCTTCAGTATTATCGCCGTTAATGCGGCGCTTATGCTTGTTACAACGTGACCTGCCATTGTTGTCCTTGGTATCCGAATTGCCAGGGCTCTTGGTTATGTTATTGCTACGAGCTAGCCAACTGTCTTCTCCCGCACAAAAGCGGGTCATGAGTGTCGTGAGGACTGCCATAGATTTCGGCTTTTCCTGTCCTAGGTGCCGGGCAAGCCATTCGTCTCGGATGTTGTGCCTGAAGGCTGTGAGGGCCTCGGCGTCCGGACAGTTGACTATTTGGTTTTTCTTGGTTAGGAACCGTGTCCAGAATTGTCTGGCCGTTTCCTCTGGCTGCTGGATTATGTGGCTTAGGTCATCAGCGTCTGGTGGTCGCACATAAGTGCCCTGGAAGTTGTCAAGGAATGCGGATTACAGGTCCTCCCAACAACTAATTGACTCTGCTGGCAGGCTGTTAAGCCAATGTCGAGCTGGTCCTTTAAGCTTGAGCGGGAGGTATTTGATGGCGTGTAGATCATCACCACGGGCCATGTGGATATGAAGGAGATAATCCTCGATCCATACCGTAGGATCTGTTGTGCCATTGTATGATTCGATGTTTACGGGTTTGAAGCCCTCGAGGATTTGATGATCCATTACTTCGTCTGTGAAGCATAGTGGGTGTGCGGCGCCCCTGTACTGGGCTATATCACAACGCAGCTCAGATGAGCTTGGTCTGTTGTATTCGGCCGGGCCATACTTATTATGTCCGGCGTCACTGTTAGCGTCACGTGAAGCGGGGCGCCCGTGCGATCGATCTTGTTTGCCTTGCCTTATTCTCCAAGATGTCTCGCAGGTCCGTTGCATCTCCCCGTACTCTGGTATTTTTTGAGCGGTGCCGGGGTGCGGCTTCGGTCGAGGGCCTGAAGGCCTCTCTATCGCGGCCATGGGGTGGCCGATCGGGCGCATCGTATGCTGGTGATGTAGGCTTAGTTGCTTCCTCCTCAAGTTGGGGTAGCGGCCTACACTTTGGGTAGCTCTTGGATGGGCGTTCTAGTTTATACTCTTTGGCCGCCAGGACTTCGGTCCATCTGTCGGCTAGCAAGTCTTGGTCAGCTCTAAGGTGCTGCTGTTTCTTCTTCGGTTCATTTGTTGTTTCTTCTTTGGGTAGCTCTTTGAAACGCTCTTGTTCGACGGGATCCTCTGGCACGACGAATTCGTCGTCGTCGAGGCTTGCCTCGTCTTCGGAGGGAGGCATATAATTGTCGTCCTCAACCTCTTTGTCGGCCGCTCTCTCATGAGGGTTGGCTCCTTCGTCCTCCTGCACTGAATCCTGCTGGAGGGGGTTGTCTTCGGCACTGTCCGACGTGTTGTTATCTCCGGTGCCGGAATCGCCGTTTTTGCTTTGGCGGGACTTAGAGCGGCGCCGCTGACGTCGGCGCTTGGGTTGCTTCTTGGAGGGATCATCCTCCATTTTTTCCTCGCCATCTCCCGCTTTAGGGGTGTCCACAATGTATATGTCATATGACGAGGTGGCTTTCCAGTTCCCTATAGGTGCTGGTTCTTGATCGTCTCCTTCATCGGCGTCCATGCCGTCGATGTCTTCGGAGTCAAAGTCGAGCATGTTGGTTAAATCATCAACAGTGGTTACGAAGTGGGTGGTGGGTGGGCTTTGAATTTCTTTGTTGTCCGCATCCCAACCGTGTTGGCCGTAGTTCGGCCAGGGCTCTCCTGACAAATAGAGAGACTTTAATGAATTCAGGATATCGCCTAAAGGCGAGTGCTAAAGGACGTCCGCGGCGGTGAACTCCATGACCGGAGCCCAATCGGGCTTAATCGGAAGAGGTGCAGGATTTACGGAGTCCGGAGCGGAGTCCGGCACCTTGGAGTCACGGGCCTTGGGAAGGACTAGGCTGGTATCCGGCTCTATCACCGTAGAGGCTGCCGCTTCCGGGGCGATGTCCAACCGTCCATCCCCGACTAGCGTAGTGGGCTCCGAGCTAACGGTCGGAGCGGACACCTGAGCGACGCTCTGGGCGTTGTCCGGCGGCAGAGCTAAATCATGCCCATTGTGACAGTGCGGCACGCCCGGTTGTGGCTCGAATCCGTCGAAGATCAAGTCCCTGCGGATGTCGGCCGTGTAGTTTAATCTTCCAAACCTGACCTGATGGCCAGGGGCGTACCTTTCGATCTGCTCCAGATGGCCAAACGAGTTGGCCCGCAGTGCGAAGCCGCCGAATACGAAGATCTGTCCAGGGAGAAAAGTCTCATCCTGGACCGCATCGCGATTGACGAGCGAAGACGCCATCGGGCCTAAAGGCACGACACAGCGGAACTCTCAATGAAAGCACCAATGTCGGTGTCAAAACCGGCGGATCTCGGGTAGGGGGTCCCGAACTATGCGTCTAGGCGGATGGTAATGGGAGACACGGGACACGATGTTTTTACCCAGGTTCGGGCCCTCTCGATGGAGGTAAAACCCTACTCCTGCTTGATTAATATTGATGATATGGGTAGTACAAGAGTAGATCTACCATGAGATCAGAGAGGCTAAACCCTAAAAGCTAGCCTATGGTATGATTGTTGTTCGTCCTACGGACTAAAACTCTCCAGTTTATATAGACACGGAGAGGGCTAGGGTTACCAGAGTCGGTTACAATGGTAGGAGATCTTCATATCGTATCACCAAGCTTGCCTTCCACGCCAAGGAAAGTCCCATCCGGACACGGGACGTAGTCTTCAATCTTGTATCTTCATAGTCCGGGAGTCCAGCCAAAGGTCATAGTCCGGCCATCCAGACACCCCCTAATCCAGGACTCCCTCAGCAGTAAAGAGGGACCGTCCGGTCTGAACAGAGTCCTGGACAGACTATGCCAATTCCATGGCACCCCGGAGAAACCTGCGAACCACACGCATAGAGAATGCTGGGTTTTCAAGCAGGCCGGCAAATTAAATGCCGAACACAAGGGGATGGAAACACCAAGTGAAGACGAGGATGAACCTCGCCAGCCAAACACTGGGGGACAGAAATTTTTTCCTCCAGAGGTTAAAATAGTAAACATGATCCACGCGACTCGCACATTCACAAGAAGGCATGAACGCGCACCCAGAGACACGCACGATGTAGAGCCCATCATACCCACATCTGACCACTGGATGTCTCGTCCGATCACTTTCGATCAGATGGACGGCCGAACTAGTATTCGGCATGGAGGATCAAAGGCCTTGGTGCTTGACCCAATAATCGACGAATACCGTCTCACCCGCGTCCTCATGGACGGCGACAGTAGTCTCATACGAGGACACTGTCCAGAATTAGCCAAAGCAACACCACCTTTGAAGGGGTGATACCAGGCGTTGACGCCCACGGCAGGGGCTCCGTCGGGCTGGAAGTAACATTCGGCTCCCCAGGTAACTCCAAAAGCAAAGAAATCCTCTTCACCATCGCACCCTTCCAAAGTGGCTATCACGCATTGCTTGGAAGAGCGTCCTTCGCCCGCTTCAACGCATTGCCGCACTATGGCTACCTTACACTCAAGATGCCTGGTCCACATGGCGTCATCACTATTAGCGGAATCACAGAGCGCTCTTCACGCGTAGAGGAACACGCGACGGCCCTGGTGGCCGGACTGTAAGCGGCCTCCAAATATCAAAAACATGACTGGTCATTACGACCACAAACACGGTTAGACGAGTCCGGTAGCCCGAGTAAAACTGAACCAGGGCACCGTTTATGCAATCCCATAGCGGATACCAGGGGCTGTACATATTTAACACAGCCCCACGACTGGCTCAACCTTACCGGCAGGCCAACATATTACACCTTTATTATTAATCGCATACTTACCTTGTACTCTCCTACGAGTTTTCTTTTTTTCCACAGACAATGTTTGCATGATACCCTTCCAGGATACGGCACGACGGAGACAAAGGCGCAGATTGATACGTCCATTTTGCATCATGCTTTTATATCAATATTTATTGCATTATGGGCTGTGATTACACTTTATATCTCAATATTTATGGCTATTCTCTCTTATTTTACAAGGTTTACCATGAAGAGGGGGAATGCCGGCAGCTGGAATTCTGGCTGGAAAAGGAGCAAATGTTGGAAACCTATTATGCACAACTCCAAAAGTCCCGAAACTCCATCAAATAACCTTTTGGATTTATTAAGAATTTATGAGCGAAATAAATAGGTGAGGGGGCCCACACCCTGTCCAGGAGACAGGGGGCGCGCCACCCTATAGGGCGCGCCCCCTATCTCCTGGGCCCCCTAGTGGGCCTCCGGCGTCCATCTTCTGCTATATCGTCACTTTTACCCTGGAAACAATCGGGGGCAAGCTTACGGGACGAAACTCCACCGCCACGAGGCGGAACCTTGGCGGAATCAATCTAGGGCTCTGGCGGAGCTGTTCTGCCGGGGACACTTCCCTCCAGGAGGGGGAAATCATCACCAACGTCATCACCAATGATCCTCATCAGGAGGGGGTCAATCTCCATCAACATCTTCACCAGCACCATCTCCTCTCAAACCCTAGTTCATCTGTTGTATTCAATCTTCTATCCAAAACCACAAATTGGTACCTGTGGGTTGCTAGTAGGGTTGATTACTGCTAATAGTTGATACTTATTGGTTTACTTGGTGGAAGATCATATGTTCAGATCCTTAATGCATATTATTACACCTCTAATTATGAACATTATTATGCTTTGTGAGTAGTTACTTTAGTTCCTGAGGACATGGGTGAAGTCTTGCTATTAGTAGTCATGTGAATTTGGTATTCGTTCGATATTTTGATGAGATGTATGTTGTCTTTCCTCTAGTGGTGTTATGTGAACGTCGACTACATGACACTTCACCATTATTAGGGCCTAGAGGAAGGCATAGGGAATTAATAAGTAGATGATGGGGTGCTAGAGTGACAGAAGTTTAAACCCTAGTTTATGCGTTGCTTCGTTAGGGGTTCATATGGGCCCATATGTTTAATGTTGTGGTTAGGTTTACTTTACCTTAGTACTCCTTTTTGTAGTTGCGGACGCTTGCAATAGGGGTTAATCATAAGTGGGATGCTTGTCCAAGTTAGGGCAGTACTCAAGTGTCGGTCCACCCACATATCAAATTATCAAAGTACCGAACGCGAATCATATGAGCGTGATGAAAACTAGCTTGACGATAATTCCCAATGTGTCCTCGGGAGCTCCTTTATTATTATTAGAATTTGTCCAGGCTTATCCTTTGCTACATAAAGGATTGGGCCACCTTGCTGCACCTTATTTACTTTGTTTACTTGTTACTTGTTACTATTTATCCTATCACAAAACTATCTATCACCTACTATTTCAGTGCTTGCAGAGAAAACCTTACTGAAAACCGCTTATCATTTCCTTCTGCTCATCATTGGGTTCGACACTCTTACTTATCGAAAGGAATACGATAGATCCCCTACACTTGTGGGTCATCAAGACTCTTTGCTTGCGCCGTTGCCGGGGAGTGTAGCGCTTTTGGTGAGTGGAACTTGGTAAGGAAACATTTATTTAGTGTGCTGAAATTTTTTGTTACTTGTCACTATGGAAACTAATCCTTTGAGGGGCTTGTTTGGGGTATCTTCACCCCAACCAGAAGAGCAAAGAGATTCTCCTCAACCTACTAAACCTTATGAAAATATTCACTTTGAGATTCCTTCGGGTATGATGGAAAAACTGCTAGCTAATCGTTTTGCAGGAGATGGAACTTTGCATCCCTACTTACACCTTATCTTTGTGGATGAAGTTTGTGGATCATTTAAGCTTGCAGGTATCCCCGATGATGTTGTTAAAAGGAAGGTCTTCCCTTTATCTTTGAAGGGAGATGCAATGACATGGTATAGGCTATGTGATGATACGAGATTTTGGAATTATAAGCGACTGAAGTTGGAATTTCACCAGAAGTTCTACCCTATGCATCTTGTTCATCATGATCGTAATTACATATATAATTTCTGGCCTCGCGAAGGAGAAAGCATCACTCACTCTTGGGGGAGGCTTAAATCCATGTTATATTCATGCCCCAATCATGAGCTCTCTCGGGAAATCATTATTCAGAATTTTTATGCTCGACTTTCTCTTGATAATCACAACCTGCTCGATACTTCCTGTGCTGGTTCGTATATGCTGAAGACTATTGATTTCAAATGGGACTTATTGGAAAGAATTAAACACAACTCTGAAGATTGGGGTTCCGACGATGGTAAGGAGTCAGGTATGACACCTAAGTTCGATTGTGTTAAATCTTTTATGGATACCGATGCTTTCCGTGGATTTAGCTCTAAGTATGGACTTGACTCTGAGATAGTAGCTACTTTTTTGTGAAACTATTGCTACTCACGTTGATCTCCCTAAAGAGAAGTGGTTTAAATATAATCCTCCTATTGAAGTGAAAGTAGTTGCACCTATTACAGTCGAAGAAAAAACTATTACATATAGTGATCCAATTATTCCTACTACTTATGTCGAAAAACCTCCTTTTCCTTTTAGGATAAAAGATCATGCTAAAGCTTCGACTGTTGTTCGTAAGAGTAATACTAGGACTTATACACCTCCTGAGCCAATTAATGTTGAATCTAGTATTGCTATGATTAAAGATTTCTTGGATGAAGACTTAGATGGGCATGTTATCTCTTTTGTGGGTGAAACTGCTAATATTTCTAGACCCGATACTAAGACACGTAGACCTGTTGTAGGCACGCCTGTTATATCTGTTAAAATAGGAGATCATTATTATCATTGCTTATGTGATATGGGTGCTAGTGCTAATGCGATACCCTACGATCTTTATAAAGAAATTATGCACGATATTGCACCTGTTGAATTAGAAGACATTGATGTTACTATTAAGCTTGCTAATAGGGACACCATTAAACCTATTGGGATTGTTAGAGATGTTGAAGTCTTGTGTGGAAAGATTAAATACCCTGCTGATTTCCTTGTTCTTGCTTCCCCACAAGATATTTTTTGTCCCATTATTTTTGGTAGACCCTTTTTGAATACTGCTAGTGCTAAGATTAATTCTGAAAGGAATATTGTCACTGTTGGCATAGATGGTATGTCTCATGAGTTTAATTTCGCTAAGTTTAGTAGACAACCTTGTGAAAGGGAACCACCTAGTAAGGATGAAATTATTGGTCTTGCTTCCATTGCTGTTCCCCCAACTGATCCGTTAGAACAATATTTGTTAGACCATGAAAATGATATGTTTATGAAGGAAGGGGAAGAAATAGACGAAGTGTTCCTTAAACAAGAACCTATGCTAAAACATAACCTTCTCATTCAAATTCTTGGGGATTCCCCTCCACCCAAGGGTGATCCCGTGTTCAAACTCAAACCCTTACCTGATAATCTCAAGTATGCTTATCTTGATGAAATAGAAATATATCCTGTTATTATTAGTGCTAACCTTTCAGAGAAAGAAGAAGAAAGATTATTGAAAACTCTGAAGAAGCACCGAGCTGCTATTGGATATACTCTGGATGATCTTAAGGGCATTAGTCCCACATTATGTTAACACAAAATTTGAGTGGAGAAGGATGCCAAACCAGTTAGAGATCCTCAAAGACGATTAAACCCCAAAATGAAGGAAGTGGTAAGAAAGGAGATTCTAAAACGCCTTGAGGCAGGTATTATTTATCCCGTTGCTAATAGTGAATGGGTAAGCCCTGTCCATTGTGTCCCTAAAAAGTAGGTATTACCGTTGTTCCTAATGATAAAGATGAATTGACCCCGCAAAGAATTATTACAGGCTATAGGATGGTAATTGATTTCTGTAAGTTAAATAAAGCCACCAAGAAAGATCATTACCCTTTACCTTTTATTGATCAAATGCTAGAAAGGCTATCCAAACACACACATTTTTGCTTTCTAGATGGTTATTCTGGCTTCTCTCAAATACCTGTGTCCGCACGGGATCAATTTAAAGCTACTTTTACTTGCCCTTTTGGTACTTTTGCTTATAGATGTATGCCTTTTGGTTTATGCAATGCACCTGCTACCTTTCAAAGATGCATGATGGCTATATTTTCTGATTTTTATGAAAAGATTTGTGAGGTATTCATGGATGACTTCTCCGTCTATGGATCCTCTTTTGATGATTGTTTGAGCAACCTAGATCTAGTTTTGTAGAGATGCGAAGACACCAGTCTCGTCCTGAATTGGGAAAAGTGTCAATTTATGGTTAATGAAGGCATTGTCTTGGGATACAAGATCTCCGAGAGAGGTATTGAAGTTGATAAAGCCAAAGTTGACGCTATTGAAAAAATGCCATGTCCCAAGGACATAAAAGGTATAAGAAGTTTTCTTGGTCATGCCGGTTTTTATAGGAGGTTCATTAAGGACTTTTCTAAAATCTCTAGGCCTCTGACTAATTTATTGCAAAAAGATATCCCTTTTGTATTTGATGATGATTGTGTAGAAGCATTTGAAACACTTAAGAAAGCTTTGATCACTGCACCTATTGTTCAGCCACCTGATTGGAACTTACCTTTTGAAATTATGTGCGATGCTAGTGATTATGCTGTAGGTGCTGTTTTAGGGCAAAGAGTCGATACGAAATTGAATGTTATCCAATATGCTAGTAAGACTCTTGATACTGCCCAAAGAAATTATGCTACTACTGAAAAAGAGTTCTTAGCAGTTGTGTTTGCATGTGATAAGTTTAGACCTTATATTGTTGATTCCAAAGTTACTATTCACACTGATCATGCTGCTATTAAATATCTCATGGAAAAGAAAGATGCTAAGCCTAGACTCATTAGATGGGTTCTCTTGCTCCAAGAATTTGACTTGCATATTATTGATAGAAAGGGAGCTGAGAACCCAGTTGCAGATAACTTGTCTAGGTTAGAGAATGTTCTTGATGACCCACTGCCTATTAATGATAGTTTTCCTGATGAACAATTAGCGGTTGTCAATGCTTCTCGTACTGCTCCTTGGTATGCTGATTATGCTAATTACATTGTTGCTAAATATATACCGCCTAGTTTCACATACCAGCAAAAGAAAAAGTTCTTTTATGATTTAAGACATTACTTCTGGGATGATCCACAACTTTATAAAGGAGTAGATGGTATTATTAGACGTTGTGTGCCTGAGCATGAACAGGAAAAAATCCTACGCAAGTGTCACTCTGAATCTTATGGAGGGCACCACGCAGGAGATAGAACTGCACACAAGGTACTACAATCTGGTTTTTATTGGCCTACTCTCTTCAAAGATGCTCGTAAGTTTGTCTTATCTTGTGATGAATGTCAAAGAATAGGTAACATTAGCAGACGTCAAGGAATGCCTATGAATTATTCTCTTGTTATTGAACCATTTGATGTTTGGGGCTTTGATTATATGGGACCTTTTCCTGCCTCCAATGGTTATACACATATTTTAGTTGCTGTTGATTACGTTACTAAGTGGGTAGAAGCTATTCCAACTAGTAGTGCTGATCATAACACGTCTATTAAAATGCTTAAAGAAGTTATTTTTCCGAGGTTTGGAGTCCCTAGATATCTTATGACTGATGGTGGTTCACACTTTATTCATAGTGCTTTCTGTAAGATGCTTGCTAAGTATGATGTCAATCATAGAATCGCATCTCCTTATCACCCGCAGTCTAGTGGTCAAGTCGAGTTGAGCAATAGAGAGCTCAAATTAATTTTGCAAAAGACTGTGAATAGATCTAGAAAGAATTGGTCGAAAAAACTTGATGATGCATTATGGGCCTATAGAACTGCATACAAAAATCCTATGGTTATGTCTCCATATAAGATGGTTTATGGAAAAGCGTGTCATTTACCTCTTGAACTTGAACATAAAGCATATTGGGCTATTAAAGAGCTAAATTATGACTTCAAACTTGCCGGTGAGAAGAGGTTGTTTGATATTAGCTCACTTGATGAATGGAGAACCCAAGCATATGAGAATGCCAAGCTCTTCAAAGAAAAAGTCAAACGCTGGCATGATAAGAGGATACAAAAGCGTGAGTTTAACGTAGGAGATTATGTGTTATTATTCAACTCTCGTTTAAGATTTTTTGCAGGAAAACTTCTCTCAAAATGGGAAGGTCCCTACATTATCGAGGAGGTCTATCGTTCCGGTGCTATAAAAATTAACAACTTCGAAGGCACAAATCCGAGGGTGGTTAATGGTCAAAGAATTAAGCATTATATTTCAGGTAATCCTATCAATGTTGAAACTAATATTATTGAAACCATAACCCTAGAGGAGTACATAAAAGACACTTTCCAGAACGTTCCAGACTCCGAAAAAGCATAGGTATGTGGTACGGTAAGTATACCGACTCCAAAATAACTGTAATGGCAATTTTTTATCAGTTTTGGATTATTTAAGAATTTTAGGAAGAAAGAAGTAGTCCGAAAGGAACACGAGGCTCCCACGAGAGAGGAGGGCGCCCCCCTGTAGGGCGCGCCCCCCTATCTCGTGGGCACCTCGTGTGCCTCCCGAACTCCGTTTTCTTGTATGTTACGTATTTTGGTCGGTAAAAATTCATTATATATACTCCCGAAGGTTTTGACCACTATATCACACAAATATCCTCTATTTTCGTTTCGAGCTGTTCCTGTTGCAGATTTCGAACAAGATGTCATCCCAAGATTCGGAGGGAGAGAGCTACATGGCTGATTATATTGCAAATCCAAAAGTATATGGGGATGTGGAACATTATGGCTGGACCACAAAGGAAGAAGACTATGATCCAAAGAGGAAGGAGGAGACAAACTCCGATGAAGAGGACGATCCACTACCTCAACCTGGTGATATGCATGTGGAGTTCAAGAAGTCAAGCCTCACTAAGGTCCAATCTATCCCACCACGTTTTTTGCAGGACAACAAGGCAGCACTATGCAAAAAGATAATGAAACTTGAGCTCGAGAAGGAAGATCTGAGGGAGGAAAACTTTAGCCTCAGACGCAAGCTAGAGAAGAAAAATGCAACAATTCCCACTCCACCACCTCCGAAGAAATAATTACATGGGTATGAGCACTCCCCTTGGCAACCGCCAAGCTTGGGGGAGGTGCCCCGGTATCGTATCACCATCACACTCCTATCTTTACCGCTTTATTTAGTTCAATCCTTTTAGTAGTATCTTGATCTAGTAGATTGAAGTTTTGATATCAAGTAGTTTTGAGTTTTGCTTTGTGATTTCTTTATGTAAGCAAGTCTGTGTGCTATCTATAATAAAGATTAGTGTTGAGTCAAGGGCTTTGCTATGTTGCTATGATCTTGAGAAAGTAGAAAGAACAAAATAGTTCATATTGATCTTATGGATAGTGATAACTTCACACATATAAAGTATGAGGCATAAAAATTGTTGGGAGTTGATGAATGTAGCCTTGGTCATCGTTGCAATTAATAGGAAGTGATAAGGAAAGAGGGGTTCACATATAGATATATTATCTTGGACATCTTTTATGATTGTGAAGCAATCATTAAGTATGACATGCTAAAAGAGTTGATGTTGGACAAGGAAGACAACGTAATGGTTTATGTTTTCCGACATCTCAGTTAAAGTATATGGTCATTGACCTTCCAAACATGTTGAGCTTGCCTTTCCCCCTCTTGCTAGCCAAAATTCCTTGCACAAAGTAGAGATACTACTTGTGCTTCCAATTATCCTCAAACCTAGTTTTGCCATGAGAGTCCACCATACCTACCTATGGATTGAGTAAGATCCTTCAAGTAAGTTGTCATCGGTGCAAGCAATAAAAATTGCTCTCTAAATATGTATGACTTATTAGTGTAGAGAAAATAAGCTTTGTACGAACTTGTTGTGGAAGTAATAAAAGCGACAGATTGCATAATAAAGGTCCACATACAAGGGGAAATATAAAGTGACGTTCTTTTGCATTAAGATTTCGTGCATCAACCCTAAACACGCATGACAACCTCTGCTTCCCTCTGCGAAGGGCCTATATTTTACTTTATGTTTTTACTTTATGCTTGAGTCAAGGTGATCCTCACCTTCCCACTTTTTCATTTTATCCTTTGGCAAGCTCCTCGTGTTTGAAAGATCATGATACATATATCCAATTGGATGTAAGTTGGCATAGGCTATTATTGTTGACATCACCTAAAGGTGAATACGTTGGGAGGCAACACAATAAGCCCCTATCT
The DNA here is from genome assembly GCF_002162155.2 of Triticum dicoccoides. NCBI lineage: Eukaryota > Viridiplantae > Streptophyta > Magnoliopsida > Poales > Poaceae > Triticum > Triticum dicoccoides. Next base: position 543,403,942 of record NC_041383.1, read on the forward strand.
TTCTCAGTGTCCGACTGAAACTCTATAACCACAAGTATTGAGTGAGTGTGAGATAGTTGAGTATGTGAGCTTGTTGAAAAGCTCTATTATTGACTCTTTCTGATGTTACGATAAATTGCAATTGCTTGAATGACTGAGATTATAGTTTGTTAGTTCCCAATGAAGGTTATGAACCATACTTGACATTGTGAATTGCTTATTACTTGAGCATAAGAAATCATATGACAAAATCTATATATGTTGCTATTATTAGAATGATCATGATGCCCTCATGTCCGTATTTTATTTTTATCGACACCTCTATCTGTAAACATGTGGACATATTTCTCGATCTCGGTTTCCGCTTGAGGACAAGCGAGGTCTAAGCTTGGGGGATTTGATACGTCCATTTTGCATCATGCTTTTATATCAATATTTATTGCATTATGGGCTGTCCTTACACTTTATATCTCAATATTTATGGCTGTTCTCTCTTATTTTACAAGGTTTACCATGAAGAGGGGGAATGCCGACAGCTGGAATTCTGGCTGGAAAAGGAGCAAACGTTGGAAACCTATTCTGCACAACTCCAAAAGTCCTGAATCTCCACGAAACAACTTTTTGGATTTATTAAGAATTTATGAGCGAAAGAAATAGGCCAGGGGGTCCACACCCTGTCCAGGAGACAGGGGGCGCGCCCCCCTATAGGGCGCGCCCCCTATCTCCTGGGCCCCCTGGTGGGCCTCCAGCGTCCATCTTCTGCTATATCATCACTTTTACCCTGGAAATAATTGGGGGCAAGCTTACGGGACGAAACTCCGCCGCTACGAGGCGGAACCTTGGTGGAATCAATCTAGGGCTCTGGCGGAGCTGTTCTGCCGGGGACACTTCCCTCCGTGAGGGGGAAATCATCACCAACGATCCTGTCATCGGGAGGGGGTCAATCTCCATCAACATCTTCACCAGCACCATCTCCTCTCAAACCCTAGTTCATCTCTTGTATCCAATCTTGTATTCAAAACCACAAATTGGTACCTGTGGGTTGCTAGTAGTGTTGATTACTCCTTGTAGTTGATACTTATTTGTTTACTTGGTGGAAGATCATATGTTCAGATCCTTAATGCATATTATTACACCTCTGATTATGAACATGATTACGCTTTGTGAGTAGTTACTTTAGTTCCTGAGGACATGGGTGAAGTCTTGCTATTAGTAGTCCTGTGAATTTGGTATTCGTTCGATATTTTGATGAGATGTATGTTGTCTTTCCTCTAGTGGTGTTCTGTGAACATCTACTACATGACACTTCACCATTATTTGGGCCTAGAGGAAGGCATGGGGAAGTAATAAGTAGATGATGAGTTGCTAGAGTGACAGAAGCTTAAACCCTAGTTTATGCGTTGCTTCGTTAGGGGTTCCTATGGGCCCATATGTTTAATGCTGTGGTTAGGTTTACCTTAATACTCCTTTTTGTAGTTGTGGACGCTTGCAATAGGGGTTAATCATAAGTGGGATGCTTGCCCAAGTTAGGGCAGTACCCAAGTGTCAGTCCACCCACATATCAAATTATTAAAGTACCGAACGCGAATCATATGAGCGTGATGAAAACTAGCTTGATGATAATTCCCAATGTGTCCTCGGGAGCTCCTTTATTATTATTGGAATTTGTCTAGGCTTATCCTTTGCTACATAAAGGATTGAGCCACCTTGTTGCACCTTATTTACTTTGTTTACTTGTTACTCTTTACTATTTATCCTATCACAAAACTATCTATCACCTACTATTTCAGTGCTTGCTACTGAAAACCGCTTATCATTTCCTTCTGCTCCTCGTTGGGTTCGAAACTCTTACTTATTGAAAGGACTACGATAGATCCCCTACACTTGTGGGTCATCACAGACGTGCAGCAGGGCCCCGTACAACATGTTTCTTTTTAGATTAAGCCCCTGTGTAAACCTTTTCTAGTGCCTCTTGTTGTTTAACCATCCCATGGGTTCCATACCCATAGAGGATACTGTCGTTATTGGCATTTCGCCACGACAGATTAAAACGCACGTACCTGGAAATTTAGGGCTTATAATAGACTCTAGTCAGCCTATTTTCTTTTAAAAGACCGAATACCCGCGGGAGTGTTCGGCATCACGAGTTTGGCCTTATATGCATCAGCTTCGAATCATGTCTTTGGTCAAATGTTGGGTTTGCCCGGCTCCTGGGTTTGCCACCTTACGTTACGTTATTATCGGCTAAGGCGGGCCAAAGGAGAACTATTGCGATTGTGCCCTGGTTATTCCGGATGAGCACCTCAGTAGAGAAAGCCGAAAACTGACTGTCATGATATAGCGAGAGACTGTTCAACCACTCGAAGACTCACCGGAATCTCTAAGGATTCCTCCACATTAACGAAGGGTCATTTCCCGGCCATGTACACACGTGCCCATATTCGGATGCACGCGAATGTACCAGGGCTACATTGTAGCCCCACCGTTAGACCCCCATGGCTAAGCAAAAATGTTAAAGCTATATAGTCCGGTTGCCTAGTTCGACGTGTGATCACCTCCTTAATGGACCAAGACGTTGGATCAAGTGTGATTAAGCATATTTCTCGCAAACACCCCCGCATTGTATGCATGGGGGCTGAAGCCAACGACTGCTAACTTTTGGACTACTCATATCTATATAAAAACGGCCGCAAAGGGGACACAATCATACTTCCGGGAAAAAAGTATAAATATAGCCTCATAATCAAAATAAAAATTGTTTTTTACAATGGTTCGACTTATCACTCGAACAAGACATTCTTCGAGCACTGCACCTCTATTAGGCGGGCACCTTCTGTGACCTGCGCTAAGTAGTGCTCGGCCGGATATTGGCCCCCCGCAGGATCCTGGGTCGCTATAATGGTGGCCTCCATATCCGTCCAATAGGCTTTAACGCGGGCAAGAGCCATCCGCGCACCCTTTATGCACGTCGACCTCCTCATGGCGTCAATCCGAGACACGGCCCCAAGGAATTGCTGCACTAATCCAAAGTAGCTGTCCGGCTTAGGCCCCTTCGGCCAAAGATGGTCTATTACAGACCGCATTGCAAGCCCGGACAGCCTATGGAGCTCCGCCACAGCAGCTACCTTCTCATTTAGCGGCAGCAGGCGAGTGGGAGCATTGAACTGCGACCAGAAAAGCTTCTCCACTTCTTTATCACCTTGGCCCTCGAAAAACTTAGCAGTGTTAGCTGTACTATTCGCCAAGTCTGCATATGCATCTGCTGGACTCTAGCGCCCAGCCAGGGGAGCATACTTCGGATCCAAAAACTTCGTCCGCAGTAAGTAGGAGTCCCCAGCCATGGTTTTGTCGGCCTGTTGGAGCTCCTCCCGCATACCCCAGACCTCAGTCTGCATCACCTTGGTGGCATTAAGTGCCTTGTCCTGCTCGGCCGAACTAGCCTTATTCTCCTCTTCAAGGAGTACATACCGGTCGGCGGCATTCTTCAACTCCTCAGCCATTTCAGCTATCTTTTCCTCGCTTCGGCGATGAGCAGCCTGTTCGGCTCTCAATTCTTCGGCCACCTTCAGGGCAGCCGCATTGCTAGCCCGAGCTTGTTCCTTGGCCTGAGCAAGTTCCACCCTCAGTGCCTCCATGGCAGCAGCACCATTTGCAGTAAAAACACATGGCGTTAACATTATGCCACTCTTGCATTTTCCCATACAACATAATAAGGGAAGCAGAGTGAGGGAGTCCCGGATTAGGGGGTGTCCGGATAGCCGGACTATGACCTTTGGCCGGACTCCTGGACTATGAAGATACAAGATTGAAGACTTCGTCCTGTGTCCGGATGGGACTTTCCTTGGCGTGGAAGGAAAGCTTGGCGATACGGATATGTAGATCTCCTCCCATTGTAACCGACTCTGTGTAACCCTAGCCCTCTTCGGTGTCTATATAAACTGGAGGGTTTTAGTCCGTAGGACGAACAACAATCATACCATAGGCTAGCTTCTAGGGTTTAGCCTCTCTGATCTCGTGGTAGATCTACTCTTGTACTACCCATATCATCAATATTAATCAAGCAGGAGTAGGGTTTTACCTCCATCGAGAGGGCCCGAACCTGGGTAAAAACATCGTGTCCCTTATCTCCTGTTACCATCCGCCTAGACGCACAGTTCGGGACTCCCTACCCGAGATCCGCCGGTTTTGACACCGACACAGAGCACATACCCTGTGACTCTTCCAGCCATTTGTTTACCAGCATGATATCGACATCAATAGATCCGATCTGCCTCCTCAGTTCGGCAACTTCAACAGACTGGTCGGCTGCCGGATCCTTATATACCTGCGCATATGTACGGCTCAGCCATTACTATATGATCCCCCGTTTGCCGCCTATGGCTGGCAACCAGAGTCTTGGGGGCTACTCTATACAGGGAGCACACCTAGCGCGTGCTTCACAACCAAAAAATAGTGTATTTTTCACTGCATACCTCAAATCCTTTGAGCAGGCTTGTAAATGCCTCATTCAAACTGCTGGTAGTGGATGAAATCTTCGTGAGCACCGTGCTCATTAAAGAGTGGTGCTCCTCCGAGAGCGCGGCTTGCTCCAGAAGGCCCGTCAGTACGTCCGGCCGGACATCGAACTGTGCCGGACCCTTCTCATCGCCCCCCGTGGGAGCCAAACGCTCCGGGCTCAGGGCGACTAACGTGTCCACTTCTGGCTTCGGCAGATCCGGACTCCTTCGTGACGACACCTCAGTGTCGCCCACTTCATGAGGCGGAGAGGTGGGTGGGGTCTCACTATGCATCATCTCCAGATGAAGATCCCCCGAAGACGAACTCTGTCGAGAGGAGCTACTCGCCGGACTACAAAAGACGAAGTCCCGGTTATGAATCTCGGAGAAACACCATACCTTCGAATTAACGATTAACTTACAGCTCGGTGGAGGGCTGGCTGTAGGACCTTGAAGTATGTCTAGAGGGGGGGGGGGATTAGACTACTTGACCAATTAAAACTTAACCTTTTCCCAATTTTAGAGTTTGGCAGATTTTAGCAATCTTTGGACAAGTCAAGCAATCCTCACGCAATTCAAGCAAGCATGCAAAGAGTATATAGGCAGCGGAAATTAAAGCATGCAACTTGCGAGAAAGTAAAGGGAAGGGTTTGGAGGATTCAAACGCAATTGGAGACACGGATGTTTTTGGTGTGGTTCCGATAGGTGGTGCTATCGTACATCCACGTTGATGGAGACTTCAACCCACGAAGGGTAACGGTTGCCCAAGTCCACGGAGGGCTCCACCCACGAAGGGTCCACGAAGAAGCAACCTTGTCTATCCCACCATGGCCGTCGCCCACAAAGGACTTGCCTCACTAGCGGTAGATCTTCACGAAGTAGGCGATCTCCTTGCCCTTACAAACTCCTTGGTTCAACTCCACAATCTTGTCGGAGGCTCCCAAGTGACACCTAGCCAATCTAGGAGACACCACTCTACAAGAAGTAACAAATGGTGCGTTGATGATGAACTCCGTGCTCTTGTGCTTCAAATGATAGTCTCCCCAACACTCAACACTCTCTCATAGGATTTGGATCTGGTGGAAAGAAGATTTGAGTGGAAAGCAACTTGAGGAAGGCTAGAGATCAAGATTCATATGGTAGGAATGTAATATCTTGGTCTCAACACATGAGTAGGTGGTTCTCTCTCAGAACTGGTAAGTTGGAAGTGTAGGTTTGTTCTGATGGCTCTCTCTACGAATGAAGAGGAGTTGGAGGGGTATATATAACCTCCACACAAAATCTAACCGTTACACACAATTTACCAAACTCGGTGAGACCGAATCATCAAACTCGGTCGGACCGATTTAGTAAACCTAGTGACCGTTAGGGTTTTCGGTGGGACCGACATGCAACTCGGTAGGACCGATATGATTAGGGTTAGGGCATAACATAATCTCTGTAAGACCGATTACACAAACTCGGTGAGACCGAATTTGGTAATTAGCTAACCAGAGAGTTCGTCAGGTAAACTCGATGGGACCGATTCGTTCATTTCGATGAGACCGAAATGTTACGAAAGGGAAACAGAGAGTTTACATTGCAATCTCGGTTGAACTGATCGCTCACTTAAGTTAGACCGAAACGTTATGAAGGGAAACGGAGAGATTACAATCCCCTCTCGGTGAGACCGAGATCCCTATCGGTGAGACCGATTTGCCTAGGGTTTGTGGCAGTGGCTATGACATTTGAACTCGGTGGCGCCAGATAGAAAGAATCGATGTGACCAATTTTGACTTTGGGTTTAGGTCATATGAGGATGTGAGAAAGTAGTTGAGGGTATTTGGAGCATATCACTAAGCACTTGAAGCAAGAGGCTCATTAAGCAACACCTCATCCCTCCTTGATAGTATTGGCCTTTCCTATAGACTCAGTGTGATCTTGGATCACTAAAATTTAAAATGAAGAGTCTTGAGCTTTTGAGCTTGAGCCAATCCTTTGTCCTTGATATTTTGAGGGATTCACTTTCATCATCCATGCCATGCCATTCATTGAGCTTTCCTGAAATATTTGTCTTGGAATAGCATTAGCTCAATGAGCTATATGTTGTTATGAATTACCAAAACCACCTAGGGATAGTTGCACTTTCAATCTCCCCCTTTTTGGTAACTGATGACAACATATCGATCAAAGCTTCGACAAATGATAATAAGATTGAAAAAACATCGTCGCTTTGAGAAGTATGTGATAAGCAAGAGCTCCCCCTAAATTTGTGCATAGTTTAAGATTTGCTTTGGACTGCAAATGCACAAGGAATTAGGCTCATGGGTTACTCTTCCATGTGACATACATCTTGGTGGAGTGCTCAAAATAATAAAGATTGAATACATGCACTCATCACCAAGCAAAGTGAATGATCATATAAAGATAGGTAAGATAATAACATATAACAAGCATAAGTGTAGCTTATGATCAAACACATGATCATCAATGTCTCACATGTAATTGCATAGTATCTCAAGCAATCAAAAGCAAACAAAGTTTAACCACCAAAGCAAGAGAGAACAAAAGCAACTCTCTCTCTCTCGAAGCCTATGATCTATACATTTTTCTCCCCCTTTGGCAACAAGTTACCAAAAAGTTCATAGAAAATGCATAGTGCTAGATCGACTCTCAGGCTTGATCTTCAGGTGGTGGTGTTGAGATGGCTCCTTGGACGAAGACTTCAGTTGATGTGGATGGAGCTGGATGAGTTGGTGCTGGAGCTGGTTGCACTCGAGCTGTAGGAGCTGTAGCTAGTGCAGATGATGTGGCTCTAGTGTCTGTCACAGGCACTGCAGCTGACCTCTGAGCTCTAGGCACTCTGGCAAATGCATCAGTGGTTGTCTTGCCCTTCCTCTCCTGCATGTCATCCTGAAGCTGCTCCACAACTGACTGAATCTCAGTTACTTTGACATCAAGATCATAGAATTTTTGTTCCATGATTCTTTTCAGGCTCTCCTGATTTTGAGTTAGGGTGGCCAACCCCTTCTCAATCCTCAGTGTTGATGCTATCAAGTAACCAAGCTGGTCCTGCTTGTTCTTCAAAAAGTACTCAGATGCCTCCTCTTGAGTTGGCATCTTGGCAGCCTTCTCTTTCCTTGCTTTCTCCTTCTTCTCATGAGCTTGTACTGATGATGGTTCATTCTCATTCATTACAACTTGATTGTCCTCAAAATCTGGATAGAGAGCAAAGTGTTCCTTATCCAACAGATATTTTCCTGTGCCCATATTTGAGTTAATCAACTCCTGAATCTGTGGGGCATATCCACAACTCCTCTTTTGGTCTGTTGCAGTCCTCTTGATAGTTTAAACCATAAGACTCATGACCTTGAATTTCTGTGGCACATCAAATATATGTAGCAAGTTTATTGCATGCCCTCTGATCATGTTGTGGTCACCTGACTTGGGCAAAAGAGTGTGCCTTAAGATCCAGTTGATCGTAGGCAGCCCTGACAGAAGAAAATGAACTGATCCGAACTTGAAAGTCTCAAGAGCTTTGTCTGGGATCTCCTTGTACATATGTGACATTGAGTTATGATCCATTTTCTTCTTGGCATAGATATCCAAGTCATCTTCACTCTCCTTTGGGGCATTGATCAGATTGGCCCATTCCTCAATGATTGACTGGTACCTTGTACCTTCAGACATCCAAACTATCCTCCCATCTGGATAGAAATGTGTTGTGGAGTAGAATTGCATAATGAGTTCATCATTCCAGTTGGTGAGCTTCTGCCCAACAAAATCTGCAACTCCACATGCAATAAAACTGTCTTGCACTCTAGGATAGTGTTCTTCATTTTCCTTCATGTAGGTCCAGTCGACCCACCTCATATCACACACTATGGGCTTCTTGTCCAACAAGATTGTCTCATAGAAGTCCTGCTGTTCCTTTGTGTGGAACCTGTAATCTACAGTAGTATAGCCTCAATCCTGAGTCTCTCCTGATATTCATGTCCTCAGCCACAGGATGAGCATCATTGTGGTCTGGAATCTTGGGTTTGAGCTTCCTTAAGATCTGCCCTTCTTCATCTTCCTCAGCAGCAACTTCAGGCATTGGAGCCTTGTTCTTATCAGCTGTTGGTATACTCCTGGTATTCCTCTTTGGTGCAATCTTGGGCTTAGGGGCAGCTTTGGGTGCTTCTTTGGGCTTTGATGTTGCAGCCCCTGACTTTATAGCATCACCCATCAGCTTTTGTGCCTTGGGTGCTGGTGCAGCAACCTCTTCTTCCTCTTCCATCATGGAAGGTTGACCAACAACTCTGGCCATGGTCTTTTTGACCCTTTCCTTCCTTTTCTTTCCTTCTGCAGCTGGCTCTTTGGGATCAGGCTTCTCTGGTTCTTGTGTTGATCCTCTGACCTTTAGCATAGGTGTCCTCTTGGCAGGAACCTTCCTATTCAGTCCAGGCTTTGTGGTCTTTGTTGAGCCATACTTCTTTTTGAGCACTACCTTCTTGGAAGTAGCCTCATCTTCAGCTGCCACATAGTCCTCATCCTCTGAGTCTGAGGTTCTCTTCCTTCTTGCTCTTGTGGCTGCTTTGGGCAAATTGCTAGGAGTACTTTTGCTGCCTTCATCTGAGGAACTAGAGGGACTAGTGCCCTCACTCATGTGAATCTGCTCTTCTTCCATGTTCTGACTGTCACTTTAGTCTGACATGCTGCAAATCACTGACTGCTGACCCTGTGAATAGTTATAGATGAGATAGAGTGGATGAGCATCACAAAAAGCAGAGATTTTTGCAAAAGAATGATTCAAAAAAACTTAGTTTTAGTTTTCCACATAAAGCATTTTAGATCTACCGATTTTCAAACTCGGTGATACCGAAGCAGTTTTGGAACCTAAACTAGTGAACTCGGTCAGACCGAGTCACAGTTTGGTGGCACCGAGACTGCTAGGGTTTCACAAATTTTCAAAATTGGTCACACCGATTTGTAATTCTCGGTCAGACCGAGAGTTACTAGTGCAATGGCGTTAGCTAAATTGGTGTGACCGAGTTTTTCAACTCGGTGGGTCCGAGATGGTTTCGGCGGAAACCTAACCCTAAATTTTCGAATCGCATCTATTCTAAGGATTGTATCGACTGGATAGGAGTGTTTAAATCATGGCAAGATGCATTACGAACACAATGTGCTGAGAATCAGACGAGGATAGCACTATGATCGAGTTCATACCCTAGTTCAGCGGTGAACTCGCTACGGCAGCAACGGCGGAGAAGAATTCCGTTGATGGCGGCGGAGACCAGCGACAGGAGGCGGCTGGCGATGAAGTCGACGATCCGTAGACCGAGTAGGCAGAGCGAGCTATGCGCGGGCGAGGAGTTTCGCAGAAAGTTTTCCAAAATTTGCCCGTGAGTATATATAGCCCGACACTGTCGGTGTGACCGAGTGGAACAACTCGGTGCCACCGAGATGCATAACTGTTAACAGTTATAGCAACTCGGTGTGACCAAAATGTTCAAATCGGTTGCACCGAGATTGAAAACCTAGATCGACCTAGTAATCTCGGTATGACCGAAATGGAGGAATCGGTCAGACCGAAAATCACAAAGAAGTTTTGGAAGTTTAAGTCTATGACGAATCGGGGACTCCGAGTGCTCCTCACACAGAGTGGTTCAAATCTGACTTGATCAAATTTTGTGATGTAGCATAAATAGAGTTTGAGACGAGAAAAACATAGATAGCTAGAGAAGGTTCTTAGGCATTCTTGTCCATCCACTTGGCCAAAGAAAAAGAAGCCAATCAATCAAAACAACAAGTGGATGTCCTCGAATGAGTAAAATATGCATTCAACATGCTCACACAATAAAATGACAAATGAAATATGTGGCAAAGCATGCACAACCAATTCTAGCATCTATCAAACAATTGGTGATGACTAGGTCATCTATATATGAGTATATTGACTTAGGAGTCAAATGAGAACATTTGATTATAGGTCATACTCATCGTTTAAGCTCAAGTGGGGTTACCACTTTTACATAAAGCATTGATGTGTTCACATCATTAAAGTTGCTTTGACTCAATTCTTAGAGTTAAGCTCCCCCTAGATGTGAGATCCCCCCTTAGAGGGATAAACTAACCTTGGGTTTTATCGATGATGACTTCATGTAGGTGTTGAAGATGTGGATGCTCAATGTTGATGTAGATCATTTGGAGCAATCCTTTGGAGTGAGTTGCACTTACAGCATACCTACATGGGTTAGTCCCACAAGGAACAAACAAGAATATCCACAAACATAGAGTGATGCACACACAAAATGATGTCCATGAAATCATTTGGTTACCTTGGCCCTTACCTTACCAACATGAGGGTTTGTGACTCCTTGAACTAGTGCAAGATGTGGAAGTTGATTGCACTTGTCCTTGCCATAATGATATGAGTGAAAAATGTTGGCGGAGTCACCCTCAAGAACTCTCTAGTTCTTATTCTTCGGGATCCACATCATCTTGATGGGAATCCTTGGTGTAGTAGTTGTGCTTGATGAAGTAGAACTTGATGTAGTCTTGGGAACCCACTTGACCAAGGCCTTAGGTGCTTCTTCAAATGCATCAATCTCCTCTTGAAGCTTATCCTTGCCTTTGTTCTTGTGGTCTTGTGGTGGAAGATCATCTTGTGCTTGTGTTCCCTTGAAGGAAGTAGGATCATACTTCTCTTGCTGAGGAACAAACTTCGTCTTGGGGTATTGACCTTCTTCCCACTCAACTCCATTGGCATTGAACTTCCGTTCAAAACCAACACCTTGATTCTTCCGGTGCCTTCCTTGCTTGCGTACAATTTCCTCGAATTGCTTACTCCCGGCAAGGCTCTTGTATACACCTTTCTCTATAATTCCCTTCAATAAGCTGTTTTCTTGCTCAAGTGTAACTTGGCTAAGAGAATCATTAGTGGAATCAAGAGAACTACTAGAAGCAACAATATTGGATTTGGCATTATTATTGTTACTACTAGAGGAAGAATATTTCTTGTTCTCTTTACTAGACTTGACTTGAGGCATGTAAGTAGATAAGAGTAAACGCTTGGCAATATAAGAAGAACTTTTCTTACGGAGATCATCATTGATTTCCTTTAAGAACTCATGCTCTTGCTCAAGATTGAGATTTTCAAAGCGTAACTTCTCATGAGCCCTTAAAAGTTCTCGATGATCTTCAAAGATAGTTTCATGAGCTAACTTAAGAGTGTTTAGTTCTTTAGTTAAAAACTCAATCTTCTCCTTATCATTGTCATTCATTTTATCTTGTTTAGCATGATTAATTGACGTTTCATCATAGTATTCATCACTAGAGTTGTCAATAAGTAAATCATCATCACCTAACAAGTCATCTTCATCACTATTGAAATCAACATACTCCGGATGAGTTACCTTAGGGCCTTTAGCCATGAAGCATCTTCCAATTCCTTCATTTGGTGATTCAAATATGTCGTAGGAGTTGGTCGACACAAGTGCTAGACCGGCAACACCTTCATATTGAGTATGTTCGGAGTCAGAGTGATAGCTTCTCTCGGAGTGATGTTCAGAGTCGGAACCGGATACCCATTCACCAACATGAGCTTGATGTCTTCGTTTTGTGTAGCTCTTTGATGACTTGTCCTTCCTTTCCGAATCCTTGCTTCTCCGTGAGGGTCTTCGTTCATAACGATCATCTCTACTCCTCTCTCTTGGTGGTGATTCTTCTCTTCTACTTCTTCTCTTAGGAGAATCTTCTCTTCTTTTGTAGGGTGCCGTACACTCATTGGAATAGTGTCCGGGTCTCCCACAATTGTAGCAATTGCGCTCTCAACTGGAAGATCTTTTGTCATTGTAGGACCTTGACTTAGAGCTTCTTTCTTTGCTTCTACTTTTGTAGAATTTGTTGAAATTCTTGACCATTAAGTTCAATTCTTCATCATGAGGCTTTGTAAGCTCCACTTGACTTGTTGCGAACTTCCTCATTATCCTTGAGTGACATCTCATGAGCAACGATTCTACCAATGACTTCCGTTGGCTTGAGATTCTTGTAATTGGGCATCATTTGAATCAATGTGCACACGGTATCATACTTTCCATCCAATGCTCTTAGGATTTTCTTGATGATGAATCTGTCGGTCGTCTCTTCACTTCCTCAGCCGGAAATCTCATTTGTGATAAGAGCAAGCCTAGAGTACATTTCAGCGACACCTTCACCATCCTTCATTTTGAACTTGTCAAGCTGACTTTGGAGCACATACAACTTGGATTCCTTGACGGAGTCGGTACCTTCATGCATATCAATCAAAGTGTCCCAAATTTCCTTTGCATTCTCAAGACAGTTGATTTTGTTGAATTCTTCAGGGCATAAACTGTTGAAGAGGATATCACAAGCTTGAGCGTTGTATTGCAACATCTTCAATTCATCCGCACTAGCTTCACGGTTTGGTTCTCTGCCATCAAAGAATTCACCTTGAAAGCCAATACAAACAATAGCCCAAATGGAGGGGTTATGTCCGAGAATATGCATTTTCATCTTATGCTTCCAACTAGCAAAATTAGTACCATCAAAGTAAGGACCTCTACGATGATAATTTCCCTCGCTAGACGCCATACTCTCCTAGGTTGTGAAACCAAGGCTATGACCACCAAAAGCTATGGAAATCAAAGCAAATGGAGACCAAAGCTCTGATACCACTTGTAGGACCTTGAAGTATGTCTAGAGGGGGGATTAGACTACTTGACCAAATAAAACTTAACCTTTCCCAATTTTAGAGTTTGGCAGATTTTAGCAATCTTAGGACAAGTCAAGCAATCATCACGCAATTCAAGCAAGCATGCAAAGAGTATATAGGCAGCGGAAATTAAAGCATGCAACTTGCAAGAAAGTAAATGGAAGGGTTTGGAGCATTCAAACCTAATTGGAGACATGGATGTTTTTGGCGTGGTTCCGATAGGTGGTGCTATCGTACATCCACGTTGATGGAGACTTCAACCCACGAAGGGTAACGGTTGCGCGAGTCCACGAAAGGCTCCACCCACGAAGGGTCCACGAAGCAACCTTGTCTATCCCACCATGGCCGTCGCCCACGAAGGACTTGCCTCACTAGCGGTAGATCTTCACGAAGTAGGCGATCTCCTTGCCCTTACAAACTCCTTGGTTCAACTCCACAATCTTGTCGGAGGCTCCCAAGTGACACCTAGCCAATCTAGGAGACACCACTCTCCAAGAAGTAACAAATGGTGCATTGATGATGAACTCCTTGATCTTGTGCTTCAAATGATAGTCTCCCCAACACTCAACTCTCTCTCATAGGATTTGGATCTGGTGGAAAGAAGATTTGAGTGGAAAGCAACTTGGGGAAGGCTAGAGATCAAGATTCATATGGTAGGAATGGAATATCTTGGTCTCAACACATGAGTAGGTGGTTCTCTCTTAGAACTGGTAAGTTGGAAGTGTAGGTTTGTTCTAATGGCTCTCTCTACGAATGAAGAGGAGGTGGAGGGGTATATATAGCCTCCACACAAAATCTAACCGTTACACACAATTTACCAAACTCGGTGAGACCGAATCATCAAACTCGGTCGGACCGATTTAGTAAACCTAGTGACCGTTAGGGTTTTCAGTGGGACCGACATGCAACTCGGTAGGACCGATATGATTAGGGTTAGGGCATAACGTAATCTCGGTAAGACCGATTACACAAACTCGGTGAGACCGAATTTGGTAATTAGCTAACCAGAGAGTTGGTCAGGTAAACTCGGTGGGACCGATTCGATCATTTCGGTGAGACCGAAATGTTACGAAAGGGAAACAGAGAGTTTACATTGCAATCTCGGTGGGACCGATCGCTCACTTCGGTTAGACCGAAACGTTATGAAGGGAAACAGAGAGATTACAATCCCATCTCGGTGAGACCGAGATCCCTATCGGTGAGACCGATTTGCCTAGGGTTTGTGGCAGTGGCTATGACATTTGAACTCGGTGGCACCGGATAGAAAGAATTGGTGTGACCGATTTTGACTTTGGGTTTAGGTCATATTAGGATGTGAGAAAGTAGTTGAGGGTATTTGGAGCATATCACTAAGCACTTGAAGCAAGAGGCTCATTAAGAAACACCTCATCCCTCCTTGATAGTATTGGCTTTTCCTATAGACTCAATGTGATCTTGGATCACTAAAATGTAAAATGAAGAGTCTTGAGCTTTTGAGCTTGAGCCAATCCTTTGTCCTTGATATTTTGAGGGATCCACTTTCATCATCCATGCCATGCCATTCATTGAGCTTTCCTGAAATATTTGTCTTGTAATAGCATTAGCTCAATGAGCTATATGTTGTTATGAATTACCAAAACCACCTAGGGATAGTTGCACTTTCAATGGCCCGTTGGTGGGCACGACGCGGTGAGGGTGCCCGTCGCGGTAGAGCCCCCTGGTGATACCTTCTTCCCTTGTTTGGGCATCTCCGCCTCCAAGTCTTCGGAGGCGGCCCTCTTCCTCCCGCGCGGGGAGGAGGCTTTAACCTCCCCTTCCCGACTATCCTCCATAGGAGAGGTAGCGATTCCCCCGGTCTGGATGCGTAGTGTGTGAAGTTCGGCTTCACTGCCTTTCCCTTCGCCTTTCCCTGAGGGGATTTTGCTGAGCACCCGGCCAAGTATCTTGGCAACGGACGGACCAAGAGAACCTTCAGGAAGTGGCGCCGGACACCTGATTCTCTCCGCCTTGTTGAGCCATTCCTGGCCACAGAGCGATTTTCAAAATAATAGTTATGATAATTATAAATGAAGTGTCCAGCTTTAAGGTTACTTACTTGGGTATCTAGGCGATTGCAGCTTAGGCCCGCATCCTCGGTGGCGTCCTGACATTTTACTTGTGGTCCGGAGAATAATTTACACATCCCTTCGAGCTTCAGGCCGAAAAAGTGCTTAATAGTCCGCGGACCCTCCAGATTAAACTCCCACATCCGGAGAGGCCGACGTTTGCACGGCAACATCCGTCGGATTAACATCACTTGCATTATGCTGACAAGATTTATGTCCCTCTCAATGAGCTATGCGATTCTGCAGTTATGGTACATCACCAGCGGGCCCAAAATTCCGTCCTACGTCAGTCCAAGATGCTAACTGTGACGGAGGGCCCGAGCGGGACTCGGGGGCAGCTACCCACTTTGTGCCTCTAGGAGCTGTAACATAAAACCACCTCCGTTGCCATACATCGGATACTTCCAGGAAAGAAACCTCTGGCCATGGGGCATCCACGTTCCTGCTTATTATGGCACCTCCGCACTCCGCATGTCGCCCCTCGATCACCCTCGGCGTCACATTGAAGGTCTTGAGCCATAAGCCGAAGTGTGGGATGACGTGGAGAAAAGCCTCGCACACAATAATGAACGACGAGATATGGAGGATGGTGTATGGAGCCAGATCATGAAAATCCAACCCATAGTAGAACATGAGCCCCCTCACAAAGGGGTCGAGGGTGAGGCCCAGGCCTTGGAGGAAGTGAGGAACAAACACAACGCTCTCATTGGGCTCCGGCGTAGGGATGACTTGCCCTGGAGCAGGAAGCCTGTGCTGGATATCGGCGGTCAGGTATCCGACCTCCCTAAGCTTCGTAATGTCCTCCTCTTGTACCGAGGAGGCCACCGACCGGCCTTTTGCGTTGGATCCGGACATGTTGGAGGATCTGGGGTGTTGGAGCTTAGGTCTTGGGTGCTAGAACTCGAGGTGTGAGAAGGAGCAAGGGAGGTGGAAAAAAGGCGTAGGCATTGACCCCTTTATAAAAGGGATGAATATCAAGAGTCCTTAGCGTGACCGCTTGAGACTTATATAAAATACACGCAGTCATGCCGACGATCGCTGTAGGGTCACAAACGCCCATATTAATGAAAGATCCCAATAAGAGGAACACGATCTCTGCTTTGGCAGGACGTGCCAATAAAACCGCTTCGCAACGCGAGTCGAGGTGGGGCAGGGAACGCCGGTTCGTGTTGGACCGGGCCACGATGCAGGGGCATGATGTACAAGGATTGCCGACAGAACAGATTTATGGTATGTTCCCTACAATGGTGTGCGAAGATCATCTTGCAGAACCATACACTGTTTGTCATATCAGATCCGGACACGATCTACGTGTTCGATAATTACCTTGGAGTATTTGGAGAAGGAACCTGCCTTGTGATGCTGAAGACAAGACTGCACGCTGGACTCACCATCATTGGAGCCTGGTTCAGGGGCTACCGAGGGAGTCCTGGATTAGGGGGTATCCGGACAGTCGGACTATATACATCGTCCGGACTATTGAAGCGTGAAGATGCAAGACTCAAGGCTCCGGCCCGTATCCATATGGGATTCTCCTTTGCGTGGAAGACAAGCTTGGCGATCTGGATATTATATTTCCTTCCTTGTAACCGACTCCATGTAAACCCTAGCTCTCTCCGGTGTCTATTATAAACCGGAGAGGATGGTCCTTAGAAGGCCGATCACAATTACAATCATACCATCATAGGCTAGCTCTTAGGGTTTAGCCTCTATGATCTCGTGGTAGATCTACTCTTGTACTACTCATATCTTCAATATTAATCAAGCAGGAAGTAGGGTTTTACCTCCATCGAGAGGGCCCGAACCTTGGTAAACATTGTGTCCCTTGCTTCCTGTTACCATCAGCCTAAGACGCACAGATCGGGACCCCCTACCCAAAATCCGTCGGTTTTGACACCGACAACGGGGAACTAAGGGGGAACAATATTTCGGTTTGAGAGGCGCTTGCTTGAAATTTGGGGAAAGTTACAAACTTTGCCCCCATCTAAAATTTCGGACATATTGCGGGTTGGGGGTAGGTCAGTCATGTCAGGTGTCCCAAATGTGGGAGGTATAGATTTCGGCTAAGCGCATGGGTGTTTAGGCGCCCATGGCGTATGAATGCTTCTTGGAGGCGGCTGAGACTGGCATCTTGGTGAAGTTACAAACCTACCCCGGTTTAGACCTTTGGACATCAGGTCGATAGGCTACATGGGCCAGAGTCAGGACAATAATTTCCTACCACCAAACATTAGTCTCATGCGGTTTCGGGTGACCAGAGGCCAATTTGGCACTTCGTTCAATATTTGGGAGCAGAAGCATTAACGCTTTCGGTTCTCTTGAATTGAACTTTCAGGATTTGTCAAACTTCACAAATCTTTACTCTTGAAAATCTTAAAGCTACAATTATTTTGGAATGGAGGGGGTACATTTGAATATACATTGTACACGAGTATATATTAAAAAATATGCAACTTACCTCAGTTCATGCATGGTTCCAATATAATCTCCTTGGTTGCAAAAAATAAGAAGTTAGATATGCGTATGAATATATATAGCATGTTTAAACTCACAACAAAGATTGATGCCCCCTTTTACATATGATTTACAAATGCCATTATCTCGGGTTCAAATAGATGAATGCACTTCCTATGAATTCGAATCTTCGAAACCCCCTTTATGTTGAATTCGACATGTATTCTATTTCGTAGCTAGCAATTTGGAATGTATCCATGCAAGTGACAAATGTATAAAGTGCTTCACACTAACAACATGGAGTGCACTAATTAATGTTTATATATGAATTGCAAAAGCATCCATTGCCTGTATTTCAAACCTCTCTCACTCTATGGATCGATAATATGAAATAAACACATGCACATGCTAGAATTCAATAGAGTATGGGTGTCTGATAGACCAATTTTCGTCCATACGCAATTTGCAAACTTTATGATCTTATCCAAAAATAATAATGCCATTTATATTTTAATTTAATGCGTAGAACCACCTTTTATACGTAGATGCACTATGCCTCGCCCCGTTCTCACAAACGCGTTATATATCTCTCTATCTAACGCATAAGTGCACACACTTTATATGCATCGGCATTTCTCTTTCACACATGCTCACAATCTCTCTCAGGGTGTCGAGGTGTCTCATGCACATGCTCTCTTTGTTTCTCTCTCTCTCTTTCTGACTACTATGTACCACTCTTTTCACTAATCTCAGTTGGAAAACACTATTTCTCTTGCATGCATATATACACACGCACGGTCTCTACTAGCCCTCTATACGCACATATATGTGCCTACGTGTCCCCCGCACACACATTATCTTTAGGCCTCTCTCGCACACATTGCCCCCCCCGACACACCCCTCTCTTAGTAGTTGGCAGATATGATTTCATCATATCATTTGGAAGGATATCCCTGGCTATTTGGCTGGATGGTAATACGAGGCAAAGTTTTACCCTAGTTCGGATCAGACCCTTGTAGTTGAAGAAAGAGCCTACTCCTGTTACTGTATATTAGTGATAGGGGTGTGCACAAAGTACACGTGAATACCAGGCATTGTGTGTGTGTATACTATCGACGAACTAGCCCCCAAGCTTGTATAACATACTAAGGGCCTAGGGTTACAAATCATATATAGTCGGCTTATTACCAGTGGGGATAGAGTCCTCCGCGACTCTGGTAGTTTCGTGTTGTACGCCGAGTCCTCCACATGGGTCTTCGTATAACACGTCTCAGTCCAAACTATATGTGGCGCAGGATGGAACTGCCCCATGAGTCTTCATGTTGACCCACCACAACTAGAAATGATGTGCCCACCACACCACACACGCAATCGGCCACTAAGAAAATAAGCATATACAATAGTACAACGGTATCTAGCTCACGACATGTCTCCATATTTTGTTGATGACACTGACGGACTTTGCATTTGATGCGTGCTCTGTATTTTGTTGACGACACTTACGGTCATTGTATTTGAAGTGAAAGCACGATATGGTCACTGGACTTCAGAATAAGCTCATCACGGACACCACATACATTTTGTCGTGCTAACCAACATGTGGTTGGATGGTTAGGAGGACAGTGGTTTCTCGAGCCCACCAAGGTTAAAGTCCCGGTGCTTGCATTTATCTTGTGTTAATTTCAGTATTTTCCGGTGATGCACGTTCAGTGGGAGGAGACGTTCCACTTGACTACGAGGAACCTATGGTGACTTCCTAAAATCTCAAGATCATATATGCTGGCCCACTCTCTCGAAGGTGCTCATAGGGGTAGGGTTCGCGTGTGTGCGCTTATAGCGGTGAGTGCTTGCGCGTATATATGAGCCCTTGCGTCTGTACTGTGTTAAACAAATACATGTCATGATTATACGTTCACTGACTCACCCGTACAACTCCGTATTTTCTTGATGACACAATCAATTGACCAGTCAAATGTTCCATGCGGCGCAACTAGTGTTGCACCATCGGGGTGCGTAACAGTGGGGCCCACTTGTCAGCCCGTATATGAAAGAAAGAAATGGTAGTTTGAGTCTGTACTGTCTTAATAAAATAGGAGTACATTTTAGGGTGATCATACGGTCACTAGCTCACCATACAGCTCCGTAATTTGTTGATAACACGATCAATTGACCAGTCAAATGGTCCACATTCAGCAGCGCACATTACCATAGGGCCCACCCGCCAGCGTGTATATGAAGGACAGAAATGGTAATAAATTAGTGGTCGGTGGGTATTCGAAGTCGTGAGACCTCTGGTTGGCAGTCACCGGCGGTTAGGGGGCGTTCATTGGGCGGTGGGGTGGGGATCGCCGGAGAAAAAGCTCGGCGCGAGGGGGGGGGGCTGCTAGAGGGATGGCCGGTGCAGCGGCGGACCGGCGGTGGGGAGTGATTTCGGGGAGGGCGGGCCGGCCGCGGGCGGCGGGGGCTGGCGGCTCAAGGGGGTGGAATTTGATGATAAACTGGAGGCCCTTGATTTCGTATCCAACGACTGGAAAATCTAATGACCAGAGATGAAAAAGTCAGTCAACTGACGTGTAGCCTCACCCCGCACGTACACATGCACACACGCAAGACAACACGCATGCAGGCGTGCAACACTGACACGTACACATAACGTACACATGCACACACATGCAAGACACGCACGCATGCAGGCGTGCAACACTGACACGTACACACGCACGCATGCTGGCGTGCAACACTGACACGTACACATGCACTCACGAACACATGCATGTACGAACCCATGCATGCAACACTGAAACATACCCATGCACGCACGCAACACTCGCACACCTGCATGCACATCGAACACAACGCAAGACACACACTCAACCTATATGTGCATGCACCCTTTGTTAAGGACATGGATTGTTACGGGTATTAATCAATCTTATCTGTGATAAGCAGAACATTGATGTTTGCACCGGTCTTTATGAATCACAACCTATCGAACGGGCTATCAACATAGTAGGCTTATCTACATGAAAAAGATGACGTCACACTCAATGAACAATCATCGGTTTATGAAATTCTCACTTCTGACTGCCCTGTCCCACCAAAGGTTCCTCTACTGTGCGCTGCCTGCATTGGGTCACTGACATGCAGGCCAGGCACCCAAAAGCCCACACGTCAGTGGAAGAATGGCGCAATGTCCTAGGTCAGAGTCGAGGGCACCACTTGCTGCACGCCCGGCTGAACACGCCTTCGTGCCGCATTCAAACGCCTCCATGAAACCCGCCCGTGTGGAAGCCGAGAAACCCACTCTGGACACATGTCCGTTCATGACCGGGCTGGCGGTTAAACGCAACACCGGCTGAGGGAGTCCTGGATTAGGGGGTATCCGGACAGCCAGACTATATACATCGTCCGGACTAGTGAAGTGTGGAGATACAAGACTCAAGGCTCCGGCCCGTGTCCGGATGGGACTCTCCTTTGCGTGGAAGACAAGCCTGGCGATCCGGATATTATATTTCCTTCCTTGTAACCGACTTCATGTAAACCCTAGCCCTCTTTGTTGTCTATATAAACCGGAGAGGATGGTCCTTAGAAGGACGATCACAATTACAATCATACCATCATAGGCTAGCTATTAGGGTTTAGCCTCTACGATCTCATGGTAGATCTACTCTTGTACTACTCATATCTTCAATATTAATCAAGCAGGAAGTAGGGTTTTACCTCCATCGAGAGGGCCCAAACCTGGGTAAACATTGTGTCCCTTGCTTCCTATTACCATTAGCCTAAGACGCATAGATCGGGACCCCCTACCCGAGATCCGCCGGTTTTGACACTGACATTGGTGCTTTCATTGAGAGTTCCTCTATGTCGTTGCTTCGAGGCTTGATGGCGTCTTCAATCGCTAACAACGCGGTCCAGGGCAAGACTTTTCTCCCCGGACAGATCGCTGTGTTCGGCGGCTTCGCACTCCGGGCCAATTCGCTTGGTCATCTGGAGCAGATCGGCAGCTACGCCCCTAGCCACCAGATCAGGTTCGGAAACTTGAACTACACGACGGATATTCGCGGAGACTTGATCTTCGACGGATTCGGCCCTGTGCCAGGAGTGCCGGATAGTCACGACGAGCACGGCCTAGACCTGTTGTCGGACAATGCTCGGAACATCATCCCTGCAATAGCCCTGGATCTAAATCCGGAACAGGTTGCGTTGCCCAAGGACGGAGGGATAGACCCCGCCCCACAGGCCGCATACTCATCAGCGTTGGAGCCGAACACATGTCCCACCTCTGTGGAGGCCTGTAACCACGGGCCCCCAGACTCATATCCGTTTGTTGGTTCCGTTCCGCATACCCTCGAGCCAGCCAAGCCAGGTTGGGCTCCGGTAATGGAATTTACTGCTGCGGACATCTTCCAGCACTCGCCCTTTGGCGACATGCTGAAATCATTAAAGTCTCTCTCTCTCTGTCAGGAGGCTCTAGGCCAAACTATGTCTGGCCTGAGTGGGAAGCAGGCAACGAAGGAATTCGTTGCCCACCCACCACCCACTTCATTGCCACGATCGATGATTTAACCGACGTTCTTAACTTCGACCCCGAAGACATCAACGGTATGGACGACGATGCAGGAGAAGCTTTAGAATCTCTGGGGTGCGGGACTACTACCTTGCCACACAATATATTCATGGTGGATACGCCCAAGAAGGACGACGGCGATAGTCCGGAAGATAAAACGCCCGGGCAAAAGACAAAACAGCGGTGCAGACGTCGCTCAAAATCCAGCAACAGCAAAAATAGCGACAAGAGCGCAAGAAGGGTCGACATACCAGAAGGCAGTAACAACCACATGGACCCATCGATGGAGCAGGACGAACCAGCTCACGCCAAACCAAGTTCGGAGCAAATATCTGATCACAATGATCCGGAGGGACGCGCTCATGAAACCGCCCCAGAACAGGAACACAGTCCGGACGACGATGCATTCATCATCCCAGACGAACGAGTGGAACGAGGCAACCTCCACCGAAAGCTTATGGCCACAGCAAGAAGTCTAAAGAAGCGGAAACAACGGCTTAAGGCTGCACAGGAAAAGCTCAGTCGCAGATGGAATAAAGTGCTAGACAGTGAAGAAAGATATGGCGACGATCGCCATACAAAAAGCTATCCAAAACACAAGCTACTGCCAGAATTCGACGACGAGGCCGTTCCACCAAAGAATAATCCAACCAGGAGACCAGACGTACCGCTTCACAACCACAACGGAGCAGCTACTGACATCGCGCATGATCTATGTGAGAAGCTGGATAAGAAGGCCGGTGCAGCCAGGTCCATCTACGGATCTAAAGGACACATCCCGGTGTGGGACTATGGTCACCCAAACGCTCATACAAGCCAAATCCAATTCGGAATAAGCACCGGACACAACAACAGCCGACCACATGCCACAATGCGCCCAGATACAGAGGGGCTGCTCACCCCCCGTGCTTCACCGAAGAAGTACTGGACAATGAATTCCCACAAGGCTTTAAACCTATGAACATAGAGGCATACGACGGAATGACAGACCCAGGGGTCTGGATCGAGGATTTTATCCTCCATATTCACATGGCTCGTGGGGATGACCTCGAAGCCATCAAATACCTTCCCCTCAAGTTGAAGGGACAGCTCGACACTGGTTGAAAAGCCTCCACGAAAATTCAATCAGGAGTTGGGAGGAACTCAAGGACGCTTTCAGGGCCAACTTTCAAGGGACTTATGTCCGGCCTCCGGATGCAGACAATCTAAGTCACATAATCCAACAACCCGGTGAGTCTGCCCGCAAGCTTTGGAATAGATTCCTCACTAAAAAGAATCAAATAGTCGACTGTCCGGACGCTGAAGTCTTAGCAGCATTCAAACACGTCATCCGCGACGAGTGGCTCGCCCGACACCTCGGCCAAGAAAAGCCAAGGACAATGGCAGCCTTAACAGGCCTTATGACCCGCTTTTGCGCGGGTGAAAATAGCTGGCTAGCCTGTAAAGGCACCAGCGACCCCAGCACATCTGGACTAAGGGATGGCAACGGGAAGCCACGGCGTAATAAACACAAACGCCAAAACAAGGAAGAGATCCCGGATAACACGACGGTCAATGCCGGATTGAGGGGCTCTCGACCTAATCAACATAAGAAGCCATTTAAAGGCAGTAAAGAGGGACTGTCCAGTCTGAACAGAGTCCTGGACAGACTATGCCAAATTCATGGCACCCCAGAAAAACCTGCGAACCACACGCATAGAGAGTGCTGGGTCTTCAAGCAGGCCGGCAAATTAAATGCCGAACACAAGGGGAGGGAAACACCAAGTGAAGACGAGGACGAACCTCGCCAGCCGAACACTGGGGGACAAAAAAAATTCCCGCTAGAGGTTAAAAGAGTAAACATGATCCACGCGACTCACACATTCACGAGAAGGCACGAACGCGCGCTCAGAGATGCGCACGACGTAGAGCCCATCGTACCCACATCTGACTCCTGGATGTCTCGTCCGATCACCTTCCATCACATGGACGGCCGAACTAGTTTTCGGCGCGGAGGATCACAGGCCTTGGTGCTTGACCCAATAATCGATGGATACCGTCTCACCCGTGTCCTCATGGACGACGGCAGTAGCCTCAATTTAATATACGAGGACACTATCCGCGGAATGGGGATAAACCCATCCTGAATTAGCCAAAGCAACACCGACTTTGAAGGGGTGATACCAGGCGTTGAAGCCTACGACAGGGGCTCCGTCATGCTGGAAGTAACATTCGGCTCCCCAGGCAACTCCAGAAGCGAAGAACTACTCTTCACCATCGCCCCCTTCCAAAGCGGCTATCATGCACTGCTTGGAAGAACAACCTTCGCCCGCTTCAACACATTGTTGCACTATGGCTACCTTGCACTCAAGATACCTGGTCCACGTGGCATCATCACCATTAGTGGAATCACAGAGCGCTCTTCACGTGCAGAGGAACACGCGACGGCCCTGGCGGCCGGACTATAAGCTGCCTCCAAATATCAAAAACATGACTCGTCATTAAGACCACAAACACGGTTAGATGAGTCCGGTAGCCCAAATAAAACTGAACCAGGGCACCGTATATGTAATCCCATAACGGATACCAGGGGCTATAAAATTTAACACAGCCCCACGTCTGGCTCAACCTTACTGGCAGGCCAACATCTTACACTTTTTATTATTTAACCGCATACTTACGTTGTACTCTCCTACGAGTTTTCTTTTTTCACAGACAACGTCCGTGCGATACCCTTCCAGGATACGGCACAACGGAGACAAAGGCGCAGACGTGCAACAGGGCCCCGTTCAACATGTTTCTTTTTAGATTAAGCCCCTGTGTAAACCTTTTCTACTGCCTCTTGTTGTTTAACCATCCCATGGGTTCCATACCCACAAAGGATACTGCCGTTATTGGCATTTTGCCACGACAGATTCATCGCACGTACCCGGAACCTTAGGGTTTATAGCAGGTTTTTGTCAGCCTGTTTTCTTTTACAAAGACCGGATACCTTCGGGAGTGTTCGGCGTCACGAGTTTGGCCTTATATGCATCGGCTCTGAATCATGTCTTTGGTCAAATGTTGGGTTTGCCTGGCTCCTGGGTTTGCCGCCTTATGTTCCGTTATTATCGGCTAAGGCAGGCCAAAGGAGAACTACTGCGATTGTGCCCTGGTTATTCCGGATGAGCGCCTCAGTAGAGAAAGCTGAAAACTGACTGTCATGATACAACGAGAGACTGTTCAACCACTCGAAGACTCACCGGAATCTTTAAGGATTCCTCCGTATTAACGAAGGGTTGTTTTCCGGCCATGTAAATACGCGCCCGTATTCTGATGCATGCGAATGTACCAGGGGCTACATAGTAGCCCCACTGTTAGACCCCCATGGCTAAGCGAAAGTGTTACAGCTATATAGTCCGGTTGCCTAGTCCGACGTGCGATCACCTCCTTAATGGACCAAGACGTTGGATCAAGTGTGATTAAGCATATTTATCGCGAACACCCCCACATTGTATGCGTGGGGGCTGAAGCCAAGGACTGCTAACTTTCGGACTACTCATATCTATATAAAAATGGCCACAAAGGGGATACAATCATACTTCAGGGCAAAAAGTATAAACATAGCCTCATGATCAAAATAAACATTGTTTTTTCACAATGATTCGACTTATCATTCGAACAAACTATTCTTCGAGCACTACGCCTCTATCAGGCGGGCACCTTCTGTGACCTGCGCCAAGTAGTGCTCGGCCGAATACTGGCCTCCCGCCAGATCTTGGGTCGCTATAATGGTGGCCTCCATATCCGTCCAATAGGCTTTAACGCGGGCAAGAGCCATCCGCGCACCCTCTATGCACGCCGACCTCCTCATGGCATCAATCCGAGACACGGCCCCAAGGAATTGCTGCACCAAACCAAAGTAGCTGTCCGGCTTAGGCCCCTTCGGCCACAGATGGTCTATTACAGACCGCATTGCAAGCCCGGACAGCCTGTGGAGCTCCGCCATAGCAGCCACCTTCTCATTTAGCGGCAACGGGCGAGTGGGAGCATGGAACTGCGACCAGAAAAGCTTCTCCACTTCTTTATCACCTTGACCCTCGAAGAACTTAGCAGCGTCACCTGTACTATTCGCCAAGTCCGCATATGCGTCTACAGGACTCCAGCGCGCAGCCAGGGGAGCATACTTCGGATCCAAAAACCTTGTCCACAGTAAGTAGGAGCCCCCAGCCATGATTTTTTCGGCCTGTTGGAGGTCCTCCCGCATACCCCGGACTTCGGTCCGCATCTCCTTGGCGGCATTAAGTGCCTTGTTCAGCTCGGCCGAACTAGCCTTATTCTCCTTTTCGAGGAGTACATACCGGTCGGTGGCATTTTTCCACTCCTAAGCCATTTCGGCTATTTTTTTCCTCGCTTCGGCAATGAGCAGCTTGTTCGGCTCTCAATTCTACGTCCGCCTTTAGGGCAACCTCATTGCTAGCCCGAGCTTGTTCCTTGGCCTGAGCAAGTTCCGCCCTCAGGGCCTCCACGGCAGCAACACCATCTGCAGTGCAAACACATGGCATTAACATTATGCCACTCTCGCGTTTTCCTATACAACATAATAAGGGAAGCAGAGCACATACCCTGCGACTCCTCCAGTCGTTTGTTCACCAGCGTGATATCGGCATCAATAGATTCGATCTGCCTCCTAAGTTCGGCAACTTCAATAGACTGGTCAGCTGCCGGATCCTTATATACATGCGCACATGGACATCACAACTATTACTATATGATCCCCCATTTTCCGCCTATGGCGGGCAACCAGACTCTCAGGGGCTACTATCCATAGGGAGCACACCTAGCGTGTGCTTCATAACCAAAAAATAGTGCATTTTTACTACATAATTCAAAGCCTTTGAGCAGGCTTGTAAATGCCTCATTCAAACTGCTGGTAGCAGATGAAATCTTTGTGAGCACCATGCTCATTAAAGAGCGGTGCTCCTCCGAGAGCGCGGCTCGCTCCAAAAGGCCTGTTAGTACATCCGGCCGGACATCGAACTGTGCCGGACCCTTCTCATCGCCCCTCGTGGGAGCCGAACGCTCTGGGCTCAGGGTGACTGACGTGTTAACGTTCGACTTCGGCAGATCCGGACTCCTCCGTGACGACACCTCCGTATCGCCCGCTTCATGAGGCGGAGAGGTGGGTGGGGTCTCACTCTCCATCATCTCCGGACAAAGATCCCCCGAAGACAAACTCTGCTGAGAAGAGCTGCTCACCGGACTGCAAAAGACGAAGTCCCGGTTATGGATCTCGGAGTAACACCATACCTTCGAATTAATGAATAACTTACGACTCGGTGGAGGGCTGGCCCGTTGGTGGGCACAACGTGGTGAGGGTGCCCGTCGCGGCAGAGACCCCTGGTGATACCTTCTTCCCTTGCTTGGGCGTCTCCGCCTCCAAGTCTTCGGAGGCTGCCCTCTTCTTCCCGCGTGGGGAGGAGGCTTTAACCTCCCCTTCCCGGCTATCCTCCATAGGAGAGGTAGCGATTCCCCCAGTCTGGATGCGTAGTGCGTGAAGTTCGGCTTCACTGCCCTTTCCTTCGACTTTCCCTGAGGGGATTTTGCTGAGCGCCCAGCCAAGCATCTTTGCAATGGTTGGACCAGGCGAGCCTTCAGGAAGTGGCGCTGGACACCTGATTCTCTCCGCCTTGTTGAGACATTCCTAGCCACAGAGGGATTTTCAGAATAATAGTTATGATAAATAAAAATGAAGTGTCCGGCTTTAAGGTTACTTATTTGGCCATCTAGGCGATTGCAGCTTAGGCCCGCATCCTCGGTGGTGTCCGGACACCTTACTTGTGGTCCAAAGAATAATTTACACATCCCTTCGAGCTTCAGGCCGAAGAAGTGCTTAATAGTCCGCGGACCCTCCGGATTGAACTCCCACATCCGGAGAGGCCGACGTTTGCACGAAAACATCCGTCGGACTAGCATCACTTGCATTATGCTCACAAGACTTATGTCCCTCTCAATGAGCTCCCGGATGCGATTCTGCAGTTCTGGTACGTCGCCAGCAGGCCCACAATTCTGTCCTACGTCGGTCCAAGATGTCAATTGTGATGGAGGGCCTGAGCGGAACGCGGGGGCGACTACCCACTTTGTGCCTCTGGGAGCTATAGCATAAAACCACCTCTATTGCCATACATCGGATACTTCCGGGAAAGAACCCTTTGGCAATGGGGCATCAGCGTTCCTGCTTATTATAGCACCTCCGCACTCTGCGTGTCGCCCCGCCATCATCTTAGGCTTCACATTGGAGGTCTTGTGCCATAAGCCGAAGTGTGGGGAGACGTGGAGAAAGGCCTCGCACACAATAATGAACGACGAGATATGGAGGATGGCGTCTGGATCCAGATCATGAAAATCCAACCCATGGTAGAACATGAGCCCCCTCACAAAGGGGTCGAGGGTGAGGCCCAGGCCTCGGAGGAAGTGAGGAACAAACACAACACTCTCATTGGGCTCCGGCATAGGGATGACTTGCCCCGGAGCAGGAAGCCTGTGCTGGATATCGGTGGTCAGGTATCCGACCTCCCTAAGCTTCATGATGTCCTTCCTCTTGAATCAAGGAGGCCACCCACTGGCCTTTTGCGTCAGATCCGAACATGTTGGAGGATCTGGGGTGTTGGAGCTTGGGTCTTGGGTGTTAGAACTCGACGTGCGAGAAGGAGCAAGGGAGGTGGAAAAGAGGCGTAGGCCTTGACCCCTTTATAAAAGGGATGAATATCAAGAGTCCTCAGCGTGACCGCTTGAGACTTATCTAAAATACAAAGAGTCATATCAACGGTCGCCGTAGGGTGACACACACCCATATTGATAAAAGATCCCATAATAAGAGGAACACGATCTCTGCTTTGGCAGGACGTGCAAATAAAACCGCCTCGCAACTCGAGTCGAGGTGGAGCAGGAAATGCCGGTTCGTGTTGGACCGGGTCATGATGCAAGGGCACGATGTACAAAGATTGCCAGCAGAACGGATTTATGCTATGTTCCCTACAATGGTGTGTGAAGATCATCTTGCAGAACCGGACACTATTCATCGTAGCGGATCCAGACACGGTCTACGTGTTCGATGATAACCTTGGAGTATTCGGAGAAGGAACCCGCCTTGCAATGCCGGAGACAAGACTGCACGCCGGACTCATCGTCATTGAAGCCTGGTTCAGGGGCTACTGAGGGAGTCCTGGATTAGGGGGTATCCGGACAGCCAGACTATATACATCGTCCGGACTATTGAAGCATGGAGATACAAGACTCAAGGCTCCGACCCGTGTCCGGATGGGACTCTCCTTTGCGTGGAAGACAAGCTTGGCGATCTGGATATTATATTTCCTTCCTTGTAATCGACTTCATGTAAACCCTAGCCCTCTCCGGTGTCTATATAAACCGGAGAGGATGGTCCTTAGAAGGCCGATCACAATTACAATCATACCATCATAGGCTAGCTCTTAGGGTATAGCCTCTATGATCTCGTGGTAGATCTACTCTTGTACTACTCATATCTTCAATATTAATCAAGCAGGAAGTAGGGTTTTACCTCCATCGAGAGGGCCCGAACCTGGGTAAACATTGTGCCCCTTGCTTCCTGTTACCATCAGCCTAAGACGCACAGATCGGGACCCCCTACCCGAGATCCGCCGGTTTTGACACCGACACCGGCCGAGCTCCTCCCATCTACCGTCTATTTAATCTCCTATTTAAACGAGGCCAAATGTCGGCCAAGAATCGCACACCTCCACCACTCCCCTATCTCCTCCACCATTTTGTCCACTCTTACAATGGCTTACGAAGAGTAGTTATTCCGCATCCAAGCCGGCTGGGTAGTCCGCCGGATACGAGCTATGTAGATTGCTGATCCACCTCCCTCCCCTCGCCTGGCGGAGCCAGTTGCCGCCCCAAGCCAGCGCGCGCTTCAACAACTCGCCGCTCCAGGCCAGCTCGACGAGGAGCATCGCACGAGCGTCATTGCTGCCGTCCACGGTGCCGCCTCATACCGCGTCTCCCGTTTATGTGGCCGAGACTCCCATGCTGGCGGCCGCGCCATGCAAGCAGCGATAGAAGCTGGGTGCATGGAGAGCGGCGAGTCGGTAGCCAGCGCCTCCGCGTACGCCGCCATGATCGAGGAGAAGTAGAACACGGGAGGCTACCTCCGCTTGGGTCCCATGAAGGCCACCACGGAGGCGACGCCGGCGTACACAGCAGTTGTCTTGCCGGATCCTTTTGTTGCGAGGACCTTCATCGACCCCGCATGGGCTCCACAGAAGAGGGGAATGTTAGGATGAACTCGAGCCGGTGCCGGCCATGGCAAAGTAGTGGCCGGTGATGAACTCGAACCGGTGCCGGCCACCATCATCTTCGGCACCAGCCAATGATATCAGTTGGGCAGTGGGGAAGCGAGCCGTCCTTTGCGCTGAAGCATATACCTCCGGGGCTCCCGGCAGTCCGGTGATCGTGCTGCCGAACATGAGGAACACAAATCAATCGGCGGGCGACCGTTTAGGCCAGGTATTATATACGTGTGTTGTCCAGAACTAGCACCGCGTAGTTCATTTGAATGTAATGAAATCCGTCATGTTTGTATGAAAATCCGGTATTTTATATGATTTTCGTCATTGTTTATATGAAATATCAGTTTGTCTACGTGTTTGCGTGAATTTCGTCCGGTTGGATGGCGTAATTTGCGGGTCGCCGGTCGGTCCGCGGGCGGCTCAGGCGGCGTTGTGGGACAAAAAAACACAGCTCGTGCGAGCTTGTCTCCAACGTGCGCGTTGGAGGATGCATGACAGCATGAGCACCCGAGCCATTCCTTGTTCATCGGTGGCAAAGGCACCGGTGGACAAAAGGGTCGCCAATATTTTGGCTACCTCGGGCAAGATCCAAACAGCCCCTCCCAACAGATTCCAATCCCTCGTTCGCCGTGGAATTTTGCCATGTGTTGTTTTCATGGACTAGCAAGATGCCCGTGCATTGCACAGAACATCAAGATGCATTTTTTTACAAACTCCCGCATGCATGCAAGGGATAATTATTGTCCTCCTTTGCTAGTACCACGAGGCAAACACAATTAATATTGCATCAATTAGTGTTAGTGGCCTTGTATATCTGCAAATTGTAATTTTGATAGTGGCCCCTTGTATATAAAAATGGAGGGAGAAAGATGAGAGATAAGGTGAGGAGGAGTGGGGCGTGGTGGTGACTGGTGGTCGGACTGGGCGGAGGCATGGGGATGGACGGCGCATTATGTCTAGGTTTGTATCTCTCTCACACACACTACGTAGGAGGGGGACGTGCACGAAGAGAAGAGGTGCACGCACGTCGCACGTACTCCCGTCTCTTTCCCAACCACACCCGCGCGGGTAGACGGTGGAGCTCATTTCTGTATGAAATAGGCAGCCCACGTGGTAATTTGGCACGTGTACTGGTTGTCCACTTGGTGGAGGGAGGATCGTCTACCATGGGTGAACAAACAAATTGCGACTTGACGTGTTATGTTAAAAAAAGGGACAAACCATGTGGGGCCTACCTTAGAGGCAAGGCTCTATATACTAGAGTACTTTTGATGTGTCCCGTCAACTCACAGAACGAGGAGAAGCTTGCTTAGTACACCGTCTCCCCCGCCCATGGGCGCGGTGGCTCACAGGATGAGGCGAAGCTTGCTTACGAGTAGTAGTAGTAGTAGTACTCCTACTACTGTATGCCTTACGCCCGCTCCCTCGCCCACGCGCACGGTGGCTCGCAGCATGAGGATAAATTTTTACTCCCTCTGTCTAGATGAGTAAGTCATCTTAGGTTGTGCACCATGACCAAGGAGGAGGAGAAAATGAGAGAACTTAATGTTCATTTGCGTATTAATAGCATTGATGCAATGAACTAACCACTGCATGTCGTGTTTTGTAGTCTCAAGTCATTAAAAGCATGCACACCCCACATCTCTTATTGGTTGATATGTCAAGAAACAGGAATGAGGTAGAATTTAATGCACCATGCCTACGTGTTTTGGGATTATTTGGTTTTTGTAAGACGACCACACACCTAGACGGAGGGAGTACTACTCCCTCCGTTTACTCCTCGTCCCTACTACGTACCTTGGTTAGTACTCCCTCCATTTACTTATACAAGGCCACTATAAAAAAAATACATTTTGCATCTATAAAAGGCCACAAATAGTAATCGAGACAAAAGTTACTACTCCCTCCTTTCCAGTTTAGGCTGGCCATAGTGGGGGTAACATAAGTAGTATCATGTACTTGGGACTCGCAAACATGCTTATGTGGAAGGCAATTAAAGAAGAGAGAGATGGTTATAGTAATATAGGTAGATACCGTAACATAATAAATGTGATGCTACTATGTGTCATGCATGACAATAAATGAGACCACATATGATACTAATCTATGATACTATGCACTATAGAAGTAGTAACATAGACTAGTAACATATGCATGTTGCTAGTCTAAGTTACTCCCCACTATGACCAGCCTTATGGCTCAATTTCAAAATCTCTCCAACCAAGGTAGACGGTGAGTGGTCGAATTAATTTCGTAGTTTGCACAAGTAATTAGTACGTTCGTTTTTCTCAAGAAGTTATGTTTACCGAGGCTTTAATTAGAACAAATGCATTCATGACCACTAAATTTCCATGAACTTGTACATGCATTGGTTAGTTTCCTCTTGACACTGCTTGCGTCGGGTGATCTAACGCACCTCGAAATCCAACATGTAATGGTACTACTACTAGTATAGTAGAATTGAGACTTATCAAACAGAAAAAAAATGTTTTTTGGATGAGCCCTATAAACCCTAGAGGGTACGTACTCCATAAAAACAGATTTTTCCAAAACTAAGTCGCTCCCTTTCACGAATTCTGTAGTATACTCCTCCGTCGACGCTCCCTTTCATGAATTCTGCACTTCTTGTTGCCGACATGTGGGACATATAGCAACCGGGTCGACGTGTCAAGCACCAAATAACAGTGCAGAACAGCAGGGGGACGCACCCCACTCGTACCGGCCTAGTAGTAGTAATGAGCAATGAGACGTCAAATCACAATGTCGCACCTTCCCCAACGGACGAAGCAACCATTATTTCACACTTCGATTCGCCATCATCTCAAACCACGTAGTATTGCTTCTGCCTCAAGAGGGACACGCGCATCGCCTTGGTACATCATGACACGTGGGACCGCATGACAGGCCATGCTCCCCCGCCGATCGCTCGGTATAATCACCTCATTTTTGCTATACTTCCTCCGTATCGGTTTACTACATGGCATGCACGTCGTTCTAGGTTGAGAATTTAACTGGCTATATATGTGATGAACAGTACTCCAGCCTTTTAAAAATTGCTCACTTTTGTATAGTAGTACTATCGATGGATTGCGCTGTGGAGCAAAAATTGAAATTAAAAAAAGGTGGTACATATAGAGAGCGCTCTCGCCAAATTATGCATATAGTACTATTAAAAAAGCTAGTACGTGCTTAATTGGGCTGCTAAATTCTATTAAAGAAATACTACTAGTATGTATCATACTGAGGAGTTAAAGTAATGAGAAGAAACATAACATAGTTCTGCTGGGGCTCAGCACAACACACCCCTCAAATTCAACTAAGCACACCTGAAATTAAACTATGCAACTAATCTGATAGACACTGCATTAGAACCACCATGAGCAATGATACTGACACCTTACTCACTCGGAGGAGTCCTCGTCCACGTCCTCAACTTCGTCCTTGTCCCTCTTACTCTTAGCTGATACTTCTTTGCTTGAACCGCACACTTGGCTCTTGCTCTTCATCCAACCCTTGTAGACACTGAAACAAAGGTAGCCATCCATTACAGCATAGTGAATGTGGTCTATATCTAGTACATTCTGCTTCCATGCATAATGATGAAATGTGTAATGAGGTTTCTCTAGTTTACCATACGAAGGATGAACCATGGCTCCTGCCAGGGTCAGCATTGAAGGCTGACGAGAGGACACCATCCGATTCTTCTGGAGGTCGAAGGTGTTGCCTACAACAAGGCCTATCCGACCCAGGACTTATTTGTCGTTACGAAAGTCTACAGTAACGAATTTGACTAGGTTGCTCTCGAGGAAGTCCTTAAAATCCAGGCATTCAACGTCGGCATGGCATATGTGGTAGACCAAGCATAAGTCATGCATGCAAACCTGGATCACGGCGGCTTCTTCCTCTCTTCGTCCTTTAGATCCTTCTCTCGTCCTAGGACTGTGGTGTACTCAACATCTAGCCCAACGACCCGCTCATCATATGAGTCTTTGAACATGCGTCTGAAGCGAGAAAGGCATCCTTTCACTGTCAGGGAAGAACGGGTGTAGATGACGTCGAACTCATCGCCGGTGATGGTTCTAACCTTGTACTCACCGCTGATCGTGGAGATTTGGGACGCCATGGATTTGGGAGGAGGGTTAGGATTAGTGGAACTGCCGTAATGTGAATGGACGGGACGACTAGGAGCGAACCGCCATAGTATTGAAGGACGTGCAGGGACGAGTAGGAGCGAACTGCCAGCATGCGAACGACAGGGTAGTGGCTTTCCATTCTCCCATGATATGGGCTTCCGAGAGCCCTTGTACCTGAGATCGAACGGTTGCATGGTGTGATTCTATACCTATGGGTGAATATCCTATCCTGGAGGGTTATTCTGCAAATTTTCAGCAACTTAGCATGCGATCGTTTGATCTCAGATCCAAGGGCCGCCAGCAGCCCGTATCATGGTCGTGCCTACCACGACCGTCGTGTCGCTCGCAAGGTCGCACCATTGGAGATTTAACACGGTGCGTTAGGCTAACTGATGTTGGCATGTCATACATTGTCATCACTTAGTCACTCATACTACAACAAGCTTAGCTATAAGGTTGGCTATAAGTGTATTTTTTTATTCCTCTCTATCTCTTTCTTCGTACTCCCTCCGTCCCATAATATAAGAACTTTTTTGACACAAGGACACATGGAGTACTAGTATTTATTGCATTTGCCAAGGAGTGACCTCTTCCAATGAAATGGTGTTGCTAAGTTTGCTTCATTTAATTAGCTATAGACTCAAAATTGTCTTTTCACCTAGGTACACGCGCTTAGCACCGTTTCTTCCTTGGGTCACCAAACTTGCCACATCAGACTTTATGCCGATGTGGCAAGCTTAGCACCTGTAGGAGTAAGTACTACAATAGTGGGCTATAAGCCCGCTTTGTTGGAAATATGCCCTAGAGGCAATAATAAAATGATTATTATAATATTTCCTTGTTCATGTTAATTGTCTATTATTCATGCTATAATTGTGTTATCCGGAAATCGTAATACATGTGTGAATACATAGACCACAACATGTCCTTAGTGAGCCTCTAGTTGACTAGCTCGTTGATCAACAGATAGTCATGGTTTCCTAACTATGGACATTGGATGTCATTGATAACGTGATCACATCATTAGGAGAATGATGTGATGGACAAGACCCAATCCTAAGCATAGAACAAGATCATGTAGTTCGTTTGCTAGAGCTTTTTCAATGTCAGGTATCATTTCCTTAGACCATGAGATCGTGTAACTCCCGGATACCATCGGAGTGCTTTGGGTGTACCAAACGTCACAACGTAACTGGGTGACTATAAAGGTATACTACAGGTATCCCCAAAAGTATTTGTTGGGTTGACACGAATCGAGACTGGGATTCGTCACTCCGTATGATGGAGAGGTATCTCTGGGACCACTCGGTAATGCATCATCATAATGAGCTCAATGTGACCAAGTGGTTGGTCACGTGATCATGCATTACTGTACGAGTAAAGTGACTTGCCGGTAACGAGACTGAACAAGGTATTGGGATACCGACGATCGAATCTCAGGCAAGTAACATACCAATTGACAAAGGGAATTGTATACGGGATTACTTGAATCCTCGACATCGTGGTTCATTCGATGAGATCATCGTGGAACATGTGGGAGCCAACATGGTATCCAGATCCTGCTATTGGTTATTGGCCGGAGAACTGTCTCGGTCATGTCTGCATGATTCCCGAACCCGTAGGGTCTACACACTTAAGGTTCGGTGACGCTAGGGTTATAGATATATTAGTATGCGGTAACCCGAAAGTTGTTTGGAGTCCCGGATGTCACGAGGGGTTCTAGAATGGTCCGGAGGTGAAGAATTGTATATAGGAAGTCCATTTTCGGCCACCGGGAAAGTTTTGGGGGTCACCGGTATTGTACCGGGACCACCGGAAGGGTCCCGGGGGTCCACCGGGTGGTGCCACCTATCCCGGAGGGCCACATGGGCTGAAGTGGGAAGGGAACCAGCCCCTGGTGGGCTGGTGCGCCCCCCTTGGGCCTCCCCCTGCGCCTAGGGTTGGAAACCCTAGGGTGGGGGCGCCCCAGTTGACTTGGGGGGCAAGTCCCCCCTTGCCCCCCTTGAGATTAGATCTCTAGGGGGGCGGTGCCCCCCCAGGGCCCCTATATAAAGAGGGGGGATGGAGGGTAGCCGAACCCTAGTCCCTGGCGCCTCCCTCTCCCCCCGTAACACCTCTCCCTCTCGCTGAGCTTGGCGAAGCCCTGCCGAGATCGCCGCTACTTCCACCACCACGCCGTCGTGCTGCTGGATCTCCATCAACCTATCCTCCCCCCTTGCTTGCCATCCGTTTGGCACTAAGATCTTCGGTGATTTGGATCACGACGAGTATGACTCCCTCAACCCGTTCTCTTGAATGCTTCCGCTCGCGATCTACAAGGGTATGTAAATGCACTCCTCTCTCTCGTTGCTAGATGACTCCATAGATTGATCTTGGTGAAGCGTAGAATTTTTTTATTTTCTGCAACGTTCCCCAACACGCTTTACATGGCATTTTTGCATGTGTGGAGGAAAGAGGCAAGGAAAAAGTGGAGAAGTGGGATCTCATGCAAGAGCCAACCTCAACTACATGGTGGAGCATTGGGAGAGGCACTTGTATGGAGGTGGTCAGGAATCGGGAGACTCACGCCGGTCATCGCACCGCAGTTAAAACGATAATGGCAAGTCAAATCACGGGGCCCCACCTGTCCAGCAGTAGCTCGCTGTCAAATCACACAACCCTATGTTTGCAGCAGCCTACTCCCTCGTCTTCTCGCGTCTCTATCGAACCGACTAGGCGGAACTGCCCTGCCTACCACGCAGGAAAAGCCCCACCCTCGACTTTTAAATACAACTACATCCGCTTAAGAATCCAATGATATAGTAGTACTTTTTGTGACATACTAGTAACTCATATTTAGTTAGTCAAATGGATGACCTAGAACTACGTGCACGCCCTATAAACCGAGACGCCTAAAAATATAAAAACGATACAAAGAGGGTAGTTCAGCACGTGTCTTTTTAGATCAGTATAGTCGGGATTCACAAAGGAGCAAAACCAAGTGGTAGGCTGCTCATGTCGTGTTGGCGTAGTAACTCAAGCAGGGTCAGTCCGCACACAAAATGGCGACACACTTAACAGGACCCCTTTGGCCGACATGTGACTCATCCACTGTCTTGTTCCGCATGCGATGCACCAAATTACAGTTCGGAGTAGCGGTTGGAACTGGAGGCACCCCGGTCGTAGCACCGCAGTAGTAGAAAATGAGCGACGAGGGGTCAAATCACAAAGTCCTACCTTTCCCTCATTAAGCTGGACAGACGAAGCAACCATCATTTCACTCTAGGGCCCGCATTAAGGTGGACGGATGTAGCAACCATCATTTCACTCTAGGGCGCAAGAGCATAAAGAAAATAGAAAACAATGATGCGTGCGGAGCTACCTAGGGCACCTTAGGGTAGGGGTCTCCACTACATATACTTTTTTTAAAGCGCCTCCACTACAAATCGGCTTCTCCCTCATACTCTTGAAGAAAACCAATGATGAGTGCGGCGGTAGGGCTTGTAGGAGTACTACGGCGTGCGGGGCCATGTCGTAGTAAACGGGTTCGAGTCGACGCATGTGTGGGCCGCTTGGTTTTACGGGAACGAGGCAGCATTTTGGGTTCGGGGATCAGTGG
This sequence comes from Triticum dicoccoides, assembly GCF_002162155.2. Lineage (NCBI taxonomy): Eukaryota > Viridiplantae > Streptophyta > Magnoliopsida > Poales > Poaceae > Triticum > Triticum dicoccoides. Next base: position 543,442,242 of record NC_041383.1, read on the forward strand.
AGATATAGTACGTACAAAAAATTGTGGACGTAGGTTCGACCGAAAGGCAATGATGCATTGGACGCATGATATTTTGAAACCAAATTATGTATAAATACACACTATAGCATGTAAAGCTTTGAGTCATATATGCATGATGTAGATGTTCGTTTAGTTCTTATAGTTCATCTCATTCAAAATCAATTAGTTTTATAAAAATGTTAAGATTCATGGGGTTGTGCATTGTAAAGCATAAAGTAAAAAATAAATAATGGTAATTCATTTAGAAAAAAACAATTATGATACAGAAGATTCTAGAACAAAGGAGAAGTGCTTGTGTTTTGAGGTTTGTGCATTATGCTTAAGTTCAACCATGGAGTCTTCTAAATTGTACATGTGGCAGATCTGGTGGAATGTTGATGATATCCAACAGCCAGTAGTGCTTGGATTCGCCATCTCTACACTGTCGGATTAGCTTCATCCAGTGACCATCTTTCAAAGTTATTGGCACACTATATAGTTCTTGTGCCATAGTTGCATGTTTTGGAAAAAAGCTACTAGTGGGTTGTACTGTCTATTTAGGAATAGAAGATGTATACATGGAAGTTGTAGGGAAAGAGATGACATGGAGCATCTCAATTCCTATGGGTAGGGATTGGAAAAGAGATGTCATTTGGTTCACATCATAGGAACTTTTCTATTGAATCTAGAGATGACATGTATCTCAATACCTATGAGGAGGGATTAGAAAAGATATGTAATTTGGCTCAGATCATAGGAACTTTTCTATTGAGTATACGCTAATGTTTATTTTCCTTTGAAATTAAGGGAGTATAGGAATCCATTCATTTGAACCAAGTGGCTCGAAAGCTATAGAAATGATATCATGTTTATTTCCTATGAACCAATTGGCTCTAAAGGAAAAAATCCTATAAAAATCATATCATATAGAGTTCCTATGATATTCCTCGACACCAAAGGATGGTTGAAATTGATGCGGGTGATATGATGGTCTTATTTTTTAGACTCCTCCCCCATCTTTATAGTTACCTCTCGAAGATGAATGAAATGATATATACATGGTATTCTACATGTGCAATTTGGTACACGAAAACTCGGTAAAAGTTTGCGAGGTTTGAATTTTCAATAAAGCTATATGCACTGCATTTTGGAACGGAGGGAGCATACGGTAGTTGCTAACACTCACGTGGAAGATTTGTGTGTAGGAGGAGTGTCTTTTCTGTTAAATGACATGGCAAAACTGACACTGTCGGATGCCGATCTAACGGTTCTTACAACGTTCGTCAGGAAAAGGCTTGTGGCGAATGTTTGTCGGATAATGATTTATGGATACATGCATTGCATTGATACGTGCCCCCTCCCTCTCACGCACACGCACCCTCACGAGTCACGACTCTCCCGAGTCCTCTCGCAGACTCGCACGTCGCACCCACCGTCTATCTGCAGGTAGAGGTCACACACATATGTGCTCTTCACACTCTACCCTCAGAACTTCTAAAAAACAAAAGATGTCGCGCACATTTTATGTTAGCTCACACGTCACACACTTATACTATTACTCTTGCGGCGAACGTTCTTTGGGCATAGAATATTGTACTCTCACGAAGAGAAGCGGTGCACGCACGCACTAGTTCTCTCACACCCACTCACTGGTACATGTAGGAGCGCATTTTTTTGAAGCTGGTACAACAACATCAATCCACTATATATATAAGCAGGAGCCTTAGCGCTTGCTTTACTAGGGTTCCTCTCGTTCACTCTCTCATGCTCTCCAGATCTAAGTAAGACATAGGTGGCCACACTCTCTCGTAGCTCACGGCTGGTCACAAATCTGGCTGGACAACCTCGACCAGGGCAGGGGTGTAGGTGCATCGTTCACGCTGTCGTCGGCGGCGAGGGAGGAGACCAACGGCTGCCCGCGCTTCCCGATCGGCGGCCGCACCGTTCTCTCCGAGAGAGCGTCGGCTCGGGAGTGCCTCCGACCCCTTCTTCCTCCCTGTGGTATTGTGGCCAAGATGCGGCCTCCTGACGCCGTCTTTGCCACATGCCGATGACCCTCAGGTATATATTCCTTCAAAACCTGCCTTGCTCTACTGCCCCAGCTCCCTTCGTGTGGTTCTTTTTCTACTTCCGTCCGCTGTTCCAAAGCCACCTAGACTTTTACTATTATTAGAGGTAAAGCCAGTTCATAAAGTTGACTCTAAGAGTTGGTTAAAACAGGGAAGAAAGTGGGAAAGTTGTAGCATGAATCTAGGACTTGGTTCTAAGAGGAAATGGGGGAAAGTAGTAGATACTGGCTACCCAACCGGTCTCTTGGTTGAAAAGACGAAGAAAGCATGGTGGATGGCGAAGGGTGGGGGGAAGTGGACCTATCTCTTGGTTGAAAAAGGAAAGAAAGTGACGGGTGTTGGGGGACAACGCAAATGAGAATGAGCAGGTCTATATTTCTTGTGCTCACATAGGAAAATGTCACCGAGGAGATAAAAAATGGGACAAATGCAGACATGCTGCCTGAGTGTTTGCCACTCTCGGTAGCCACATCTGCCTCACCACTTTATGCCCCTGCTGTCCCTACGCCCATATCGCTACCGTTAATGTAAAATCACATGAAGCATTAAGCAATGCCACCTAATGTCACTATAAGTAATGGTCTAGTACCGTCGATATATTGAAGCAATGCCACCACCATTTTATGAAGTGCTTCCGTCTTGCTTTATTTCCCATGAATTGTGTTTTTGCAGTTACACTTAACTCTCACACCGCTAACATTGCTTCATCCCAGTGGAACTGCACAAATCTGATTGCACATTTACTGACCATGTGCTACTCTCATGACAGTAATACTAATGCTATTGTTCTGCATGTTAATCTAGTGGCATTGTTGATGTGATGTGATGCTACTTACTTAAGGACTCTTCATACTGTCAATCTAGTGCCAATTATAACACAATAGATGCTGATGTTAATCTTACGCCACTGCAAATATCTGTCACTGTTTAAATAATGGTATTTCGTATATGCACAAACAGGGATGTCTGTCTCCATATCGTTTCGGGATGTCTGTCTCCGTATTGTTTCTATCTGCGCAATCAAAAGCACACACCTCAGTTTTAGTACAACTGCGCAAAATGAGATGGCTATCCCTCGTTGCCGTCATCTAACCTCCAGTCTTCAAGGTATTCCTACATTGGTAGTAACTAAGGTAGAATGACCAACGCAATCTAAAAGAAGCTGATTCGTACGTTTTACTTCCTGATTGCAGTGCAGGGACGAGCAAAAACAACTGCATCCTAGTCCGAAATGCACTTCCTGCCAGTTCTTCCATGACCGAGGACTAGCTGGCATGGCTGCACGGTGGTTTTTTGGACAGGTGCACGGACAAGAGGCATTGTGGTCTAATTATTTCTGCAAATAACGGTGCTTAAATTTAGTGGAATGCACAAGCATTTCAACTGGTCAGTACACTGCATGGTTCAGTTCAGGATTCCAGCTGAGACCACAATTATAATTGGTTATTCTAGAATGAGAGAACCTAACCCTGGATGGTGGCAACAAGAAAAAACCAGAGTGAACTCCAGGAAATTTAAGCCTGCCGGGAGGCCCTTTGCTCAGAGAAGCCTTGCTTGTTTTTTCCTGATTTGTCAACCTTCTCACAACTTTGTCTTTTGCTATGAACTAGTATATATGTTTTTTATGTTCTATGAATCATTGAGATGTATAAAATTGCTTAACTTATGCTTTTCAAGTTTTTTATGAAGACGAGTTTAATGTGAGTGTTCCACATGAGCACAGGACTAGCGTGTGAACGTTTGCAATTTATTATATTGTGGCCTCAATTAACTGCATGAACCACTGTAACAAGATACATAGTTGCTTATATGTCAGACAGCAGATTGTTGATTGTTAGCTGATCGATAGCCTAGTGTTGAAGCGAGCTGAGCCAATGTGCCGTGTTTTGCACAACTGCTTACAAGTGGGGTAGCACCAACAGTGTTTACAAGTACTTATGTATACGTTGGCGCACAGTTCTCAAACGAGTGCTCTATTTCATCAAAACACATACTGCTCATATGATAAACCGTGACAACTTATGTCTTACCATGCCATATTCATGAAAAAACTAGTGAAGACGCATCTGTTTCGGCAACAATTACGATGGTTCTCACATGATTCACGGGCACACAAACGTAGCAGCAGTTCCCATAGACGGATTCAAACAGAGTACTAGCCCCAGAGGGGTCGATAACAGGCAAGGTTCGGATAATTAGACACAATCCAAACTACTATTAAACACTAGCTGGGGCAACTATTTCATGCCTCGATCTAATTTGGGATGGACACAAGACGAACCTTGCCATGAACATCATCGAGGACGTCCTGCAGCAGCTCAATCCTGTGAACCTTCATGAAGACAACCTTGTGGCCTTGCCACTGATAAACTTGTTTGTGGAGGCATGCCATGTCATCTTCCTACGCAAGCTTGACAAAACAGTATGCCTCACAAACAAAGGAGTAGCTTTGAACTTCTTGTGCTTCAGTACACCCTAGACAACACGCTGACAACAATGAGGCTGGAATACAACTCTTCATTGGTATAACCGCAAATGGCTTCCAGGATCCAACAGCCTAAGAACTCTATTTTCCCAGTGCATATATTCAGGTCATCCGCCTCATAGCGAGTGACATGTACAACCACACAATCCTTGTCTGCATCAGGGTTCTAACTGAAACAGAAACAAATTCTGAATTACTTTTCAGTGTAAGAAACACAAGTTATTTAAACCACTATGTATAGCATGGCATCGAAGCTAATAAAATTTTGCATTATTAATCACCACATACTTAGATGAAAAACCACAATCGAGATCGGCAAAGAAGAAAATCACCTTGGGCAGCTCAGCGGGGGGAAGGGGGGGGGGACACATCCTCGAAGGGGGAAAACTGCTCCTGCAGTGCGATGGGGGCTGTAACCTCAAACGGGGCGTTGACCATCTCAGTAGTGGCCGTGAGCGTATCTGGGGTCGGCTCGATGGCTGCCTCCATCTTCTTGGAGCTCTCTGTCTCGTGGGGATCAGCCTCCCACGTCTGCTCCAATATCGGAAGATCTTTGCCTGGTTCTCCTTGGTCCATCATGAAACTGATGAATACTAGTAGACCACTGAAAGGAAAACACAATCGCAATGACAATGAAACAAAAAAGAGAGTGAGGATCGGTTACTGCTTTGCAGAAGTTCTTTTTTTTCTCTGAACGAAAATATACCAACATCACGGATCCGCTTACCTTCCCTTCATTGGGAGAGAAGAACAGTGGCAGATGCGAGTGTTGCCTTTCTTGAAGATGGTGAGGGAGAAGGGGATTCAGTGAAG
>NC_041383.1:543447864-543540299 GCF_002162155.2 Triticum dicoccoides
GGTTTTGTGATACGACGGCTCGTTACTGCCGCGCTACGACCGGGGTTACTCTCCGCCTGCATACTGCCTTCTAATTTGGTGGATGGCATTTGGGCCCGCGCGGTGCATGGCCCGCATGTCGGTGAACAAAAGTATAACGACATTCAGTAGAGGGAGACGTTTCAATGACCTAGGAGGAGCCAGAAGTAGTAGAGTGTCTCCACTATACTAGTAGTAATTGTTTTTCTGGGTAGCTGTAGAGTGTCTCCACTATACTAGTAGTAATTGTTTCACTGGGCCCAAGACAAAACAACCCATCCACACTAGGTAAATAGTAAAATCAATTCAAAATCCCTATATTTACTGAATGAGAGGCACTACCCACACCCAGCACACTAATACGTCCATTTTGCATCATGCTTTTATATCAATATTTATTGCATTATGGGCTGTCATTACACTTTATATCTCAACATTTATGGTTATTCTCTCTTATTTTACAAGGTTTACCATGAAGAGGGCGAATGCCGGTAGTTGGAATTCTGGCTGGAAAAGGAGCAAACGTTGGAAACCTATTCTGCACAACTCCAAAAGTCCTAAAACTCCACGAAACCACCTTTTGGATTTATTAAGAATTTATGAGTGAAAGAAATAGGCCAGGGGGCCCACACCATGTCCAGGAGACAGGGGGCGCCCCCCCTATAGGGCGCTCCCCCTATCTCCTGGGCCCCCTGGTGGGCCTCCGGCGTCCATCTTCTGCATATCATGACGTTTACCCTGGAAAAAATCAGGGGCAAGCTTAAGGGACGAAACTCCGCCGCCACGAGGCGGAACCTTGGCGGAATCAATCTAGGGCTCTGGCGGAGCTGTTCTGCCGGTGACACTTCCCTCCGGGAGGGGGAAATCATCACCAATGTCATCACCAATGATCCTCTCATCGGGAGGGGGTCAATCTCCATCAACATATTCACCAACACCATCTCCTCTCAAACCCTAGTTCATCTCTTGTATCCAAAACCACAAATTGGTACCTGTGGGTTGCTAGTAGTGTTGATTACTCCTTGTAGTTGATACTTATTGGTTTACTTGGTGGAAGATCATATGTTCAGATCCTTAATGCATATTATTACACCTCTGATTATGAACATGATTATGCTTTGTGAGTAGTTACTTTAGTTCCTGAGGACATGGGTGAAGTCTAGCTATTAGTAGTCATGTGAATTTGGTATTCGTTCGATATTTTGATGAGATGTATGTTGTCTTTCCTCTAGTGGTGTTATGTGAACATCGACTACATGACACTTCACCATTATTTGGGCCTAGAGGAAGGCATAGGGAAGTAATAAGTAGATGATGGGTTGCTAGAGTGACAGAAGCTTAAACCCTAGTTTATGCGTTGCTTCGTTAGGGGTTCATATGGGCCCATATGTTTAATGTTGTGGATAGGTTTACCTTAATACTCCTTTTTTTAGTTGCGGACACTTGCAATAGGGTTTAATCATAAGTGGGATGCTTGTCCAAGTTAGGGCAGTAACCCAGTGTCGGTCCACCCACATATCAAATTATCAAAGTACCGAACGCGAATCATATGAGCGTGATGAAAACTAGCTTGACGATAATTCCCAATGTGTCCTCGGGAGCTCCTCTATTATTATTAGAATTTGTCCAGGCTTATCCTTTGCTACACAAAGGATTGGGCCACCTCGCTGAACCTTATTTACTTTGTTTACTTGTTACTTGTTACTATTTATCTTATCACAAAACTATCTATCACCTATTATTTCAGTGCTTGCAGAGAAAACCTTACTGAAAACCGCTTATCATTTCCTTCTGCTCCTCATTGGGTTCAACACTCTTACTTATCGAAAGGACTATGATAGTTCCCCTACACTGGTGGGTCATCAAGACTCTTTTCTGGCGCCGTTGTCAGGGAGTGTAGCGCTTTTGGTGAGTGGAACTTGGTAAGGAAACATTTATTTAGTGTGCTGAAATTTTTTGTTACTTGTCACTGTGGAAACTAATCCTTTGAGGGGCTTGTTTGGGGTATTTTCTCCCCAACCAGAAGAAGAAAGAGATGCTCCTCAACCTACTAAACCTTATGAAAATATTCACTTTGAGATTCCTTCGGGTATGATAGAAAAACTGCTAGCTAATCCTTTTGCAGGAGACGAAACTTTGCATCCTGACTTACACCTTATCTTTGTGGATGAAGTTTGTGGATTATTTAAGCTTGCAGGTATCCCCGATGATGTTGTCAAAAGTAAGGTCTTCCCTTTATCTTTGAAGGGAGATGCAATGACATGGTATAGGCTATGTGATGATACGAGATTTTGGAATTATAAGCAACTGAATTTGGAATTTCACCAGAAGTTCTACTCTATGCATCTTGTTCATCGTGATCGTAATTACATATATAATTTCTGGCCTAGCGAAGGAGAAAGCATCGCTCAAGCTTGGGGGAGGCTTAAATCCATGTTATATTCATGCCCCAATCATGAGCTCTCTCGGGAAATGATTATTCAGAATTTTTATGCTCGGCTTTCTCTTGATAATCGCAACCTGCTCGATACTTCCTGTGTTGGTTCCTATATGCTGAAGACTATTGATCTCAAATGGGACTTATTGGAAATAATTAAACGCAACTCTGAAGATTGGGGTTCCGACGATGGTAAGGAGTCAGGTATGACACCTAAGTTCGATTGTGTTAAATATTTTATGGATACCGATGCTTTCCGTGGATTTAGCTCTAAGTATGGACTTGACTCTGAGATAGTAGCTACTTTTTGTGAAACTTTTGCTACTCATGTAGATCTCCCTAAAGAGAAGTGGTTTAAATATAATCCTCATGTTGAAGTGAAAGTAGTTGCACCTATTACAGTCGAAGAGACAACTATTACATATAGTGATCCTATTATTCCTACTGCTTATGTCGAAAAACCTCCTTTTCCTGTTAGGATAAAAGATCATGTTAAAGCTTCGACTGTTGTTTGTAAGAGTAATACTAGGACATATACACCTCCTGAGAAAATTAATGTTGAACCTAGTATTGCTATGATTAAAGATCTCTTGGATGAAGACTTAGATGGGCATGTTATCTCTTTCGTGGGTGAAACTGCTAATATTGCTAGACCCGACACTAAGACACGTAGACATGTTTTAGGCACGCCTGTTATATCTGTTAAAATAGGAGATCATTGTTATCATGGCTTATGTGATATGGGTGCTAGTGCTAATGCGATACCTTATGATCTTTATAAATAAAATTATGCATGATATTGCACCTATTGAATTAGAAGACATTGATGTTAATCTTAAGCTTGCTAATAGGGACACCATTAAACCTATTGGGATTGTTAGAGATGTTGAAGTCTTGTGTGGAAAGATTAAATACCCTGCTGATTTCCTTGTTCTTGCTTCCCCACAAGATAATTTTTGTCCCATTATTTTTGGTAGACCCTTTTTGAATACTGCTAGTGCTAAGATTAATTGTGAAAAGAATATTGTCACTGTTGGCATAGATGGTATGTCTCATGAGTTTAATTTCGCTAAGTTTAGTAGACAACCTCGTGAAAGGGAACCACCTAGTAAGGATGAAATTATTGGTCTTGCTTCCATTGCTGTTCCCCCAACTGATCCGTTAGAACAATATTTGTTAGACCATGAAAATGATATGTTTATGAAGGAAAGGGAAGAAATAGATGAAGTGTTCCTTAAACAAGAACCTATGCTAAAACATAACCTTCCCGTTGAAATTCTTGGGGATCCCCCTCCACCCAAGGGTGATCCCGTGTTCGAACTCAAACCCTTACCTGATAATCTCAAGTATGCTTATCTTGATGAAAAAGAAATATATCCTGTTATTATTAGTGCTAACCTTTTAGAGAAAGAAGAAGAAAGATTATTGAAAACTCTGAAGAAGCACCGAGCTGCTATTGGATATACTTTGGATGATCTTAAGGACATTAGTCCCACATTATGTCAGCACAAAATTTCAATGGAGAAAGATGCCAAACCAGTTAGAGATCCTCAAAGACGATTAGACCCCAAAATGAAGGAAGTGGTAAGAAAGGAGATTCTAAAACTCCTTGAGGCAGGTATTATTTATCCCGTTGCTGATAGTGAATGGGTAAGCCCTGTCCATTGTGTCCCTAAAAAGGGAGGTATTACCGTTGTTCCTAATGATAAAGATGAATTGATCCTGCAAAGAATTATTACTGGCTATAGGATGGTAATTGATTTCCGTAAGTTAAATAAAGCCACTAAGAAAGATCATTACCCTTTACCTTTTATTGATCAAATGCTAGAAAGGCTATCCAAACACACACATTTTTGCTTTCTAGATGGTTATTCTGGTTTCTCTCAAATACCTGTGTCCGCGCAGGATCAATCTAAAACTACTTTTACTTGCCCTTTTGGTACTTTTTCTTATAGACGTATGCCTTTTGGTTTATGCAATGCACCTGCTACCTTTCAAAGATGCATGATGGCTATATTTTCTGATTTTTGTGAAAAGATTTGTGAGGTATTCATGGATGACTTCTCCGTCTACGGATCCTCTTTTGATGATTGTTTGAGCAACCTTGATCGAGTTTTGCAGAGATGCGAAGACACCAATCTCGTCCTGAATTGGGAAAAGTGTCATTTTATGGTTAATGAAGGCATTGTCTTGGGGCACAAGATCTCCGAGAGAGGTATTGAAGTTGATAAAGCCAAAGTTGACGCTATTGAAAAAATGCCATGTCCCAAGGACATAAAAGGTATAAGAAGTTTTCTTGGTCATGCCGGTTTTTATAGGAGGTTCATTAAGGACTTTTATAAAATCTCTAGGCCTCTGACTAATTTGTTGCAAAAAGATATCCCTTTTGTCTTTGATGATGATTGTGTAGAAGCATTTGAAACACTTAATAAAGCTTTGATCACTACACCTATTGTTCAGCCACCTGATTGGAACTTACCTTTTGAAATTATGTGCGATGCTAGTGATTATGCTGTAGGTGCTGTTTTAGGGCAAAGAGTCGATAAGAAATTGAATGTTATCCAGTATCCTAGTAAGACTCTTGATACTGCCCAAAGAAATTATGCTACTACTGAAAAAGAGTTCTTAGCAGTTGTGTTTGCATGTGATAAGTTTAGACCTTATATTGTTGATTCCAAAGTTACTATTCACACTGATCATGCTGCTATTAAATATCTCATGGAAAAGAAAGATGCTAAGCCTAGATTCATTAGATGGGTTCTCTTGCTCCAAGAATTTAACTTGCATATTATTGATAGAAAGGGAGCTGAGAACCCAGTTGCAGATAATTTGTCTAGGTTAGAGAATGTTCTTGATGACCCACTGCCTATTAATGATAGTTTTCCTGATGAACAATTAGCGGTTGTCAATGTTTCTCGTACTGCTCCTTGGTATGCTGATTATGCTAATTACATTGTTGCTAAATATATACCGCCTAGTTTCACATAATAGCAAAAGAAAAAGTTCTTTTATGATTTAAGACATTACTTCTGGGATGATCCACACCTTTATAAAGGAGTAGATGGTATTATTAGACGTTGCGTGCATGAGCATGAACAGGAACAAATCCTAATCAAGTGTCACTCTGAATCTTATGGAGGACACCATGTTGGAGATAGAACTGCACACAAGGTACTACAATCTGGTTTTTAATGGCCTACTCTCTTCAAAGATGCTCGTAAGTTTGTCTTATCTTGTGATGAATGTCAAAGAATAGGTAACATTAGTAGACATCAAGAAATGCCTATGAATTATTCTCTTGTTATTGAACCGTTTGATGTTTGGGGCTTTGATTATATGGGACCTTTTCCTGCCTCCAATGGTTATACACATATTTTAGTTGCTGTTGATTACGTTACTAAGTGGGTAGAAGCTATTCCAACTAGTAGTGTTGATCATAACACTTCTATTAAAATGCTTAAGGAAGTTATTTTTCCGAGGTTTGGAGTCCCTAGATATCTTATGACTGATGCCGGTTCACACTTTATTCATGGTGTTTTTCGTAAGATGCTTGCTAAGTATGATGTCAATCATAGAATCACATCTCCTTATCACCCGCAGTCTAGTGGTCAAGTAGAGTTGAGAAATAGAGAGCTCAAATTAATTTTGCAAAAGACTGTGAATAGATCTAGAAAGAATTGGTCCAAAAAACTTGATGATGCATTATGGGCCTATAGAACTGCATACAAAAATCCTATGGGTATGTCTTCATATAAGATGATTTATGGAAAAGCATGTCATTTACCTCTTGAACTTGAACATAAAGCATATTGGTCTATTAAAGAGCTAAATTATGACTCCAAACTTGCCGGTGAGAAGAGGTTGTTTGATATTAGTGCACTTGATGAATGGAGAACCCAAGCATATGAGAATGCCAAGCTCTTCAAAGAAAAAGTCAAACACTGGCATGATAAGAGGATACAAAAGCGTGAGTTTAACGTAGGAGATTATGTATTATTATTCAACTCTCATTTAAGATTTTTTGCAGGAAAACTTCTCTCAAAATGGGAAGGTCCCTACATTATCGAGGAGGTCTATCATTCCGGTGCTATAAAAATTAACAACTTCGAAGCCACAAATCCGAGGGTGGTTAATGGTCAAAGAATTAAGCATTATATTTCAGGTAATCCTATCAATGTTGAAACTAATATTATTGAAACCATAACCCTAGAGGAGTACATAAGAGACACTTTCCAGAATGTTCCAGACTCCGAAAAAGCATAGGTATGTGGTACGGTAAGTATACCGACTCCAAAACAACTCTAATGGCAATTTTTATCAGTTTTGGATTATTTAAGAATTTTAGGAAGAAAGAAGTAGTCTGAAAGGGACACGAGGCTCCCACGAGAGAGGAGGGCGCCCCCCTGTAGGGCGCGCCCCCCTGTCTCGTGGGAACCTCGTGTGCCTCCCGGACTCCGTTTTCTTGTATGTTATGTATTTTGGTCGGTAAAAATTCATTATATATACTCCCGAAGGTTTTGACCACCGTATCACGCAAATATCCTTTGTTTTCGTTTTGAGCTGTTCCTGTTGCAGATTAGAGCACCATAAATTCTCCCTCCTACAACAACGAAGACAAGGATGCTTGGCTATTGAAGATAGAGTTGAAAAGAGAGGAACCAGAAGAGATCAACAAGGATGAAGGGATTAAGAAGGCCATGGAGGTTCAAGCTCCGGTGGTGAAAGAAGAAGACATCCCTCACCCTTTACCTAACCTTTTCACTCCAACAGAGATTGAAGCTTTCAAGATGATTGAGTTAGCCCGCATACAAAACAAGTATCTCACACAGGAGAATATTTTGTTGAAGGATCATATTGCTGGGCTTAAGGGCATTATCCGCAAGCTGGAGGAGCTTTTACGCTCAATGCGTGATTATCCACCATCATCATCACCACCTCCATCACCTCCGAAGAAATAATTACATGGGTATGGGCACTCCCCTTGGCAACTGCCAAGCTTGGGGGAGGTGCCCCGGTATCGTATCACCATCACACGCCTATCTTTACCGCTTTATTTAGTTCGATCCTTTTAGTAGTATCTTGATCTAGTAGATTGAAGTTTTGATATCAAGTAGTTTTGAGTTTTGCTTAGTGATCTCTTTATGTAAGCGAGTCCGTGTGCTATCTATAATAAAGATTAGTGTTGAGTCAAGGGCTTTGCTATGTTGCTATGATCTTGAGAAAGTAGAAAGAACAAAAGAGTTCATATTGATTGTCGGTGTCAAAACCGGCAGATCTCGGGTAGGGGGTCCCGAATTGTGCGTCTAGGCGGATGGTAACATGAGACAAGGGACACGATGTTTTTACCCAGGTTCGGGCCCTCTCGATGGAGGTAAAACCCTACTCCTGCTTGATTAATATTGATGATACAGGTAGTACAAGAGTGGATCTACCACGAGATCAGAGAGGCTAAACCCTAGAAGCTAGCCTATGGTATGATTGTTGTTCGTCCTATGGACTAAAACTCTCTGGTTTAGATAGACACCGAAGGGGGCTAGGGTTACACAGAGTCGGTTACAATGGGAGGAGATCTTCATATCATATCGCCAAGCTTGCCTTCCACGCCAAGGAAAGTCCCATCCGGACATGGGACGGAGTCTTCAATCTTGTGTCTTCATAGTCCGGGAGTCCGGCCGAAGGTCATAGTCCGGCCATCCGGACACCCCCTAATCCAGGACTCCCTCATTGATCTTATGGATAGTGATAAATTCACACATAGAAAGTATGAGGCATATAAATTGTTGAGAGTTGATGAATGTAGCCTTGGTCATCGTTGCAATTAATAGGAAGTGATAAGGAAAGAGGGGTTCACATATAGATATATTATCTTGGACATCTTTTATGATTGTGAAGCAATCATTAAGTATGACATGCTAAAAGAGTTGATGTTGGACAAGGAAGACAACGTAATGGTTTATGTTTTCCGACATCTCAGTTAAAGTATATCGTCATTGACGTTCCAAACATGTTGAGCTTGCCTTTCCCCCTCTTGCTAGCCAAAATTCCTTGCACCAAGTAGAGATACTACTTGTGCTTCCAATTATCCTCAAACCCAGTTTTGCCATGAGAGTCCACCATACCTACCTATGGATTGAGTAAGATCCTTCAAGTAAGTTGTCATCGGTGCAAGCAATAAAAATTGCTCTCTAAATATGTATGACTTATTAGTGCAGAGAAAATAAGCTTTGTACGAACTTGTTGTGGAAGTAATAAAAGCGATGGATTGCATAATAAAGGTCCACATACAAGGGGCAATATAAAGTGATGTTCTTTTGCATTAAGATTTCATGAATCAACACTAAACGCGCATGACAACCTCTGCTTCCCTCTGTGAAGGGCCTATCTTTTACTTTATGTTTTTACTTTATGCTTGAGTCAAGGTGATCCTCACCTTCCCACTTTTTCATTTTATCCTTTGGCAAGCTCCTCGTGTTTGAAAGATCATAATACATATATCCAATTGGATGTAAGTTGGCATAGGCTATTATTGTTGACATCACCTATAGGTGAATACGTTGGGAGGCAACACAATAAGCCCCTATCTTTCTTAGTGTCCGGCTGAAACTCTATAACCACAAGTATTGAGTGAGTGTTAACAATTATAGGAGACTACGAGATAGTTGAGTATGTGAGCTTGCTGAAAAGCTCTATTATTGACTCTTTCTGATGTTACGATAAATTGAAATTGCTTCAATGACTGAGTTTATAGTCTGCTAGTTCCCAATGAAGTTTATGAACCATACTTGACATTGTGAATTGCTTATTACTTGAGCATAAGAAATCATATGACAAAATCTATATATGTTGTTGTTATTAGAATGATCATGATGCCCTCATGTCCATATTTTATTTTTATCTACACCTCCATCTCTAAACATGTGGACATATTTCTCGATCTCGGTTTCTGCTTGAGGACAAGCGAGGTCTAAGCTTGGGGGAGTTGATACGTCCATTTTGCATCATGCTTTTATATCAATATTTATTGCATTATGGGCTGTCATTACACTTTATATCTCAATATTTATGGCTATTCTCTCTTATTTTACAAGGTTTACCATGAAGAGGGGGAATGCCGACAGCTGGAATTCTGGCTGGAAAATGAGCAAACATTGGAAACCTATTCTGCACAACTCCAAAAGTCCTAAAATTCCATGAAACCACCTTTTGGATTTATTAAGAATTTATGAGCGGAAGAAATAGGCCAGGGAGCCCACACCCTGTCCAGGAGACAGGGGGGCGCTCCCCCTATCTCTTGGGCCCCCTGATGGGCCTCCGGCGTCCATCTTCTGCTATATCATCAGGTTTACCCTGGAAAAAATCGGGGGCAAGCTTACGGGACGAAACTCCGCCGCCACGAGGCGGAACCTTGGAGGAATCAATCTAGGGCTCTGGCGGAGCTGTTCTTCCAGGGACACTTCCCTCCGGGAGGGGGAAATCATCACCAACATCTTCACCAGCACCATCTCCTCTCAAACCCTAGTTCATCTCTTGTATCCAAAACCACAAATTGGTACTTGTGGGTTGCTAGTAGTGTTGATTACTCCTTATAGTTGATACTTATTGGTTTACTTGGTGAAAGATCATATGTTCAGATCCTCAATGCATATTATTACACCTCTGATTATGAACATGATTATGCTTTGTGATTAGTTACTTTCGTTCCCGAGGACATGGGTGAAGTCTTGCTATTAGTAGTCATGTGAATTTGGTATTCGTTTGATATTTTGATGAGATGTATGTTATATTTCCTCCAGTGGTGTTATGTGAACGTCGACTACATGACACTTCACCATTATTTGGGCCTAGAGGAAGGCATAGGGAAGTAATAAGTAGATGATGGGTTGCTAGAGTGACAGAAGCTTAAACCCTAGTTTATGCGTTGCTTCGTTAGGGGTTCCTATGGGCCCATATGTTTAATGTTGTGGTTAGGTTTACCTTAATACTCCTTTTTGTAGTTGCGGACGCTTGCAATAGGGGTTAATCATAAGTGGTATGCTTGTCCAAGTTAGGTCAGTACCCAAGTGTCGGTCCACCCACATATCAAATTATCAAAGTACCAAACGCGAACCATATGAGCGTGATGAAAACTAGCTTGACGATAATTCCCAATGTGTCCTGGGAGCTCCTCTATTATTATTAGAATTTGTCCAGGCTTATCCTTTGCTACATAAAGGATTGGGCCACCTTGCTGCACCTTATTTACTTTTTTTACTTGTTACTTGTTACTATTTATCTTATCACAAAACTATCTATCACCTATTATTTCAGTGCTTGCAGAGAAAACCTTACTGAAAACCGCTTATCATTTCCTTCTGCTCCTCGTTGGGTTCGACACTCTTACTTATCGAAAGGACTACGATAGATCCCCTACACTTGTGGGTCATCACACACTGCCCTCCAAAAAAACCCGGGTGCTCTTCTTCCTCCTCGCTCGCACCCACCTCACGTCAGCTTGCTTCACTCGTACCCCCAAATTCCTCACCTCACTCCTATAGAAAACCCCAGTTCCCCTTCTTCCTCACTACTACAGAAAAAACCTCAGCTCCCCTTCTTCGTCAATCGCACTACAACTAGGCTCGTCATTCGTTATTCTGCTCAAATCCGTGAGCGCGACACGACGCCCTCAAGGAAAATGGAGTCGGCTGACCCCAACGCCAAGAAGATGAGGCTCCCGCCAGCGGCGACGCCTGTTGTAGATCCCTCACCCGGCAGCGCGGGGAGAAGCGGTGACCCTGCCCCCACCGGATCCTAGGAACCCGTAGAATCTCGGGTGGACCGCATCAGTGATCTCCCAGACGCCGTCCTTGGGGAGATCATCTCGCTTCTCCCCACCAAGAATCGCTTCTCCCGGAACCCAAGTCCTCTCAATTCGGTGGCGCCCTCTATGGAGCGTCGTGCCCCTTAATCTCGACTGTCATCAGCTATCTCTCTTCAATGATTTTGAAATCCCTAGAGCCATCATCTCATCCCACCAGGGCTCCGTTCAAAGCCTCTGCATCCCGTCATGCTACCTGAGAAATCATACCATGCCCTACACGGTGGACGCCTGGCTGAAATCCCCTGAATTCACAAAACTACAACTGCTTGAGTTCTACTATTCCCCTGGAAATCACATAACACATACTGAATGCCATGAACTTGTGCCCTCAGCACCGATGTTCATCTCGCGGTTTTCCTCCTCTCTCCACACCGCCACCTTTGCGCTGTGCTACCTACCAGACAATCTGGTACTAAACCTTTGACTCCCATTTCTCAAGAAACTTTCACATGTGCGGGTTCGTATATCGGGGCCTCATTGCACAGCATCATCCACTCCAGTTGCCCTACCCTGGAGTGCTTGGTGCTTGTTTTCACAGTTAGAATCAGTTGTCTCCAAATAAAGTCGCCTAACCTTGTAAGAATTGGAATTTCTTTTGACGGAAGGCAACTCATCATCCAAGATGCCCCTTCACTTCAAAGGTTGATCCTTGATTCTAGTTATTCACCGTTGCAAATAACCGTCCTATCTGCGCGTAAATTGGAGACCTTGGGTGTAATACATGATCTCTGTGCTCATTTCAATATGGTGTTCGGCTCCACAGTTCTTCAGGTACTTTATATTATCATCTACACTTGTAACCATAAGCTGCATTTTAAATTTCTACCCATAAGTTATATATCATCTTGGAGTACACATTTTGTACTAATATTATGTTCTATGCTCAATGAAGAGTTTCTCCATGGATGGCCTATCAATGGTGCTGGATTCTGTCAAGATCTTATATATCCAAATGATTAGTTTTGATCTGAACAAGATTGTTGGCTTGCTGCAATGCTTTCCATGTCTGGAGAAGTTGTATATAAAGGTGATAATTTCACACGCACATTGGAAGCCCGCATATAGTGTACTAGAATTAACCGTTCAGCTGTTGCTCTTTCGACACTCTTTTTTTAGACCTTAACTATTTTCAATGTTCATGTCTATTTAGGCAACAGGACGGGGTAAGATAGTTAAACCGATCGGTGGATTCGTAAGCATCGGGATTTTCTCACTTCTCATGAGATTCGATTGAAGACAATAACGCTAGAACGATATGTAGCCAACCGTGCAAACACTAGATTTGTCACATTCTTCCTGCTGAATGTGAGTTTACTATTGTCCATCAGGCTTAAGTTTATCAGCAGCATGGTTTTGACGGATGGGTATGTCGAAGAGCAAAAAAAGGAGTTTCAGGTGGGCAAAAGAGCATCTGAACGTGCCAGGCTTCTATTTACAACATATTGTGGTCATAATCCAGTAAATTTTATGACCCAGGATGTTCATTCTATGGACCTGACCGATCCATTTGACTGCGACTGCCGAAAACAGTGCTGGAGTTAGATGTTGTTGCCCTTTTCAACCTGGTTTTTTTTTGTAAATGTGATGAACAAGTAACCCTCGTGCTTTTGTACAGTTTGTAAGATGGAGTTAGATGTTCCTGCCCTTTTCAACTCGGCTGTGACTGTCATATTTTCTTTGAAACAAGGCATGGCTTGCCATTCGTTTAATTTAGAGTGAAATATTGTAACAAATCCCAACCAAGGGACATAACATCACTCTCGCCGGCTGCTTGAGCTCATTGTCCATTACAAAAGCCAAGTGATTAGCCCCCACCAGCACCCACAAACTTATTTCGAACTAGCACATCAAATGGGCTGTAAATTTTCATAGGAAAGGCTGCATGACCGTGACAGATTTGGATTCTGACATTTGGGACCCGCGAGGAAATAGCCTAGCCAGTCAACAAATGATTCTGCCTACCAGCCGTTGGATTGACATCCAACATCTGTCGTGTATCTTCTATCTCTTGTCTTCTTCCTCCAGCCGCCCAAACCGAACCACCCCGTCGGCTCGGCCTACTATCGCATCCCATGGCTAGCTGCGCCTCCGCCGCCCTACCGTACGTACCCTTCAACATTGGCCAGTCCCTCCCTCTATTCCCCCACACGTCATGTTATTCTCCGGTGATGTCAGCCCCAACACACAGCCGCACCCGAACCAGTCAACCCTCGTACTCCCCTCCGCCTGCGACTGGACCGACGCATCTTCCACGGCTCCTGTTCGTTCTGTCCGAGGCCTTGCCGTTGTCCTCCGCCTTGCGGCCTTGGTTCGCTCTCCATGCGTGGTGCGCCGCCCTCTTGCGTTGTCAACGCCGTCAACAACCGAGAGGAACAAGAAGATGATTGTACGCGGAGAGGATGACAGTAGGGACCCACCAGCGTCATGGCAGTACGCAAGCAAGTGCCTCTGTATTACAAGCCCAAAAATATGGTTCCTCCTAATGGTTGGACATCTGGGGCTCACGCCGTTGTCAACGTAGTCAATAAACGAGAGAATTACACTACGAGCGGCTGACACCAGGGACCCAGCAGGTCGCGCAGTTTAGTTTTTGCGGAACAAGCAGTTGTTATTTATACTAGTTTTAGCGACGAATCAGGGTAACAACGGGGCTGTGCGGGGGCCGTGGCCTGTCTAGCCAGGGTTTTATTTATGTTTACCACATCATGAGCCCAGTTGTGTTTTTTTCTTGCTGAAAATGGCTAGCCCAGTTCTATTTTTTTTAAAGAAATACCCAAACAAGGCCTACTTGCTTTATCGGCCCTGCTGGGCTACAAATTTTTCAAGACGAGGAGAGTTTCATTCGGTTTGCCCAGAAATGGGATGTACATTTTTAAAACACATCAAACCGGGAATTAGTTTCAATTTTTTTCATTACAAGATTTTAAATTCCATTGACTTTTATGCGTGGACAATTATTTGGATTTTATATTTGTATAAATTATTTTTCAAAATAGTTTGAATGTGAATCGATATTTCTGGACAATTGACCGCATCGAAATATGCAAAATTTCGTATACTTTTTAACCGTGGCCACAATATGGGGTGTAATGCTAACAAAAATAAGATGGGCTCCAAAAAAATTCTTAAGAATTAGCAAATGGGATGTACATTATTAGAAATAATGGCAGATGGGCTATCTGTTATTTTCCATAGATTTGAGGCTGACTTGTGCGCCTACTACAGGTTGACGCGTATGCTTTCATAAAAAAAGGTTGACGCACACGCAACGCCCTGTCAACTTAGTCAACACACGAGAGCAGTGACTATTGGATGTCCATCCAACGGCTGTCGTGCTTCTTCAATCTTTGCTCTTCATGCTCCAGCCGCTCAAACAAGCGCCGGCGGGACTGCCTGCTCCCTCCTCCCTGCAGCCGGCTATGCTGCGGCGCAGGCCTCACCGCCCCACCGTACTCTCATCGCTGGCCTAGCCATCCCTCTACTTACCCACACCTGCTGTTATTCTCCAGCGACGGCAGACAAACCAGTAAACCCTCATACAGTCGTACCCCTCTCCGTGTGGGCATCCACTATTGCGTCCTCCCCGGCTCCGTGTCGTCCCCTTCCTAGACCTTGCCGTCGTCCACCGCCTTGGTGCTCTCGACGCGGTGTGGTCAATGTGGTCAACGACATTCCATCGGAAGAGTACTGTACGTGGAGAGGCTGACAGCTGGGTCCATGGCCACATCCCAGTTTTTTGTGATTTGCCAAGTAAGTCGCTTTGTCAGGCCTATTGGGCTGCAAATCTTTCAAGACGAGGAGAGCTTTCATTCGGCTGGCCGAGAAAATGGCCCATCAGTAATGAGAAATGGGTTGTACATTTTTAAAACACATCAAACCGGCAATATGTTTCAAACATCTTTTTTTTCATTTCGAGATTTTAAATTACATTAATTTTTATGCGTGGAGAATTTGTTGGATTTTATATTCCTATACATTTATTTTTAAAATCAGTTTGAATGTGAGTCGAAATTTCGGGATTAAAAATAGTTCGGACCGCACTGAAATATGCAAAATTTCGTATAATTTTTTAACCGTGGGCACAATATGGGCTGTAATGCTAACAAAAAGAATATGGGCTCCAAAAAAACCTAAAGAATTAGCAAATGGGTTGTAAATTATTAGAAATAATGGCAAATGGGTTGTATGCTGTTTTCCATAGATTTGAGGCTTTCCTAAAAAGAAGGTTGACGCACAAGCAGTGATTGTTGGATGTCCATCCAACGGCCGTCGTGCTTCTTCAATCTCTGCTCTTCCTGCTCCAGCTGCTCAAACAAGCGCCGACAGGACTGCCTGCTCCCTCCTCCCCGCGGCCGGCTGTGCTGCCGCGCAGGCCTCACCGCCCGCATCGTACTCCTATCGCTGGCCTAGCATCCCTCTACTGACCCACACATGCTCTTATTCTCCGGCAACGGCAGACGAACCAGTAAACCCTCGTACAGTCGTACTCCTCTCCGCGTGGGCATCCACTGCCACGTCTTCCCCAGCTCCGCGTTGTCCCCTTCCTAGGCCTCGCTGTCGTCCACCGCCCTGGTGCTCTCAATGCGGCGTGGTCAATGTGGTCAACGACCGACTTCCATCGGAAGAGTACTGTACGTGGAGAGGCTGACAGCTGGGTCCACGGCGGCCGCAAGGAAGTGCCTCCTTATTACGCGCAAAATAATTATTCCTCCACCTGACAGCGGGGACCCACCGGACGGGCCACCGTATTTCGCAAAAAAAACATTTCCCCCCTGACTGGGACCTACCAGCTACACCTTCTCTCGCAAGGAAGTGTGTCCGGGCAAAAAAAACAACAAAATGATTCACCAGCTGACTGCTGGGACCCACCAGCTACACCTTCTCATGCAAGGAAGTGCGTCTGGGCAAAAAAAACGATTCGCCCCCCTGACTGCTGGGACCCACCAGCTACATCTTCGCACGCAAGGAATTGCCTGACAGTCAGGACCCACCTGGTCGAAGCGTACGTAGCGTTGTCAGTCTAGTGGCGAACGTGTAAGTACATACTGGTGGATGTAGAGGCGCGCACGTGTCGTAGTAGAGGCGCGCACGTGTCGTAGTAGAAGTGCGCACGTAGCATGTACACGTACGTACAGCGGCCATGGTGCAAGAAAGAAAATACGGCCATGTATGTGTACATACTGGCGGGGTCTCGAACGCCTACTCACGCATATATACGTTCGGCCAGGGCTCATGTACATTGGCTGGGTCGGAACGGAGAAACAGCGTCGTTGTCGTGTTCATGGGGAGCCAACCGACTGGGTCGGAACGGAATGCGTCATCGTGTTCATCGAGAGGGCTTGGACGGAACAGGCGATGGAAACGAGGCCTGGCGTACCGCAGAATGTAGGAAACGACCTTGTGTTCGACCGGCCACATTCGAAACGGGATCTTATTCATCGGGAGGGGTCTGGCGTACCCTAAAACGGAGGAAACGGACCTCCTACGGTTGAAACAGGGGTCTTGTTGATCGGGAAGGGTGTGGCGTACCGCAAAACGGAGGAAATGGACCTCCTTCGGTCGAAACGGGGGTCCTTTTGATTGGGAGGGGTGTGGCGTACCGCAAAACAGAGGAAACGGACCTCCTACGGTCGAAACGGGGGTCCTGTTGATCGGGAGGGGTGTGGCGTACCACAAAACGGACGAAACGGACTTGTGTTGGACCGCTACGGTCGAAACAGGGGTCCTGTTCATCGGGAGGGGTGTGGCGTACCGCAAAACGGGACTCCACGAGATACTGTTCATCTCCACCGTTGACCTCCTCCAGCCTCCACGGGCTACTATTCATCCACTGTCGACCTCCTCCAGCCTCCACCTACGACTATTCATCCACGGGCTCCTGTTCATCCAGCCTCCACCGCGCGCTACTCCATCGGCTACTGTTCAACCACCCCTCTCCACGGGCTCCTGTTAAACCACCCCTCCATGGGCTACTGTTCATCCACCCCTCCACCGTCTACTATTCATCCAGCCCTCCACGGGGTCATCCTGTTCATCCAGCCCTCCACACCAAGGGGTCCTGTTCATCCAGAGGCAATGCCAGGGTCCTGTTCATCCACTCCCACTGCTCACTGTTCATCCAAATCCCCCTCAAAACTCACTGTTCATCCAGAGAGGCAGCATCGATCGGCTTCAGTTAGCAGCCGTAGCGAAGGAATCGATCGCTTGGGTTTAGTAACGTGTAGCATGCAGTGCAATCGCTCAGGTTCAGTTAGAGCCCAATGCCTCGCTCGGGTTCAGTTAGAGACAACGCCTCGCACACACGCGCGTACGTGTACGAGAGAAACGTGCATCGCTCGGCCCCCGACCTCCCATCGTAACCGGGAACTCCCCGAAATTTTCCTCCCCCTCACTTCTACCACAGCTTTTTCCGTCATGGACGTCCCAAAGAATGTCATGCAGCTGCATCTCCGGCCCGCCCAGGATGAAAATCTCATTTTCTATCATGATTTTTTGTCATAGAAGTAGGATCCCACAACATCTATGATGATACCGGGTTTTGTCACAATTATCGTCATAGAAGTGTCTTTTTTTGTAGTGCATATCACACACGCACGCTGTCTCTCTCTCTCTCACAAACACGCTCAACAAGGGTTTCCCCATGAATAACTTACCGTCTATTCATCAATAGTCGTGGCAGTACGGTGAACACGAGATGTGAAAAAGAATAAATCTACACATGCTTAGACCACCTAGTATGACTACTAGGACTAGAGCAAGCCAAAAAGTGTGCCGCCGTCACTCCTTATTGGCGACGGGAAAACCTTTGCTTTACACAGTCGAGAAGTCATTGTGCTAAGGCTCCACATGTTGAGGCCTTGAATAGAATGTAGATGCTAGTTTATGGAAACAAGTATCGATAATACGTTTGTATCTCCATACTTATATTTCTTCTCTTATAAAAAACCAAGTTGGTGATGATGGTACACGTGCCATCTTGCAATATAGACCGTCCGATCTATATCTGAAGGATGGAAATTAAACTAAAAGATACCCGCACCCTCTCCACATTTGCAGACGAGGACTTCCCTCATTCATCCTTATCTCCAACAATCTCATTGTTGAGCAATTAAGAAAGGAAGCCTCTAGAACAAACTGGCCTGGTGGCCGCTGCCGGCGTCATCAATCCCCATACCCCCGCTCAGTCCGACCACCAATCACCATCACGCCCCACTCCTCTTCACCTTATCTTCTATTTCTCGAGATATTATTAGCTTTTACAGATGGGATTACTCCTGTCGGGGATATACTCCGCGGTATGAACCAGCCGGAAATATGACCCGGCTGGACTTGGCGGTTTACTTGAGACCCGGTTTACACTTGGTATTTCACTAGCGACCCGCCCTAACCAGACGGTTTATAAGCAACCTGCCTGAACATTATGACACACTGGTAACCCGGCGGGCGGCAGACGGATGACAAGGCCCAAGGCCCAGAAGGCCGGTTTATGTTAATGGCGGGCCGGTTTAAGAGGGAAGGCGTGAGGAATATTTACCTTACAAGGAGTTAAGACCCGAACTTGTATCTGGTTTGTATTAGAAGGTAGACTAGTCCTAATCCTAATATGACTCCACATGTAACCCTCCCCTCTAACTTATATAAGGAGGTGCATGGCTCCCCAAGAGGGACAAGCAACAAGAAACAATCTTAGGGCTAGACACAACTAGAGGAGAGCCGGTCTACGGTGACTCCCTCGTGATGATAATGAGATCTAGCCTCAAACAGCATGTAGGGTTATTACCGGATGATGTTTCCTGGGGCCCAAAGCTGTCTAAACCCTTGTCTTGTGTTGCGTCTCTCGATTCCGCTCAACCCCTCTCAAGATACCACATAGATGCGTTGGCCTCACGACTAAGTCCTCACACTAGGACATCTGACGTGTTAATTCCACAACAGTTGGTGCCCACCGTGGGGCCTGCGCACGGTGGTGTTGAGATATTGGAGGGACCTCACTCAGGGATCGAGAAGCTCGCGATTGATCAGAAAAGAAAAAAGTCGGCGTACTCATCGGTTTGTGATTGAAACTATGATTAAACTTTGGAGCGGGCGAATACTACGAGATTAGGGTTGCAACATCATGTGCACCGCCGCCGGCGCAACCTGGTGATCCATCAAATCTGAAGCAAGATTGCTTTTCTGCGCAGCCATGTGTTATCGAGGCCGACACGGTTTTGCTTCTAGTATTTCGAATCCGTATGCAGTGGTGGTCAGCCTCAAACTCGATTTTCTATGCAATCAATCCGTTGGCGCGTCTACATCAAGCGATCAACTTGCCAAGTCGCGGAGATAGTCAATTTGTGCTATTGTCATGTATTGCTTTGTTGGAGTCCCGGGGCATCAACTCATATCTGCTCCTTTTGGGTAAAGGCCAAAGCCAATTGCATCTAGTACTCCTCCCACGACTAGTGCTTGGAGGCATGTACTTGCTCATGTGAGCTCTCAATTAAAACCGAACATCATGGTCTGCTTCAATTATATGCTATATATAGTAGAAGAATCTTCAGAACTCACATGTTCCTCTCGGAGTATTGCTAGCTAGTATTGTACTTGATGGACTGGTTGAGGATCTTTGTCGAGCGCAGGCCACTGCTGCGAGCAGCCACTTTTTGTCTCATGGGCGCTGAGGCGCATCGCCTCCGCTGCGGCGACCCGGTGGCCTTCACCATAGCAGGCTTAGTTTCGCCTCGCCTTGAGAGCCACACGTGCCAGGACGGCTTGCCCTCGTCTCTAAGTCACCGTGAGAATCGCTGAGACTCGCTTTGCACCTCGCGACGCCACAAATCGCCCAAACCGACAAGTTTGTTGCAGCCTTGTACCTTAGGAGTCAAGGATCACAACCCAAAATCAAGATCCATCTTCAACTCCGTCACGCGCCGGCCGCACCCAGAGCCGCCATTGCGGATACATGCCAAGTCACTACCACCCGAGCTCCATTTCAATTGTGCGGCCTTTGCAGTAAGCCGCCACCGTGCCCGCCTCCGGGTCTTGCCCCTCCGCCGCCAGTCATCCACTACTACGGCCCGGGCCGGTGAGTGGCTTCGTTTGCCTCACGCCTCCACAGCGGGCTCAGACCTCGCCCCGCCGCCTCAAATCGCCAGTCCGCCACCGCTGCAGTTTGCCGCATAGCTAGCACGCCTACCTCCATCTGTGAGCGGGCCCACCCTGACGAGTCGCCGGTCGCCTTCATGTCACGTCTGTTTCTGTTGTGATGAGAGCCACCCGCCTTAAGCCGCTATGGCCTCGTTTTTTGCTTTGCTGGCTTGCCCACACGGCCTCTGATCTGAGTTGCCGCCCTCGTCGAAACGCCTTCGCCTCCGTCAGTCGCCCCGCTAAAACGCCCGTCTCAGTTACCACCTATGCCATTGTGGTTCAAGCCGCCCTCACCAACTTATCGCCCGACGGATTCCTCACAGAACCAGCCCGTCGAACTACTTGTGCCAAGCCGCTCCGGCCTCATGCTTGAGATGTTGTCGTCTTGTGCTGATCCAAGGAGCCGCCTTGGGTCTTGTTCTACATTACCATCCACCTCCACGATGACTGCACCAATGCAGCATGAGGACAAAATCAGTGGTCGGTCAGTGGTGGCAGTATCTGCCAAGATTCTCAAGGGGGTCAACACAAAAATAACTTGATACATACTACTGATGGAAATGTACGGAGTTCAAGTACATGTGTCTACGCTAGAGTGCGCCCAGACCAAATCATCTGTCATCTGCTCAGGTGATGTCTGTCCAAATTGTTTCATTCATAACATATTACTTTATTCGAGGAACAAATACTCTGGCCTGTAATATTTTTTATGCAGGACGACAATTAAAAGAAAAAGGGTGGTGTTATACCGCGGATGCATGTTCGGCAGTGCTGCATGGCTTCACGAGTACGTGTGTCACGGTTCAGTTTATATCAAACACGCCAGCTGACTCGCCCATCCGCACCGCATTATAAATGCCACGGACGACTCGCCCGTCCACCCTCGCGTCCGGTTCACGTGTTGGCGCCAGCTTACAACGCCGTGGCCGACTCGTTGTCCGCACCGGCTTACAAACATCGCGGCCGATTAACCCGTACGCACCAGTTTACCACGCCGCGGCCGACCCACCCGCGAGCGATTTCAACTTCACCTAGTGATCATCAATTTCATGGCGGATTATTTCCGACCTGGCACATCAGGTGATATCCATCTAAAATATATTTTATTGGCACATATTATTTTTGTCAAAGAGCAGTTTATCTTTGCCTTGGTCTGCAATATTGTATGCAGGACAATTGCTCACTTCAATAATAAGGGTCATGGATATATGGCTCATGCTACTATTATGATGCGCCATCATCTGACCCAAGACCTACATATGAGCATGTCGTCACTTCTTCGGGCCAATTTATATCAACACAATGTGGTTGACTCGCCCATACGGTTTACCGCGTTCATGGTTGACTTGCCCGTCCGCGCTGGCTTACAACGCCGCGGCCGGATCATCTGTATGAGCCGCCTCTGATGCTGCGGTCGTCTTTATTGTCCGTCTCTCGCGGCTGGTCTACATCAACACACCGGGCCACACCTTTCTGCATGAGTTGTTTATTGAGTATGAGCAAGTCACAGCTTGGGTAGCCCGGTTTTCTTTCAACAAAATGGAGGAAAATTATCATATACTATCAACCACCGTATGCACTGGGTGGCCCAATGGGCAGGCGCACAAGTCGCCGCCACTACAGTTTGGTTAACTTCAAATAGCCTTGGAAGGAACCATTGGCCGAGTTGCTGACATGGCTCATATGGGATCATTTATAACCCGCCGCAGTCACCTCAACCTTCTGTGGATTTACATCATGTTATCAACACCAATGATATGCAACATATGCCGGTTTATATCACGGTCCAATATGGAGAATCTCAAGTCAACTCCTCGAGTCACCTTGAGACTCGGGGGCTACAATGATATGCCTCATCAAAAGTCTGCGGTTTTCAGTGAAGTCAAGAACCCCAGGACGTTGGAGGGAAAGATAACCCGGCGCCGGAGGGTACTGCCATATTGGCAAAAATTTAAAAGCCGTCAGAAGAATTTTCCGGTTCAAAATTAAGAATGTCGGTTTAAGATCTAGTTCAAGGGAAATCTGCTCCCCCACAAAGCTCCGAAGCTCTCAGATCCGGTTTAAGAATTTCCGGTTCAAAAAGAATTGATCTCTTGCAAGTTAGCGTTTAAGGGTCGCCAAAAAATTTCCTGCTGAAAATGAAGATTCTGGTTTAAGATCCGGTTCAAGGGAAAGATGTCTCCCATAAAGCTTTGAAGCTCTCAATATCCGGTTTAATATCCGGTTCAAGAAGAAATATCTCTTGCAAAGTTCGAGTTCTCGGAAAAGTCAAAAGGGGCCAAATATAATTTGTTTCACGACACAACTCAAATATAGGCACCCGGTGAGCACAACTCAGAAATATATCACTTGGGGGCTTGGTCGTATTCGAACCATAGCTACACCTCTTGATCCGTGTAAGGCCACTAGGGAAATCACTTGGGGGCTTGGTCGTATTCGAACCATAGCTACACCTCTTGATCGGCATAAGGCCAACAGGAAATCACTTAGGGGCCAAAGAGAGTGTTGCAAAAGCACAACTCAAACATAGGTACCCACTGAGCACAGCTCACAAAGTTACTTGGGGGCTCTTTGTGCAAAGCAACAAAGAGTTTGAAAGGACCCTTGTAATTGTCTATCAAGCCCGGCTTGGAAGCCTGGTGTATTCACCTAAAACCCCGGGTTAACCTGCCTTCATCGAGTAAGCCACTCCATTCCAGGTAATCCTGGCATGACCCGCCGAACGTTTGACAAGTCAATCTTACACAGACCCTGAACTTGTCAAAGTTAAAAAAGGATTGGTTAGTTGGAGGCCCATCTTGGAAGGCTTTGCAAAAATGGTTTAACTCAGCAGCCTGGCAGCCCATGAAAAGCATCAAATTTGGGCCTGGCAGCCCTTGAAAAGCCTCGACTACACGGTTTTATTTGCCTTTGTAAAGATTTTTCTCTTTTGAGAAATTTTATGTTGAACCGGCGTCTATCGACCTGGCATGGCTATCAGTCATCAAATTAACCTGGTGTTTGTTAACCTGGCTTGGCTTTCAGCTACAAGATGTTAGACCACATTCAATTATAAATCGGTGTTTATTAACCCGGCCTGGCTTTGACTATAAGTCGCCAGGATGATCATCCAGTGTTTATCATAACCCGTCATGGCTTCATTATAAACCAGCAAAGCATGGTGGGAATTACCAGAAAAGCATGGTGGGTGTCGTGGAAATATCACGTCAGATGTCCTCGTGAAAGGACTTAGTCATGGAGCCATCGCAACGGGTTAGCTTAAAGGGGTTAAACCGGACAAAGGACACGAGGGTTTTTATACTAGTTCGCCCCCTTCGATGAAGGTAAAGGCCTACGTCTAGTTGTGATGGGATTATTAGGGTCTCGATAACTAGGGAGCTTAAACACGCTATGCCTGGCTCTCGAGTTGTTGTTCCTTGTCCCTGAACCGCCGCCGGGTCGTCCCCTTATATACACGGGTTGACGCCCAGCCGGCTTACAGAGTCCCAAGGCCGGTTCATACAAGTATCCGGCTCGGTCTCTCCTTTCCTATCTTATAATACAAGTTACATGACTATTGCGGTTTACCATTATGGGCCCTAATCCGCCTTTGGGCTCTGGGCCTCTAAGCTTCTTAGTAAAGCGCCATCTTCTGGTTCTTCACGGGCTTCAATATAGTTGAGTGTGAACCAGCCCGTCCTGGGCGGTTTATACTCAATAGTTATATCCCCAACATTAGGCCCGAGATTGATTTGAACCTGTTCATGTCAATCTTCAGTACTTAGAAAAATCCTGTGAACATCTTCCTTCATTTCTCGTAAACCGCCATGATGTCTTCTCTTATAAACTTTGTTAAACCGCCATGACGTCATCCTTTGGACACAACAACAGATCATCATGACGTCATCCCTGTATAAACAGATTAAAAAGATTCCCTTCATTTAATGGTATTCCGGAGATCAAGGCGACAGTTGCGCCCTTTTTGCCGCTTCAGGCTCCTCGATTCTCGTACATGCCACTTATATTTTTCTCCTTATAAATAAAGCCGACTGGTCTTTCCATTCTCTCCCCTTGCCTCTTCTTCTTCCTCGCGAACCCCTACCACTGGAGCTCTGCCGCCGCCACTGA
The DNA here is from genome assembly GCF_002162155.2 of Triticum dicoccoides. Lineage (NCBI taxonomy): Eukaryota > Viridiplantae > Streptophyta > Magnoliopsida > Poales > Poaceae > Triticum > Triticum dicoccoides. The sequence continues at coordinate 543,472,413 of NC_041383.1, forward strand.
TTGCACCGTCGTCTTCGTCCCCGGCCGCTGTATCACACTGAATCGAACCAGAGCTCGCGGCATCCCTCCGAATTAGATCTGTACTGGTAATTTCTCCCTTTTCCACATCTTTAGATCTATGCTAGGGTTAGCAAGTTCATCCATACTGTTCCTCGTTCATCTCACATCTCCATATTCACTCCCGTCGTGGTTTCTTTGATCCAACATAATTTTATCATTGTGTGAAACCTGTTTTCTGCAACACTTAGTGAATTTTTATCTCTGTTGCTTCCTTCTTAGGCGGTTTAACTTGTAGAAAATCATAATCCGCCTGGTACCATTAGCCCTCACTTAAACCGCCATCTATCTTGAATAGCCATAGTCGGTTTAACGGGCATAAATTGCCCAGTTTAACTCTGGTTGGTATGCCTCAACTTTGAATCATAAACCGTCCTTTCTGCTTTATTTTCAGTTTGCTTTCCAATATGGCAAAGCAATTTGCCGCATGCAACTGGGTTCCGTCCCGGATCTCTGAAACGTAGCTTAACGGGTATGTCCTGACTGGCGCTTTGGCCAAGAAAGATGTTCTCCATTGGCGAGTTCTTGGCCCTAAATGTCCTCCAACACCTCAACCCGGGGAAGTGATTGTGTTCATGCAGCATCTGGACCGGGGTTTTAGCCCGCCCGGTTCAAAGTTTTTCCGGGATGTGCTCACTAGCTTTCAACTTCATCCTCAGGATATTGGACCAAACTCTGTGTCAAACATGTGTAACTTTCAAGTATTCTGCGAAGTTTATCTTCAAGAGTTGCCGACTGTGGAGCTTTTCAAAGACTTTTTCCACTTAAGCCGTCGGACCGAATTCTCTGACGGTCCCAACACTGAACTTGGCAGCGTATCAATTCAGAAAAGGAAAGAAGTTGAATTCCTTCATGAAAAACACCACAACCATCCAAAGGAATGGAATCAAACCTGGTTTTATTGTCTGAACACTTCACCTACTGATGAAAACCCTCTGCCGGGTTATCGTGCTCAGCGGCTTAGCAATAGCCATCCACTGCCTCCACGGCTCACCGCTAAAGAGCAGCAAGGTTATGCACCACAAATCATTAAACTCCGGGCCCTCCTAGCGAACGGTTTAACCGGCATTTATCTCATTCGATGCTGGGTTTCATGGGGTATTATTCCCTTAAGCCGCCGCTTCGGTTTGATGCATGAATACACCGGAAAGGTTAAAGAACCTCAACGGTTTCATGAGATAGAATTGACTGATGACGAAGTTACTGAAGCCGTGAAGACAATGTTGGATGAACCGGTCGCTCAATGCAGCAAGACCGGATTGGCTCCTTTTTGTACTTCCAACAAACCGCCAACAGTAAGTATTTTATCCTTTTCCACTTTTGTTGACCCGTTTCCGCTTTAACCTTATTCTGATAATCCTTTGTTTTTTTCACAGGCCAACAACTCTTTCTGGAAGAAAAAACCTTCAGATAAACCGGCGAGAACTCAATGCCCAAAGAGTAAAGTTGTAAAGAAGGTGGGCAAGAAGAAAATTAGCGAGTCCTCTGATCCGCCTGAGGATGTCAATGAATCGGAAAACGAGGTAGAACTTGACTCCCTTGGCTCATTCTTCGTACATCTTATTTACAATGACTATTATCAGGATGATGCGGAAACCAGTCGTGCGGACTATGTTGAGGTAATCCTCCATTCTTCTGATTCAGAACTTGTGCCAGTTCAAAGATTTCGTCGTGCCGTTCGGAAAGAAGACACTCTCACCCTCTTGCTCATTTGGATCCACAATTTTCTTTGAAGACACAACAAACTGAAGGTCGTCGCACAACCCGGCACAACGGCCAACTGGTCACTTCCTCCGGTTTACCAAATACTCCAAACCGGAAGCGTCGTCCAGAGGTTTCTTGCTCCCTCGAAAATATTTATCCCTTGAAGGGTTGTTTCCGTGACCCTCTTAATCCGGATGACTCGAATTACTAGGTGTCTTGCAATTCTTCATCTGGCGGTTCATCCACCACTCAGATGCCTCCCCTTAAGACCGTCCCTGGGTAAGGATGTTGTCTTTAACGTTGTCCTCTTACACCGGTTTACTAAACTGACCTCTTGTGTTAATATCACAGTGCCAAAGCTCGTCTGAGCAAGAAACCAAAGACCATTGTCCCAACTGAAGAAGTTGAACCGGACATAATTTCAGAAGGTGCTGATAAAGAGGCTGATATTGCCATTGTTGATCCTGTACCTCCAAGTCAGGATACATATGTTGAAGCGCCAGAAGTCAATCTGCCTATCCCGCATGCTGATCCTCCAAGCCCAGCCAAGGGCGAAGACGTGTCAAGCCCGGCCAGGGATACTGTCAATCCGCCAACCCCCTCCAAAGGTGGCGATGATGATGTTGTTATCACTTGTCATGGTTTCACTGCCCCTGGCAACCCAGTTACCTTGGCAAAGCATAGTGCTAAGGAGGAATTTGCTGCTATGAACAAGGGGAAAGGGAAGGCCGATTTATCCAGCTTCATGAATCTTGGTGCCGATGAACTCCATTTCGGATACTTAAACCATCTATACACAAGCCGGGATTATGAAGCCGGATTGGTGAACTTGATGAAAGAACGCTATGAGGTAATTGAGGGAGTCCTGGATTAGGGGGAGTCCGGATAGCCGGACTACCATCATCAGCCGAACTATCATCGGCCGGACTATCATCATCGACCGGACTCCAAGACTATGAAGATACAAGATTGAAGACTTCGTCCCGTGTCCGGATGGGACTTTCCTTGGCGTGGAGGGCAAGCTTGGCGATACGGATATGTGGATCTCCTACCATTGTAACCGACTCTATGTAACCCTAGCCCTCTCCGGTGTCTATATAAACCGGATGGCTCTAGTCCGTAGGGCACGACAACAACAACAACAACCATTACAATCATACCATAGGCTAGCTTCTAGGGTTGAGCCTCCTTGATCTCGTGGTAGATCCACAATATCAATATCAATCAAGCAGGACGTAGGGTTTTAGATCCATCAAGAGGGCCCGAACCTGGGTAAAACATCGTGTCCCTTGTCTCCTGTTACCATCCGCCTAGACGCACAGTTCGGGACCCCCTACCCGAGATCCGTCGGTTTTGACGCCGACATTGCTGCTTTCATTGAGAGTTCCTCTGTGTCGTCACCGATAGGCTTGATGGCCTCTTCAATCGACAACGACGCAGTCCTGGGTGAGACTTTTCTCCCCGGACAGATCTTCGTATTCGGTGGCTTCGCACTGCGGGCCAACTCACTTGGCCATCTGGAGCAGATCAAAAGCTACGCCCCTGGCCGTCAGGTCAGGTTTGGAAGCCTAAACTTCACGACCGATATCCGCGGGGACTTGATCTTTGATGGATCTGAGCCACAGCCGAGCGTGCCGCGCTGTCACGATGGGCACGACCTAACTCTGCCACCGGACAACACCTTGGAGGCCGCACACGAATCCGCTCCGACCCATAGTCCGGAGCCGATCGCTCAGATCGAGGACGGATGGCTGGACACCGCCTCGGGAGCTGCAACTTCTACGGCGATGGAGCCGAACACTTACCTTGTCCCCCATAAAGCACATGACTCCGAGGTGCCGGACTCCCTACCGGACTCCGAACCTCCTGCGCCCCTGCCAGTCGAATCCGATTGGGCGCCGATCATGGAATTCACCGGTGCGGACATCTTTCAGCACTCACCCTTCGGCGATATCTTAAATTCGCTGAAGCATCTCTCGCTATCCGGAGAGCCTTGGCCGAACTATGGCCAGGGTGGTCGGGACGCGGACAATGAAGAAATTCAGAACCCACCCACCACCCACTTCGTAGCCACCGTCGACGATCTAACCGACGTACTAAACTACGACTCTGAAGACATCAACGGTATGGACGATGATGCCGGAGACAATCAAGAACCAGCGCCTACAGGGCACGGGAAGGCCACCTCGTCACATGACATACATATGGTGGACACCCCAAAGGGGAGCGATACCGAGGAACAATGGGACGCGGCAGAGGATAATCCCGCCGATAAACAACCAAAACAGCGACGTAGACGCCGCCCTAAGTCCCGCCTCGATCAAAGCAGCATTCCTAACGACCCAGCGATAGAGCAGGGCAAACCAGCGGACGACGAACAGGACAAACCGGATAATCAACCCCTTCACGGAGTAATTAACAGTCCGGACACACCACCGGAGCATAAGAACCTTCACAAAAGACTCGTCGCCACTGCAAGAAGTTTGAAGAAGGAAAAACGGAAGCTCAAAACAGCGGAAGGCATACTCAGAATGAAGTGGAGCAAAATACTCAAGACCGCAGACAAATATGGCAATGGCCATCAAACAAAGAGCTACCCGAAGCGCAAGCTGCTGCCAGAATTTGACGAGGAAGCCATAGAGCCCTCACAGTCAAAAAATAAAGAGGCCGCCTGGCCGGATAGACGGCCAGATGACAGGCCAAAAGCGACAAGCGGCGCCGCACACAAGCCGACTTATGATCCTGGGAAAACGGACGGCCCAACTAGGTCCATCTACGTGCCAAAAAGGAGGGCCCCAGGAAGTAACACAACACGACAAGTGTTCGAAGACAGCGGCACACCCAAATACTGGGGCGCCGCACACCCGCTATGTTTTACCGATGAGGTGCTGGATCATGAATTTCCAGCAGGGTTCAAGCCCATAAACATAGAGGCATACGACGGCACAACAGACCCAGGAGTCTGGATAGAAGATTACATACTACACATACACATGGCTAGAGGAGATGATCTCCACGCTATAAAATATCTACCCCTCAAGCTCAAAGGGCCAGCTCGGCATTGGCTTAAAAGCCTCCCAGAAAATACTGTTGGAAGTTGGGAAGAGCTTGAGGACACATTTAGAGCAAATTTTCAAGGGACTTATGCCCGCCCTCCGGATGCCGACGATCTAAGTCATATAACTCAACAACCCGGAGAGTCAGCGTGCAAATTCTGGAACAGGTTCCTTACCAAAAAGAACCAAATAGTCGACTGTCCGGACACGGAAGCCTTACAGCTTTCAAACACAACATCCGAGACGAATGGCTCACCAGACACCTCGGACAAGAGAAGCCAAGAACAATGGCCGCGCTAACAAGCCTCATGACGCGCTTTTGCGCAGGAGAAGACAGCTGGCTAGCAAGATGCAGCACCAGCGACCCGAGTACATCCAAGATCAGAGATGGAAACGGAAAATCACGGCACAGGAAAGATAAGCGCCGGAATAAAGAAAGAAGCCCAAAGAGCACGGCGGTCAACGCCGGATTCAAAAGCTCGCGGCCAAACAATAAAACACTGCCTCTTAAGGACAACAGTGACGAGCTATCCAATTTAAACAAAATTTTGGATTGGATATGTCAAATCCACAGTACCTCCGGAAGGCCTGCAAACCATACCAACCGAAATTGTTGGGTTTTTAAACAGTCCGGCAGACTCAACACCGAACAGAAGGGGCTCGGTACGGACAATGACGAACCCCACCAGCAGAGCACCGGAAGTCAGAAGACTTTCCCACAAGAAGTCAAAACAGTAAACTCACTTCATGTGATAGTTCAGAAATACAACACGACACTCAGTAAGACAAGTGCCAAACGGTCCACCCCAGCGGAACACCGGGATTGGATGTCAAAACCAATCACTTTCGACCATCGGGATTATTCCAGAAGTATCCGGAACGCAGGATGGACTGCTCTGATAGACGGACTGGGATTTACGCAAGTTCTGATGGACGGCGGCAGTGACTTAAACCTGCTGTATCCGGACACAATCCGCAGGATGGGGATAGACCCTACTGCAATTCGGCATAGCCGCACTTCCTTCAAAGGAGTGGCGTCAGGCCCTTACGCCAGGTGCATAGGTTCTTTATTACTAGAAGTTATGTTCGGGTCACCTGACAACTTCCGACGAGAAAAACTAACATTTCATGTCGCCCCATTCAAAAGTTGCTATCAAGCACTACTGGGACGTGAAGCTTTCGTCCGCTTCAATGCAATATCACATTACGTGTCTATTACGCTTAAAATGCCCGGTCCACGTGGCATCATTTCATTAAAAGGTCGCCTGAGACCCCGGACACGGCTCGACGAGTCCGGAATACATAAGCTAGGGGCTACCTAGCCGCACACCCCTTCACAAGGGTTTGTACATATAAGCCATAATGAGCTAGCATAGGCTCAGCTTTATTAATCTATATTTCAATTTTTTATGCAATTTCTCACATGATTTCTTTTCAAACTAAGTTCCTCTCTTTTTACAGATGAATAGCGTGCACACCCGTCCAGGATACGGCACAACGGAGACACAGGCGCAGACGTGCAGTAGGGACCCGTTGCAAGGACTCTTTTCAGACTAAGACCCTACGTAAACCTTTCTTACTGTCTCTTGTTGCTATATTCCCCTGGTTTCTCATTATAACCAGAGTGGAGACTGGCGTTTTGGCATCGGCCGCGCCAGAAGAACTTGCCCGTACCTGGACACAAGGGGCTTAGGGCATTGTTTTGCCCGCTATTGTAAAGACCGAACACCTTCGGGAGTGTTCGACGTCTCGAGTTAGGCCTTATATGCATCAGCTCTGAATCATGTCTTTGGTCAAACGTTGGGTTTGCCTGGCTCATGTGTTTTGCTGCCTTACGTTCCGTATCATCGGCTAACGCGGCTCTAGGAGAACTACTGCGATTGTGCCCCAGTTCGGCTGGCGAGCACCTCAGTAGAGAAAGCCGAAAACTGACTGTCATGATACAGCGAGAGACTGGTCAACCACTCGATCGACCATGGGAATGTTTAGAATTCCTCCGCTTTGACGAAGGGCCGTTTCCCGGTCAGGCACATACGCGCCCCAAATTCGGAGAGCGCGGTGCCCCCAGGGGCTATGTCGTAGCCCCACCCTCGAACTCCATGGCTAAGTGAAAGTGATAAAGCATTATAGTCCGGTTGCCTCGTTTGCTACGCTACCACCTCCTTTACAGGACCGAGACGTCGGATTAAGTGTGAAAACGCGCTATTTTTTGCGAACACCCCCGCACCTTGTGCGTGGGGGCTGAAGCCGACGACTGCCATCTTTCAGGTTATACACACGTATACATGAACGGCCGCATAGGAGATATTCTATTACTTGAACGCACAAGTCTAAAAGGCACTTACATCATAAAAATTGTTTTACATCATAAAAATGTTCATTCGAACGTAACATTTTTTGAGCACTGCGACTCTATTACACGAGCACCACGCAACACTTCGCCAAAATAGTGCTTGGTGGGTAACCGGTTATCGTCCGAACCCGGGGTCGCAACAGCGGTGGCATCCATCTCTGTCCAATATGTCTTCACACGGGCGAGTGCCATCCGCGCACCCTCTATGCAGGCCGATCGCTTCATTGCCTTGATATGCGGCACCGCTCCAAGAAATTGCTGCAATAAGCCAAAGTAACTCTTCGGCTTGGGCCTATCCGGATAGACATGGGTCACTATATCCATCATAGCAAGCCCGGACAAACTATTTAGCTCAGCCCACTCGGCCAAACGGTCGGTCAGCAGAAGTGAACACTCCGGACTATGGAATTGAGACCAAAACAGCTCTTCCGTCTTGTGATCCTTTCTGGCTTCGAAAATGCACAACGGCTTCCGCCGCACTCGCTGCTAAGTCCATAAAAGGGTCCTCTGGACCCCACAGTTGGCCCAGCTGAGCATACTTTGGGTCTGTAAACCTTCGGCGCAGCAGAAAAGGCTTGCCAGCTACAATTTCTCCGGCCTGGCGCAGCTCTTCCTTTATAGCCCGCATTGCAGAGAGGGCATCCTTGGCTTCGGCGGTGGCCTTCTACAGGTCTTCTTGCCCCACTAGGCACTCCTTCCCAAGAGCCTCATTACGGTCGGTAGCATCTTTTAACTTCACGGCCATTTCGGCCATCTCCTGCCTGCTTCGGCAGTGTGCGGCCCTTTCGGCCGCTAACTCCTCGGCCGCCCTCGAGGCCGCTGCATTACTCCTTCTGGCATGCTCCTTGGCTTGAGCAAGTTTGGCCCGAAGGCTCTCCACAGCAGCGGCACTATCTGCATTTCACGCACATGTTGTAAGGAGCTGGCTTCGGCTGCCTTACGAAGTGACCGCACAGAAACACTTACCTTGCGACTCATCAAGTCGCCTGTTGACCAGCGCGATGTCCGCATCCGCACCGGTGAGTTGCCGCTTTAGTCCAGCAACTTCATCAGTCCGGCTGGCCCCCGGACGACCCGCCACCTACATAGGCAAGGCGAAAATTTAAACCTGCGATTTTGATCCTCGGCACGCTGTCGCTTTCGACAACCTACCGAGTCTCAGGGGCTACTATCTATACAGGGAGCATTATATGCAAAACTGTTAAAAGGTGTGTCATTTTTTACGTACCTCAAACCCCACCAGCAAACTCCTGGCGGCACTATGCAATCCGCCTTCGGCGGATGAAATCCTTTCAATCACCACACTCATCAATGTGTGGTGATCTTCTGAGATAGACGCCTTCTTAAGCAGATCCTTCAGCCGAACACCAGTTGGCGCCGAACTATCCGGCTTCGCCAAACCCGGGGGCTCCCTCCGCGACGACACTTCAGGCTCGTCCGCCCTATCCGACAGCGCACCGGACGGAGGCGTCTCGCTCTCCATCATCTCCGGACGAAGGTCTCCCGAAGACGAGCTCATTTGCGAAGGACGGAGATCCGAACTACAAGGTAAAAACTTTAGTTATCCTCAGAAGCACAAAAAGGGATGCCCCTTATTATAAAAATCATTTCTTTCTACTTACGGCTCGTTGGAGGGCTGATCCTTTAGGGGAGACTGTGCGGCCGGGGCCTCTCCGAACGCAGGACCCTCTGGTGAAGATTTCTTCCCCCGCTTAGGGGCTTTGGCCCCCGGGTCCTCGGAGGCAATCCTCTTCTCCCCTTCGAGGGAGGGATTCTCGATCCCCCCTCTTTCAAGAGCCTCCTTAGGCGAGTCAGTAGCTTTTCCACTTTCCCCTTCGCCTTCCTCTGGAGGCGCAACCTCCAACATCCGGACCAGCACGGAATCCGGCGCGGTCTCTAGGAGGGGGGCCGAACACCATATTAATTTTGCTCCCGCTATCCACTCCTGTTTAGAAGGAGAGTGGTCGTAAGGCGAATCATCGAAAGGCAAACAAATGATATGTCCGGACTCGGAGCTACTTACTTGAGTATCCGGGCGATTGCAGCTTAGGCCAGCATCCTCGGTCAATTCCGGACGCGCCTCTTGCGATCCGAAGAATAACTTTTACATCTCCAGGGGTGTCATACCCATGAAGTATTGAAGAATCTGTGGTCCCTCCGAAATAAATTCCCATAGTCAGAGAGGACGGCGTTTGCAGGGCAAGTGACGCCTGATCAGCATAACTTGTATCACCACGACCAGATCGATCTCCCTCGCCCGGAGATCTCGAATCCGGCCCTGCAGTAGGGGCACGTCCTTTGACGGCCCCCAGTTGAGCCCTTGGTTGACCCACGACATCAACCATTGTGGAGGTCCCGGGCGGAATAAAGGCGGCGGCTTTTGTTTGCGGCCCCTCGGAACGGTGATATAGAACCACTCTTGCTGCCACAAGCCGAGCTCCTCTTGGAAGGAGCCTGCGGGCCACGGGGCATCGGCCCTCCTACTGATGGCCGCCCCGCCGCACTCCGCTTGACGCCCCCCGATCACCTTCGGCGCCACATTGAAGGTCTTCAGCCACAGGGCCGAAGTGAGGGGTGACGCGGAGGAAGGCTTCGTAGACGACGATGAATGCGGAGATGTGGAGGATGGACTCCGGAGCCAAATCGTGGAATTCCAACCCATAGTAAAACATGAGCCCTCTCACAAAAGGATCCGTCGGGAAGCCTAAACCCCGACGGAGGTGGGATACAAAAACAACATACTCGCCGGGCTCGGGGGTGGGGATGACCTGCCCTTCGGCAAGCAACCTGTGCGAAATCTCGTAAGTCAGATACTTGGCCTCCCGCAGCTTTAGCACGTCCTCCTCCATGACGGAGGAGGGCATCCACCGGCCCTGGAGGTCGGAACCGGACATTATTGAAGGTCCGAAGCGCTCGAATCTGGAGCTCTAGGTGCTGGAACTTGGGGCGGAAAGAGGATTCGATGGAGGATTGAAGAAAAGAAACGAGCCTTGGTCCCGTTACAAAGAGGGAAAATACCAAGAGCCGTCTCCGTGACCGTTCGGGAGCTGCCTTCGATAGAGGGGGCGTGGCGACGGGCGCGGTTAGGTTACCCACGTCCGTATTGATGAGAATCCCGGATTAAGGGGGAACACGATCTCTGCTTCGACAAGACGTGCCAAGGAAACCGCTTCGCTAAATGCGTTGAGGCGGTAGAGTAAAAAACGATTCAAGTAATGGCTTGGTAGTGGTGTGACGTCATGCCGCAAAAAACGTCGGCAGATTGAACTTGTGTATATATTATTTTCTCTACGGTGGAATGTGGAATTTATTTTGCAGAGCCGGACACTATCCTGGTGTTCACCATCTTCTATCGTTCGGAGGAGGAACCCGCCTTGCAATGCCAAGCAATATACGCGCCGGACTTATCGTCATTGAAGCCTGGTTCAGGGGCTACTGAGGGAGTCTTAGATTAGGGGGTGTCCGGATAGCCGGACTACCATCATCAGCCGAACTATCATCGGCCGGACTATCATCATCGACCGGACTCCAAGACTATGAAGATACAAGATTGAAGACTTCGTCCCGTGTCCGGATGGGACTTTCCTTGGCGTGGAGGGCAAGCTTGGCGATACGGATATGTAGATCTCCTACCATTGTAACCAACTCTATGTAACCCTAGCCCTCTTTGGTGTCTATATAAACCGGATGGCTCTAGTCCGTAGGACACGACAACAACAACAACAACCATTACAATCATACCATAGGCTAGCTTCTAGGGTTTAGCCTCCTTGATCTCGTGGTAGATCCACTCTTGTAAACATCCACAATATCAATATCAATCAAGCAGGACGTAGGGTTTTACCTCCATCAAGAGGGCCCGAACCTGGGTAAAACATCGTGTCCCTTGTCTCCTATTACCATCCGCCTAGACGCACAGTTCGGGACCCCCTACCCGAGATGCGCCGATTTTGACACCGACAGTAATCTTAAAACATTGTAATCTTTGTCTTGCAATGTATATCAACTTCATTGTAGCCCCCAAGGGCCGGTTTATCTCTTGAAGACAAACCGGATCTTCAAATATTAAGCTTTCTTCAATTGAGTAGTTCCCAAGGGCCGGTTTACCTTAACAAGATGAACCGGGACTTTCTGTCCTTTTTTAAATATCCTTACTTTGTACTTAACAGCTCAATAACGCATTAGCCCCCAAGTGCCAAGCTTAATACTTTTGTTTTGAGCCTTGGGACTTTAAGATCTCTTATTTTAAGAAGCAATCCGCATTATCCCCCAAGTGCCAAGTGTATAACTTGTTATGTGCTTGGGACTTTTGAAAGAACTTTTAACAGTTTCCTCTTCTGATCTTTGCAAACTGATATAAATACCAAAGTGTATCAAATGCCGATCTTCAAGAGAACATCAAGGCTCAGCAAGAAGAGACCTCAAAGGCCAAAGAGGAGCTCAAGGGCGCTTTGACAGCCATGGAACAACTGAAAGAGGGCTTCAAAACTGAACGCACCAACTGGGAAACTGAAAAGGCTGCTCTGTTGAAGCGAGCTGAATACGCCGAAGCAGCCCTTAAACCGGTGGAGGAAGAGCCGACGGGTCTGAAGCATCAAGTGAATGCCATGACAACTACAGTTTTTGGTAAGTATTTTACAATAACCTGCCCTGAAATACTTTCAACTCCGCCGGTTTAATATTAAGATCTTTAAACCATCGCAGGAAATCGCATTGCTCATCTTGGAGCAGATATGCAGATGAAGCTGAAGGCGGCTTACACGTTGATTGAACAACTGTATACTGGTGCACAATGAGTCATCACTGCAGCCTCATATAACAAACCGACACCCACCTTGATCAAGGATACCTTGGCCAGGCTCTCAATGACTCCTGTTCAGATAGAGGAGGTGAAGCGATCGGCTGCTAGAGCGGGCGCTTTACTAGCTCTGACTCGCGCCAAATCATGGATAGCTGACCTGGATCCAATTGATATCGCCAAGGGCTATCCGGATGAACAGGAAAACTGATCAGCATTCGACAATGAAGCCCTCAAGGCCCTGACCAAGGAGATGCGTCCGGTAGCAAGTCAGTTGGCGGACAAGGTGAATTTGACTTCACACCGATCCTTCTATGATGCCAACAACCATCGAGTTGACATGGCTATGAAGGAAGTGCAGAATCTTATTCCGCCAATTTGTAAGCACACTTATGCTCCTGACCTTGAACCGTCAAATCTTATAAGCGAAGAAGTTGTCTTTCAAGCGTTAACCCGGATTGATTGGACCACTGTTGACTTCCAGCCACTAGGTGGAGAGGAGGAGGTTGAACCGATGCATGAAGATCCATCAACCTCACGTCAACCCGGTGATGAATCTTGATCTGGCAATCTGGTTATTGTCACAGACTTTGTTCTGGAAAAACCATCATTATTTTGGGCCTCAAAAGCGCCTTGTAATAGGCTAGTTAAAATACTTTGCTCTGTGGCACTGATGCATGACGTTGCTGATCCGCCATGATATTTGTGTGCTTGATTACACTTTAATAATTTTCATGCAATTCTGATATCTACATAAAAGGAATTGTCCTGGCGGTTTACCGCCGGACGGGTCATAATGCCCAAGATAAAGCCTGATTGATAATCAAACCTGAATAAATATGAAATAACTCATACCTGTGATATGACATCACGTAGTTGGTTTACCAACTTTGTTTGTAGTAAGGGTGAAGATCCAAATCTTGAGTTCTATAACTCGCACCATGAAGTGATGGTGTGTAATAATTCATGCCGGGTTACGATGAACACCAGATGGTCAAACTGGCAACATATAGTCAAAGCCAGGCCGGGTTAAGAAATGTCGGTTTGATAATAATGTCTGACAACTTTTTAGTTGACAACCAAGCCGGGCTAACAAACACCGGTTTAATAATAAGGTCTGACAACTTGTAGTTGAAAGCCAAGCCGGGTTAACAAACACCGGGTTAGTATGATGACTGAAGAGCCAGACCGGATCAAAAGATACCGATTCAACATAAAATTCATCCAAAAAGAGAAAACTTCTGACAAAGGCAAATAAAACTGTGTAGACGAGGCTTTTCGAGGGCTGCGAGGCCCAAATTCGAGGCTTTTCATGGGCTGCTAGGCCACTGAGTTAAACCATTTGACAAAGCCTTTTAAGATGGGCCTCCAACTAGCCAATCGTCATTTTAACTTTGTCAAGTTCAGGGTCTCAATGAGAGTAACTGTCAAATGTTCGGCGGGTCATGCCAGGATTACCTGGATAGGAGTGGTTTACTTGATGAAGGCAGGTTAGCCCGGGGTTTTAGGTGAATACACGAGGCTTCCAAGCCAAGGGTCGATACCCAATACAAGGGCCCTTTCAAACTCTTTGTTACTTTACAGAAAGAGCCCCCAAGTAACTTTGTGAGCTGTGCTCATTGGGTGCCTATGTTTGAGATGTGCATATCATTCAGACTCTCTTTGGCCCCTTGGGTGTGAAGCTCCCAAGCTGTATTATGGCATGATAGCTGGTTTAACAGGTAGTACTTTGCTTTGCCAGCTGAAGCCCCCATGTAACTCAAAGTATATTTGAGAAAAAACAGCAGAGGCCCTGCTTATAGCAAGGATGTCGGTTTATTATATTGATCATAATATATACATTGTCGAAATATGTACATAAGAAAAGCCTATGGCTCAAGTATAGTAAGGCCGAAGGAGAGCTATGTTCCACGGCCGCCGGGTCTCCTCCTCAGAACTGCGTGAGTTGTCTCGAACGTCAATGAGGTATTATGACCCGTTGTGCAGATTCTTGGTGACCACAAAGGGCCCTTCCCAAGGTGGGGATAACTTGTGCATATCGGTCCGATCCTCGATGAGACGGAGAACCAAGTCGCCTTCTTGAAAGGTTCTTATTTTAACTCGGCCGCTGTGATAACGCCACAGGTCTTGCTGATAAACCGCCGAACGAGACAAAGACATATCCCATTTTTCATCTAACAGGTCCAACGCCTCCTGGCGTGCTTGCTCATTGTCCGCTTCAACATAATTGGCAACCCGTGGCGAATCATGACGAATATCACTTGGGAGGACCGCCTCTATCCCGTATACCTGGAAGAAAGGTGTGTAACCCGTCGATCTGTTGAGGGTGGTGTTGATGCTCCATAACACAGAAGGCAATTCTTCCACCCAACAACCCGGCGTACGCTTTAAAGGAACCATTAGCCGGGGCTTGATACAATTCAAGATTTCTTGATTGGCTCTCTCAGCTTGTCCATTGGACTGGGGGTGCGCCACAGATGCTAAATCAAGCCGGATGTGCTCCCTCTGACAGAAATCCTCGATCTCACCTTTAGAAAGGTTTGTGCCATTATCCGTGATGATGTTGTGTGGAAAGCCAAAGCGGAAGATAATCTTTTTGAGAAATTGAACCATCGTAGCCGCGTCACACTTGCTGACGGGCTCCACTTCAACCCATTTAGTTAACTTGTTAACCGCCACCAATAGGTGGGTCTTCTTATCCTTGGAGTGCTTAAAGGTCCCCACCATATCAAGCACCCAAGTGGAAAACGGCCAAGTGATAGGAATCATCCTTAATTCCTGAGCCGGAACATGAGCTCGGCGTGAAAACTTCTGACAAGCATCACACCGCTTTACCAGATCCTCAGCATCAGCATGAGCTGTCAACCAGTAGAACCCATGACGAAAAGCTTTAGCAACCAGGGACTTTGAACCGGCATGGTGACCACAATCCCCTTCATGAATTTCCTGTAGAATCTCTTGGCCTTCTTCAGGAGAAACATAACGCTGGAATACGCCTGAAACGCTACAGTGGTGTAACTCACCATTGTGAATAACCATGGACTTGGATCGCCGAACTATCTGTCGGGCCAGAACTTCATCGTCTGGTAGCTCGCCTCGGTTCATATACGCCAAATATGGAACCGTCCAATCCGGCACAACATGTAAAGCGGCCACCAATTGGGCCTCCGGATCAGGAATAGCCAAATCCTCCTTTGTAGGCAACTTAACAGACGGGTTATGCAAGATATTTAAAAAGGTATTGGGAGGTACCGGTTTACGCTGAGATCCCAGCTGGCTTAAAGCGTCCGCTGTTTCGTTTTTGCGCCGATCAATATGCTCAACCTGATACCCTTTGAAGTGACCCGCCACAATATCCACCTCGCGTCTGTAAGCCGCCATGAGTGGATCCTTAGAATCCCAAGTGCCAGAAACTTGTTGGGCCACTAGATCAGAGTCTCCAAAGCATTGTACCCGGCTTAAATTCATCTCCTTGGCCACACGGAGCCCGTGGAGTAAAGCCTCATACTCTACTGCATTGTTAGTGCAGGGGAACATTAAACAAAGAACATAACGAATTTTATCACCTCGAGGGGAAGTAAGGACAACTCCAGCCCCCGAGCCCTCTAATTGCCTGGATCCATCAAAGTGAATAGTCCAGTATGTATTATCTGGTTTGTCCTCTGGTGCTTGTAACTCAGTCCAATCATTGATGAAGTCGACAAGCGCCTGAGATTTGATGGTTGTTCGAGGCATATACTTCAATCCATGTGGACCAAGCTCAATCGCCCACTTTGCAACCCGGCCAGTTGCCTCCCTGTTCTGAATTTTATCACCCAAAGGAGCTGAACTGACAACTGTAATGGGGTGGCCTTGAAAGTATTTCTTGAGCTTTCGACTAGCCATAAAAACCCCATAGACCAGCTTCTGCCAATGCGGATATCTTTGCTTTGACTCGATGAGCACCTCACTGATATAGTAAATCAACCGTTGAACCGGATATTCCTTGCCAGCCTCCTTGCGTTCCACCACAATTGCCATACTGACAGCATGGGCATTAGCAGCCACGTGCAATAACAAGGGATCTTTGTCAAACGGAGCAGCAAGGACCGGTGGTCCAACCAACTGCCGCTTCAAGTCTTCAAACGCCGCATTAGCCGCATCACTCCAGACAAAGGTGTCTATTTTATTCAACATCTGATATAAAGGAATCGCCTTCTCTCCCAAGCGGCTAATAAACCGGCTTAGGGCTGCAATTCGACCTGCCAGACGTTGAACATCATTAATGCACGCCGGTTTAGCCAAAGATGTAATCACTTTAATCTTCTCCGGATTAGCCTCAATGCCTTTGTTCGACACCAGAAAACCTAGAAGCTTGCCTGCCGGGACACCAAAAACACACTTGTCCAGATTGAGCATCATCTTGTAAGCACGCAGGTTGTCAAAGGTCTCCTTGAGATCATCTATCAATGTCTCCTTCTTCCTGGATTTTACTACAATGTCATCAACATAGGCATGAACATTGCACCCAATCTGAGTGTGAAGACAGTTTTGCACACAGCGCTGATAAGTTTCCTGGGCACTCTTGAGCCCAAAGGGCATAGAAACATAGAAGAAGGCTCCAAAGGGAGTGATGAAGGCGGTCTTCTCCTGGTCCTTAACTGCCATTTTGATATGATGATAACCTGAATAAGCATCCAAGAAACTCAAACGCTCACAACCCGTCGTCGCATCAATGATCTGATCAATACGCGGGAGAGCAAAAGGATCGGCCGGACAAGCTTTGTTTAAATTTGTGTAGTCCACACACATGCGCCAAGTGCCGTTTTTCTTAAGAACAAGCACCAGATGAGCCAACCACTCAGGGTGAAACACTTCAACGATAAACCCAGCAGCCAACAGCCGTGCTACCTCCTCACCAATTGCCTTGCGTCTCTCCTCGTTAAAGCAGCGAAGAAACTGGTTGACCGGTTTAAATTTGGGATCAATATTGAGAGTGTGCTCAGCGAGTTCCCTCGGTACACCTGGCATGTCAGAAGGCTTCCATGCAAAAATGTCCCGGTTCTCATGGATGAACTCGATGAGCACGCTTTCCTATTTCGGATCCAGATTTGTGCTGATGCTAAACTGTTTGGATGAATCGCCAGGAACAAAGTCAACAAGTTTAGTTTCATCAGCCGGTTTGAATTTCAGGTTCGGGTCATGCTCAATTGTGGGCTTCTTCAGAGGGGTCATATCAGCCAGATCAACATTGTCTTTATAGAACTTCAACTCCTTTGTAGCACAAACCGACTCAACATAGGCCGCATCACCTTCCTCGCAATCCAAAGCGATCTTACGACTTCCGTGAACTGTGATGGTCCCCTTGTGACTCGGCATCTTGAGCTGCAAATAAATATAACAGGGCCTTGCCATGAATTTTGCATACGCCTGCCGTCCAAACAGTGCGTTGTATGGGCTCTGGATCCTCACCACTTCAAAGGTCAATGTTTCAAACCGGGAGTCATGCTCATCCCCAAACACAACCTCCAAAGTGATCTTGCAAACAGGATATGCCGATTTACCTGGTACTACACCATGGAAAACAGTGTTTGATGGTTTAAGACTCTTGTCTGTCAACCCCATGCGACGGAAGGTCTCATAATACAGAATGTTGATACTGCTCCCTCCATCCATAAGCACTTTGGTGAACTTATAATCTCCCACCTGAGGTGCCACCACTAAAGCCAAGTGACCCGGATTGTTAACCCGGGGCGGATGATCCTCTCTGCTCCACACAATGGGTTGCTCGGACCACCGCAAATAATGTGGTACTGCTGATTCAACAACATTAACTGCCCTCTTGTGAAGCTTCTGATCACACTTGCACAAACTAGTGGTGAATACATGATACTTCCCACCATTCAACTGCTTTGGGTGACTCTGATAACCTGACTGCTGCTGATTTCCTTGATTATTCTGTTGGCTATTACCACCTTGGTTGTTCTAGCTGCCCTGGTTATTCTGAAATCCAGAGTTTGAACCGCCGCCACCATGAAAACCTGGACCTGAACCGCCCGATGGACCCTGATCATACCGGAAAAGACCAGAGTTTTTGAACTCCTTCATAATGTGACAATCTTTCCAAAGATGTGTTGCTGGAACCTCCTTGGTCCCATGCTTTGGGCAGGGCTGGTTTAACAAATGCTCCAGATTCATTCCGCCACCACGTTGGGGTGGTTTACCCTTACGACGCTGCACATTAGCGTTAGCCACAAAATCTGAATTATCCGCTTTGCGTTTACCATTATTCCCATAGCCTCCTTGGTTGTGCTGCTGTCCCTTTGCACCGTCGTTCTTCTTTCCCTTCTTCGGTTTCTCCTCATCAGAATCGGGATCCTTGGTATTATCAGAATCGGCATATTTTGCCAAGGCGTCCATATGGGTGCCCATATCATTGCAGTGGCGCTTGAGCCATCCCAACTTCATCTTCAGTGACTTAAACCGGCAATTACGTTCCAGTGTGATGATTGCTTGGCCAGCATTAATCCGGTTTGATGAATGCAAAACTTCTGAAACCCGGCGTACCCAATGAGTTGTTGACTCGTTCTTCCCTTGAACACAGGCATCCAGATCCACAATGGACATAGGTTGTTTACATGTGTCCTTGAAATTGGTTATAAACCGGGCCTTCAACTGGTCCCATGACTCGACGGAGTTAGCTGGTAAGTTCTTCAACCATGTACGGGTTGTTCCCTCCAACATCATCGTGAAGTATTTTGCACAAGCTGCTTCATCCACATCCAGCATCTCCATTGCTATCTCATAAATTTCCACCCATGCGTCGGGCAGTTGATCAGCGGTGTAATTAGGCACCTTACGTGGACCCTTGAAATCTTTGGGCAGCTGCACATTACGGAGAGCCGGAATGAGACACGATACTCCCCAGGAACTGAAGGCAAGCCCGGTGCCTCGGTCTACTGACGCTGCTGGCTAAACCGGGGTGGGTTGATAACGACCCGTATATTGTGCTACTAAAGCGGCCTCCCTTCGTGCTCTGCCATTATCCACCACGTCCTGAGCGTTCACCTCACCACGCGCCGGATTGGGTCCTTGAGGGACAATACGGCACCGCGCACTGCTGGACACCTCCGGTTCATCCATATGCCTGCTATAGCTTTTGCTCGGACGTGGGGTCGTGTGAATCCTGTCTCGGCTATACGAGTAAGCTTGCTGCTGCGTCATAGCCATTTGAAGAAGATCCCTGGCCCGCTATGTCTCAACCGCCGCTGGCGATTCACCCTCTATCGAAATAGCTGCCAGCCGGGATGCTGCTGCTATCATATTGTCCAAAGGGTTAGAGAAGTGACCCGGCGGGGGTGTGGTATACCATGGCGGGTTGTCTGTCCGTCGAGGCGGACCCATCACCCGAGGTTGATCCGGTGCTCCGGTCCTTGGCACAATAGTTCGGTTCACTGATGTCGGATTGCTAGTCCCTGCTCCTGGCGTATCAAAGAGATTCATCGCATTGTAATCCGCCGGCAAGCGAGATTGATG
The DNA here is from genome assembly GCF_002162155.2 of Triticum dicoccoides. Taxonomy (NCBI): domain Eukaryota; kingdom Viridiplantae; phylum Streptophyta; class Magnoliopsida; order Poales; family Poaceae; genus Triticum; species Triticum dicoccoides. The sequence goes on from NC_041383.1 coordinate 543,491,896, forward strand.
TCTCCTCCTGAATACTTCATTTGGAGCGTTCTGATCCATCAAAAGTCGATAATTCTCGGCTTGAATCCTCTGCGCCTAGGCATCTAAAGCGGCCCGTTCCTCAGCCATCCTGGTATCTTCTGCCGCCAAGTCCTCCTTAGCTTGTGCTATCTGAACCCGTAACTTAGCTACCTCTGCATTATGCCGATCTCGAGTCTCTAGGGTAACTGTTGCGGCTAATAATGTTGTCCAGGCGTCCATCAATCCGGACAGGATTTGAGCTGGCCGGCACGCGGAGCCTCCTTCCACTGCTGCTAGTCCGGATGCCGCCGCAGTAGAGTTTTGTAAAGTTGGTTGTGTTCTAGCCATAATGATTCCAACTCTGTTTGGCGGTTCAAGAAATTCCGGAATACTGGTGCCATCGGAATACCCTTCAAACACACCGCCACGAACTTGATATAAGGTCTCGGTTTCACCAGCGGATGATTCGCTGTTGGAATAAGCGATCGTCTCACCTTCAGACACCGGTTCAGATCCGATCCCATGGACACATCCTACGAACGCACACTTCATGGTAGGCTGAATCAGAGCGGGGCTTGCACGCTGAGCAGTCTCGACGAGGTCGGTGCAGATGTCCGGCTCAAGGCCCGGTTCGCTGATCTTGCCGATGAAAATGTGAGCTCCACCGAAGGGGGCCCGGTAACCATACTCGATTGAGCCGGCCTCGGGGCCCCACCCTGCGTCGTCGATGTAGAGCTTGCTGCGATGACTCTTAGTCATCCGGCCCATTGTGTATCCCTTGAGTCCTTCAAAGCTGCCCTTCAAGAACTCAAAACCATCGTGCGATAGCCCCACGGTGGGAGCCAATTGTCGTGGAAATATCATGTCAGATGTCCTCGTGAAAGGACTTAGTCGTGGAGCCATCGCAACAGGTTAGCTTAAAGGGGTTAAACCGGACAAAGGACACGAGGGTTTTTATACTAGTTCGGCCCCTTCGATGAAGGTAAAGGCCTACGTATAGTTGTGCTGGGATTATTGGGGTCTTGATGACCAGGGAGCTTAAACACGCTATGCCTGGCTCTTGAGTTGTTGTTTCTTGTCCCTGAACCGCCGCCGGGTCGTCCCCTTATATACACGGGTTGATGCCCAGCCGGCTTATAGAGTCCCGAGGCTGGCTCATACAAGTATTCGGCTCGGTCTCTCCTTTCCTATCTTACAATACAAGTTACATGACTATGGCGATTTACCATTATGGGCCCTAATCCGCCTTTGGGATCCGGGCCTCTAAGCTTCTTAGTAAAGCGCCATCTTCTGGGTCTTCATGGGCTTCAATATAGTTGAGTGTGAACCGGCCCCTCCTGGGCGGTTTATACTCAGTAGTTATATCCCCAACAGTGGGAGTTATCAGTACTCAAGATTTGGGTTATCACCCTTACTACAAGAAAGTTGGTAAACAAACAATGTGATTCAATGTCACAGGTATGATATATTTCATATTTGATTATTCGTAAGTGCAGCCTTGGTTATAAACCCGGGTTATATGTTGGGCATTATGACCCGTCCGGCGGTAAACTGCCAGGACACTTTAAAACTTGTTGTATGCAGAAACAGGTTGAATAAAGCATAATTATAAATCAGCGGCGTTTATTAACCCGGCCTGGCTTTAAGACGATAAGTCACCAGTATATGATGAGAAATTATCCGGTATTTATTAACCCGGCCTAGCTTTGGACTATAAGTTGCCAGTATATATTAGGATTGCTCCATTGGAATCATGCGTTTATAAATCATTGGGTATATTATTCAAATCTTTAATAGCCAACATGGCTGGATTTTTATTATGGTTATCAATAACCAGTACGATGATTAAGATTTTCAAAGTCGCTTTAGCGCAATGGCTATCATATTATCAATGTATATGATTTATTCTACAATTAAAGGAATAGTCCCGAGTTGCTGCAGGCTTACAACCCAGCACTTGGGGGCTACATTATTTAAGTTGAGATTACATCAAATACACAAGTCTCATGTCGCTGCAAGCATACACCATGACACTTGTGGGATAATGCAAAGTCATTTTTTGCTCACCTTATTGAAGACCCGACTCATCACATTGTAATGAGCCAGCCCTTGGGGGCTACCAATTGCTCCTCTAAACAATTCAAGGTACAAAGCTTTTTATCCATTACATTGAAGGGTCCACTGCTCAGTTGGTAAAGCACAAGGCTCTTAACCTTGTGGACATGGATTCAAGCCCCATCACGGGGGTTACATGATATGATGTTATTTTCATTGAAGTATATATCATGTCCCAGCTCAATATTATCTTACTGAGCCGGCCCTTGGGGGCTATACCGTTGCTGTTCAAAGTTTACATGATTATATTTACAAAAGTCCCGGCTCATTATTTCATAATGACCCGGCCCTTGGGGGCTACACTGGTTGAAGTTTTTATGAGCATAAGGCAATTTCAAGTCCCAGGTTGCTGCAAGCATGACAACCCGGCACTTGGGGGCTACATATATGAAGTATTCAGTTTTTGCTAGTGACTGAGATGAACAACATGGATTTCTTCAAATGGCAGTAATTATATGGAAACAAGTCTCAAATCATCACTTTGCTCTGTTCAAGACTTGGGGGCTACAGGTAATATGGATATAAGGGAGAAATATCTTCCGATTTTCAGTTTTGAGCAAACCTGATTGACCCGGCATCACCAATCATTATGACCGATGTCTGTAACAATCATGAACCGCCGTTGGCAAAAATCATGAATCGGTGTTGGAAACAATCATAACCCGGAATTATCAGTTTTTGTAACCCGGCGATTTTGGAAATCATAGATCGGCAAGTTCTACATCTTCAAGCCGGCTGAATATCAATTGAATATCCAAGACCAATATTTTTGTCAAGTCAGAGTATTGAAGGCCGAGTCAAATGGATTCTTTATTTACAATATTTCTTCTACAAGCAAATTGATTATGAAGCTGGTCTACTGAACCTGATTTTCTAGAAGAAAGAAATGACAAGGATTTAAGGATGATCAAGCGCCGGTTTATAAGAACTTTTAACCCGGAGCACAAGCCGCCAAGTTTGTTCTTGTGTTTATTTTACAGGATCTGTTTAACATGGATGAATCCAAATTAAATTGGGGGCTAATGTCGGGGATATACCCCGCGGTATGAACCGGCCGGAAATATGACCCGGCTGGACTTGGCGGTTTACTTGAGACCCGGTTTACACTTGGTAATTCACTGGCGACCCGCCCTGACCAAGCAGTTTATAAGCAACCCGCCTGAACATTATGACACACTGGTAACCCGGTGGGCGGCAGACGGATGACAAGGCCCAAGGCCCAGAAGGCCGGTTTACGTTAATGGCGGGCCGGTTTAAGAGGAAAGGCGTGTGGAATATTTACCTTACAAGGAGTTAAGACCCGGAGTTGTATCCGGTTTGTATTAGAAGGTAGACTAGTCCTAATCCTAATAGGACTCCACATGTAACCATCCCCTCTAACTTATATAAGGAGGGGCAGGGCTCCCCAAGAGGGACAAGCAACAAGAAACAATCTTAGGGCTAGAAAGAACTAGAGGAGAGCCGGTCTACGGCGACTCCCTCGTGATGATAATGAGATCTAGCCTCAAACAGCATGCAGGGTTATTACCGGATGATGTTTCCCGGGGGCCGAAGCTGTCTAAACCCTTGTCTTGTGTTGTGTCTCTCGATTCCGCTCAACCCCTCTCAAGCTACCACATAGATGCGTTGGCCTCACGACTAAGTCCTCACACTAGGATATCTGACGTGTTAATTCCACGACAACTCCCACATGGGTCAATCACAACAAGTGTTCTATAAAAAATGCATCTTGATGTTCTGTGCAATGCACGGATCTTGCTAGTACTCCCACAGAAGACTAAGTTGGTGATGATGGTGTGTCTGCCATCCATCTTTCTGACCATTACATCTACATCTAACGAATGTGAGGTAAGTTGTTGCCTTTTCTCACCAACATCCCACTTGTCTACCAATTTGCAGAAAAACCCATAATTAGTATCTTAAAACCAACCACATCCCTCCCTGACCTCACCAAAACAGCCCAAGGAATATATTCTAATTGAAACATAATTTATCTCTAGTGATATATGTATATCAAAATTAGAGTGTTTTGTATCAAGTTTGTGAATAAGTATTATTCTAATTATGATCCGTTGCAACGCACATGAACATTGCTAGTATTTCCAACCATGGAAAAAAATTCCTAGTATTTCCATAGTTTTGAGTTTTCCATCAAGATATTAGTCACTCATGGTTGATATTTACTTTCAATCATGTACACATATGCACTATGTAACTAGCCTTGCTTATTGGCTTCCAAAGCTTAACTTCCACTCCTACTTACAATATGTAGAGTATTTAACAAAAAACTACCACTTTCAATCAGCCCTAGGAAGAATCTATTGTACAAAAAATAGCCAAAACATACCCAAAATTTCTTAATCCATGCCAAAAACTACTACCTAGTACCGATTAGGCTCGTTTAAACCCATTTATGACAGGGTTGGCCCACACGTACGTGCTGACGAGGCAGCTTAAACAAACACATTTTGTTTGACCATTGACACGAGGGACCCAAATATGACCTTCTATCTTGTTATTACCCCTCAAATCATTATTTTTCCTGAACATTACTTCAAACAGTACTGATGCATGTTCGTCGGTGGCGCCGGTGATGAGCGAGTTGGTCGCCGCTCCGCCAGACGGACCGGACGCCGCGCTGGCCTCCGCACGGGTTGGTAGGCTGGCCCGAGCGTGACTCATGAGTGAACAAGCCGCCGCGCTGGCCTTCGCTCGAGCCAGATGGCTGGCCTTAGCGTGGCGCGCACGAGCAAGCCGCCGCACCGCTGTGCCAATCTAGCTAGCAAACCTTGCAGACAAGCAGCTGGATGGAGCTATCTTGGCTAGCTAGCAACCACGAGCGCTGGATGGAGCTGGCATCCGAGCTGCCGCAAGATGGGCTCTACACCGCTGGTGGTTTTGACCTCGCCTTCTGCCGACGGCGGTAGCTGCATCCCATGGCCGAGGATGACTAGGAGGACGGGTCGGAGGTAGGACGACACTCGGGGATTTTTGTGCAGACTGACATGTAGGTCCCACAAGTCATAACGCCCGGTCGAATAGAAGGCGTTGACTTAATGGGCGACATGGGCCCTGTTTGGATACTCTAAGTCAGAGGTTAGAGTAATACTCTAACCATGAACTAACCCTAAACTAACTCTAACCAAAGTGGTGTTTGGATGGCAGGGTTAGATTGACAACAAATGCTCTTTCTCAATCAATTGTCCGAGAGCTGCGCTGTCCGAGGCTGACGGGGACGCGCCTGGCAAGGAGCGAGAGAAGAACTAACCCAAATAAGCACCACTTGGATGGGTTAGTTTTTTTGGGTGGGTAGATGCATCTAACCCAAACTAACCCTTCCTGTCTGGATATTTTTCGGTTAGTTGGGTCCAAACTAACCCAAACTAACTCTAACCTATGTATCCAAATAGGGCCATGGGTTGAAACGTGCCTATAACGACACTTTGTAGTCGTTTCTTGGTAGGGCTAGTTGGTAAGGGCATGTACAATGGTTGATAAGGTAGTCTTATCTTAAGTCTGCCACGTATGCAAGTGGTAGTAGTTTCTTGGCATTATTAGTGGTTTCTTGCATTATTAGGGGTTTCTTGTAAGGAACAATGTACTACTAGCGACAAAAGGCGATTCTAGGTTGTGTTGTACTCTAACAAGTACTACTAGTGGTCGCGGGAGTGTATACCTTGTTTTGTGGGTTTGATCCTGGCCGAATGCACGGCGACCCTTTTTTTAAATAGTAACTTTGCTGCGAGCCAATATTTTACATGGGTAGTTTGAGTTTTGAAGTCAAACGGACGTGCGGCACCACAATCTGGGTGCACTAGATAGCCTAGCCACGTGAACGGGTTTTCCTTCCCAGCATCTCGTGGCTCGCATGCTCGCCCTAGCCGCACCTCGCTTGGAGCTTCCTCATCAGCTAGTAGCATATTTAAACTAGCGCCTCCCAATTAAGCCCGAGGAGCTGGAAAAGCCTGGCAGGGCATTGGGAACTGTGCAATATGTCTCTATACGTAAAGTGCTCTACTACTACTACTACTCTGTAGCTTGTGGCGTAGCACACATGGACTTCACTCCATTATCAGCTCTATAAAAGAAATTCCTCTTGACGTGTTTTTTTTGAAATGGAGGCAAAAGCTTTGCCTCATCTCATTCATAAAGAAGGAACTACTAACAAAGTTCGACGAGATCCATTACACCTCCACAAATGGAAGCGAAAAGCCTAGTCTCGCTGTACCAAATAACTCAAATGTTCTGCCCCCGCAGTACCCGTCGCTTATAAACAGGCTGCTAGTGTGTGCGTGAGAGGAGCGGCTGAGTAGGCCAGCTACATCAGAGGAGCGGCTGAATAGAGCACCGAGAGTACCCACTAGGCCACTATGCAGGTGTACTTTCCCTGCATTGATAGTACAGTGATGGTTCTAGAGAACAGTAGTACCGTCCACTTCCAACTGTAGCTCCTTGGCCCTGAGATTCAAGAGTTCAAAACTGGTGCACTATACTAGAAGTACAGTACATCACACTACTAGTTGATAAAGTAGTACTAGTACTGCTATAGTACGAGTACGTATTCCTCCATCACATAATGTAAGATGTTTTTTGACACTAGTTGGCATGTACAAAAAATAGAAAAAACATACCCAAAATTTCTCAATCCATGCCAAAAACTACTACCTAGTGCCAAAAATTTCTTACTAGTGCTATTATTTATAGTATAATGCAATCCCATAACGTCCCATAATTCTAGTACTAGTAGTAAATAATAGCCTCACCCCTTCGCTAAGGAAAGATCTAGAGTAGGAAGAGATGAGGCCCTGTGGTTACTATGATCTTATCTCCTCCTCGCCAGTTCCCCTCCCCCCGAAGAGAAGGCAGTTTGTCGCTGCTCCCATGGATTCACCAAGCGGTTCTCCTCCTCGTCGGGGCTGGGAGACCTTGGACGATGATTCTCTGGGAGAAATCGCACGCCGCTCCAACGTTTTCACCACTGCAAGACTCAGTGCTTCCTGCACCAAGTTTTTCAAGATGGTGCTTAAACATGCTTGGGAAAAGGCCATGCTTGTTGGTCTTCCATGCGTCCTCGAGGAGAAGGTTCTTCTATGGGACAATCCTTCGAACAGTCCACCGCTCCCTGTCCATGGTTTCACGTTGACTCTGCTAGAGTTGCTGATGTTGAGAGGTAGTCGGATTTTGTCTGATGAGCAAGTCATTAATGGAGTTTGATCATGTAGTACTTAATTATTCCATTACCATCCCGTAATTTCTCCGCTGCCCACTGTCTTATATATAGGTCTGGGTCGGTGCCAACAAAGATTGGCTTGCATACCTCTGACCGGATACCACCATCATTTTGCACAACATCCACAGCAGTGCGGCCGTTCCCGTAGACCCCTTCTCCACCATTGGGATCGGCCTTCCGGACTGGCTGGGCTTGAATATGTATGATGATGCCTACATGAGACTGAAGAAGATAGCAATTGCGGACCCGGTGACAAAGCGACGCGGCTATGACGATTACTACCTCATCGCGGTGTTTGACATAAGGATTTCCATCAATTCAAGAGGCAGTAACAGCAGAGGCTGGCGCATGTTGGCGGTGGCAGATTTGTACCCCTAAACGTTTGAAGACGCCGTGTGCCATCTAGGCCACATCTTCATAGTGATAAGCCAGGGGACTTGTTTCATCTGGTTGCCATCCTACGGTATAGGAGATTACAAACGGAATGCACAAACCATCATTTGCATCCCTAACGGTACTCCATTATTTTGCAGGGACCAGTCATCCCCCGATCAAAATAAGATCGCCGATCCTGGATCGGCATTTGCATTTGCGATTCGGTCTAACCTGGAACCTTGTAGCTGACTTTGGCATATTGGTATCAATTATCTTAGCATTCGTTACCCATGGTACCACTGATGTGCAACATGGTCACACAATCTACCATGATCGGACCGTCACCATCTACCCAGGTATTCCATTTTTAACCCTCTCGCCTTCTCTTTCATTGTTGTACTACTTACTAGTACTAGTAGGAGTACTTTTTACCTTGGAGGAAGCGTATAGCTAGCTAGGCCCTTGAAGACTTGAACCCACTAGCTGCCACCATTTTTGTTTTTCCATGTCTTACTATCTCATCCATGTAGCCAAGAGTGGCTATATATAATAAGCCGATTATTTTACTTCCTCTATACCAGAGTAGTACTATTTGCTGCACAGTATTACTGACCCCCATATTTGAGCACAACATTATTATGCATCGACCTTGACTATGTACATCACCATGTGTCCAGATCTAAGATGCTGCATGTACCAGATGAACGGCGCCGAGTTCGACCCCCGTGATGCTACGTGGGTGCCGAGGAACACTCTTGGAGAGTACTCGCATTTCATTAGGGACAACTACCCCATTGTGAAGCGGATGCCACCTTCCGTGCACGACACAGAAGGCCTGCCGTTCATGAATCATGGTTGTGTCTTCAATGCGCACCGCCGGATGAACGACATGCTGGGACACGCTATTCCTGATTTATGCCGCTTCAGCTTGGATGAGTCTCCATCGTGTGGAACTAGACTAGAAAGCTGCGACAATGATTCCCGTTGCCTACCACTATGGATCGTGCCATCCATGAAGAACACCTGGGACTGGAACCTGGAGGAGGACATGTAGCCCATCTATAACGTGTAAGTGGAGTATGGTAAATTGTGAATGATAGCGCTATGAATATATGTAGACTAGTCGTGCACAAATTTATCACATGAATTGGAGATGAAATTGTGTGTCATACTAGCATTTGTCCTTTAGAATTTATTAATAGTAAATGTGTTTTGTGTACGTGCAACTTGTGTGGTTGTTGTACGGGCTCCAACATGCTATTTGAGAAAAAAAAAGGTGGCACAACTTTGGATATAGGTGACGTGGCAGCACATGCAGTAGCATCGTTCGCTATAGTTGTAATACACTCCTACTAGGACGAAAACTCCTATAAAACCATGTGCTTGGCTCTTTGCCTCTTCGGGAGGTTCAACAGTTCATACTCGTGTGAACCTTGCACTTGGCTCTTCGCCTCTTCGGAAGGTCCAACAATGATGATACTACAGTACAATATGCTTCTGGTAATCTGACACCAATTGAACTGCTGCACGTCCACCGCAAGGGCGAGGGCAAGGGAGAGGGAGAGGGAGAGAGCGCTATAGTCAAAACCCTCTCCTCGTCCTACGAGCCACCGCACGCATGGGCAAGGGAGAGGCGTAGTAAGCAAGCTTCTCCTCGTTCGGCGAGTTGACGGGACACATCAAAGTAGTACTAGTACTAGTCCATACTATGTCCTTTCCGGTTAATATGGCTTAATTTGAAACGAGTAAAATACACCGACAGTCAACGTATGTAACAATACGCTCTTTACGGTCACTATATATAGTTTTTCGGTGATTATACGATCACTAGCTCATCGTAGAGCACCGTATTGCACCCTACTGACTGGCCACATAGTCAACGTGGCACTTTGTTGACTGGTTAGATTGTCACCTAGTTTCTAGGTCCCACCTGTCAGTTGGCAGAGCAAAAAATCAGTTAAACAAAACTTTACACAGGCGCGACAGGAGTGCAACCCTTACGCACGAACCATCCTGCATGCACGTGTACTCCCTCGGTCTTCCAACAAAGAGTGTACATCGGCTAAAAAACAAAGAGTGTAGTACAGCTACACTTCCAATGCATTTAGCCTTTAATCTAAATCGATATTGATTGACTAATGCACCAACTTGTGCTCTAGGTATAGGCTACATGTCTATCCTTAATTACAACATGCAACGACCTTCATTTAATCTTCTTCTCTCAATGGTCGCATGCACACATAAGTCTGCTACTTTTGGGCGTTAATTATGCCCTGGTCAATGTGTAAATCTCTAAATGTACAATCTTTCACGGACGTAGGGAGTAGGTTGAGCACTTGAGCGTGAGTGTGTGTGTTGCGTCGTGTGCTTTGTGCCGCATCGGTGCGTGAGTGTTGTGTGCATCCATGTGTATGTGTGAGTGTTGCATGTTGCATGCATGCATGCATGCATGGGGCTTACTCCCTCCCATTGACATGTTCATATTTCAAGCTTCCTCTGTTCCCTCCATATGGTGATACTCCCTCTGTTCCCAAATACGGAGTAAAAGCCTCCCTCTGTTCCCAAATATGGAGTATTTGTCTTTCGAGAGATTTCAACAAGTGACTATGTACGGAGCAAAATGAGTGAAGTGGGCGTCGAGGCATAGGGATACTATAGAAAGGAAGTCTTCGCGATCAATTATTCCCCATCCCGGTCAGAGAGAACTATTCAACTAGTCTTCACAGTTAAGTGACAATACACGCTGCAGCAGATGGGACACTTAATTAATAAGCTGAACCAGCGTGTTGGTGTTACTAAATCAGCCTTACCCAGTACTTCCATCATGTTTGCCAGTAGAGCACGCTTCCGCAAATACGCCTACGCACCTCTGTCATTTGGGCCCTCTTGTGGTAGACCCACATGTCATCGGTGTAACTATTTACACTCCGAATGACGGTATATCCCGGTAGTAGTACTAGTAGAATTGAGATTTAATGCACTTTCTTCCCCGTCTTCCACTCTTCTTCCTCCTCTATTCTTCTTCCTCCTCTCTTCCCCATTGTCGACCGACACCATTTCCCCCCGCTCACTGCTCGCCCGCCCATGCCATCTTCCTTGGTAGTTCGTGCGTACCATATCCCCCCGCTCACTGCTCGGCCACACGAGGAGAAGCTTCTTCGCTCACCCGCCCGAATCCACTTCCCCGCTGGCTCGCAAGCACCGAAAACCCCAATGGTAGAACCGACTGACACGCAGAGCCGCGATTGGAATTCCCTCCCTGATGTTCTCTTGGAGCAGATCTATAATTGTATGGACCTACTCAGCACCGTTTGTCTGGCTGCATGCTCGGTGTCTTTGTACCGTCTACTCGTCTGCAACCGGCTGGCTCTTTTCAAGACACCCTGCTTGCTGATGCTCGATCCTCGCAGGTGGCCCAGACATTGACTCGACGATCCTACGGAGGTTGTCGTGGTTCCCCTGGACATGCTACCACTACCTGTCCACCAGTCCTTCATGCGCCTCCATTATTGGGCGGGCATGAAGGCCAACTGGATCGTCCTCATCCACCAATCCGGTAGTCCGTGGCGTCTCGTGGATATCTACACCCAGCAAGAGATCACCCTTCCATCGTTGGATACCGCCGCCATCGAGCCTCGCGGCCCGTCGGACACTCCTGCCTACTACGCATGAGACACGTCAAGCTTTTGGCTCGACCTCTATTTGCTAAAAGTTGTAATCTGCGAAGTGCCCACACCATCAGAAGACTACATGATTACAAGCTCATTGCCTTGTTCAACATGGGATTAGTCTATTTGTAATCCAGTCGCCATACATGGTTATGGCTCATCGTCAATCCTGTTGAGGCAACATTTCTGTCTGATGCTATAGTGCACGATGGCATCGTTTACGCGGCGACGCATAGATTGGCTACCTATACTTGTGGAATCTATCGTCATGCAATTGTTCTATCTCATCTCATCTTTACCTTATGAATATGACTTCCTGTTCATTGTTACAAATTTAGAATAGATAGTATGTCTATAACCACATCATTGCTATATGTTCCTCTCATTTCCTAGATTTTTATGACCACACATGTTATTGTTAGAGTTGATATGAGAACAATTGGCATCTAATGATTGTTAGGATAGATATTATGAGCATAACCTCATGATTGCTATATGTTACTCTCATTTCCAAGATTTTTATAACACCACATGTTATTGCTTAGAGTTGATATGAGAACAGTAGTAGTAAGTGCTATGGTAGAATATGAGTAGGCTCTGTCATAGTTGTTTCCCTCTCATTGTTACATGATGTTTGAACCATGACATGTTGCTAGAATATGAAAGCCATTGGCTTATTTTTTTAACTTGGGGTATGATTATGACCACGACATTGCAATTTTCTGTCTATGTTATGTGTCACTGTTATAATAATCCTAATTCCACACATACTCATAACATGATTGTTTATTTTTGTCCTTTTGGTCTCCAACTTGAATTATTGCAGCAGACGCAAATGCGCTGGCCTTCATGATTCCAGGACCTGGAATCATACCAGCCGATGGGTGGTGGTTTATCGCTCGTTCAGCTGACGACGATCATTTGATGCTCATTCGCAAGTACCAAATTGATCAAACCATTACATCAAACCACTTGCATTACAATGCATGGGGCGTTCATGACATTGATGGCTATGGATGCTTTGTGTTCGAGAAAGATCCCAGCTCTATTGGGCAAGGCGTATTCAACTGGAGGCGGGTTTACATCATCGGCAACCACTCCATGTTCCTCGGGCTCAATTATTCGATCATCCAAGCAATCATCGATCATATCACCGCTGATGATTACCGTGCTACGCAACTTCCATTCGCTAGGGGGGGCTGTGTTTACACATCATACCATGGGTTTCATCAATCACCATATCCGGAGACTCGTCGACACAGCTTGTTGCCAGATAATCTTCAGTGTGTGAAAGGCATCAAGCTTCCATGTGATGGATGGCTTTTGCAAACCCGACATGCAGCGATGTGGTTCATGCCAACAACGAATATGCACAACTTGATTCATACTAATATCTAGACTGAGCCATGTATTCTGCTGCTGTAGCATGACCCTCTTTTGTTGGATATTATGTACTGTTGTTAGTTTGAAGCACTCCTCTGGTTTGAAGGATAGATACCTTTCTGGGATCAAGTGCATCCTAACTCACCTGCATAGGATGTACTGATAATGATGATGGAGATGCTGTGCAGAAGCCATATATATCAACTAGGCTTCAAGTGCATACTTGTTAGTTAAACCTATGGTTAAAATGTGACACTAAATACGACTAGTAAGTAGTACAGTAGCAGTAATAGTATACGTCGGTCAAATTATTCATCATGTCCACACATTGAATTGACGTAACAACATGCTGCGCGTGAGGTGACACAAGAATCCCGACGGTGTGTTCGGGTATTCTGGGCTTCAGATTTGGAGTACCACTTATCTGTCGAAATCTTTCATCATTCACTTAAAACAATCGATTGATCATACATTGAGTACAATATAACTGGAATTAACTGATGCAAGTCGAAGAAGGATTGGCCGGTGCTGCCGGCTGGCGTTAAGTTTGATCCCATGGATCAGGAGCTGATCGAGCACCTTGTGGCCAAAGTGAGTGCTGACAGCGCGAGATATCACACTCTCATTGGTTTGTTCATACCAACCATCGACAGCGAGCACGGCATATGCTACGCCCATCCCGAGAAACTTCCAGGTAAGACACCGATCGGCCGTCTACTTGCACAAACATATTCCTTTGTTTATAGCTATATTTTTCTTTTTAGACGCAGACCTAGTGAAGCAATTACAATTTGACAGTTAATAAAAAGTGAAACTACCGCAACATGCCAAAGATGTTATGAAAATGCCAACTAGGTACACTAAAACCTGTATTCAACAATACTGCAGGTATCACACTGAGTGGCCTAAGCAAGCATTTCTTCCTGCACAATTCCAGGGCATTCAAAAGGGGCACGTGGACACATTGCAAGATACATTCGAAGTGCGACATGCACGTGATGTGGCACAAGACCGGCAATGCCTTGCCGGTGATGGTCAACGGTCGGCAGACGGGCAGCCGAAAGGTTTTGGTGCTGCACACCAACAAGAACTTCGACCATCGGAGGACCAAATAGGTGATGCACCAGTACCACCTCGGGGACCTGTAGCAAGAGAAGGAGCAGGAGATGGTCCTCTGCAAGATTTTCTACCAGACGAATACTAGGGCCAGGAGTAAAGAGATTATAAGTTAGTTTGGTATTGGTACTTGTACTACCTTGTCGTCCGCAAGTTGGTATTGTTGTTAATGATCATTTGGTATGAACTTGGCATTTGCTTCCAACCATCATGCCGAGGGTCGATGTGGATATAAAGCTGAATCATTTGTTTAGAAATGAATTTTTAGGCACCTGATTTTTACTTGATGGGTAGCATAAGCACCTGCCGTTTGAATTCCCAGTTCTCCAATTTTTTTGAAACAAGTGCATGCACTTATTATCACGATGAAAAAAAATATCCCTGCTGCATCCAAGTTATCAGTCTGTACTTGCAGAATTCTCTCGTTTATTGAGCAGGTATATTGTTTTTTCAGGTCGAGAAAGTTTCAACTGGGCTGTAGACTGCCTAGGCTTGGTTTTGTTTTTAATAGGCCCAGCCCATGACGACAACAGGGCACAAAGATCCAGCAGGTATCTACTGGCCTCTGGCCCACCAGCGTTAGTTATATTTTGTCTTACAACATCCGTAGGCAGTTTTTTTACTGAATCAAACACACAGCCCAGTTCTATTTTCCTCTTGAAACGCATGTCCTACATCCGTTTTCTAATCTCTACCTATAGTTTTACTAGTTCATATACACGTATCATTATATTGAAAATACATAAAATTCCCTTTTCATATTTACATCCTTATTTTTGTTGTTGTTTTCCCTCCGAGCGCTGATTTTTTACCATTGGTTTTCCCTTAAACCAACTCAATTGTACCACGTCTTATTTGCTTACAAAAAACTATTTTTTCGCAAATCAATAAGTTCTTAAAAAATGTTTATCATTTCGGGATTACAACAGTTCGGACTCGATCGAAATATGCAAAATAAGGTTGAATTTTTTGACCGTGGTCCTTGGCAGAAAATGGGCTGTAATAAATTACTTAAGAATTAGCAAATGGGCTGCAAATTATTAAAAAAAATAGTAAATGGGCTCTATGTTGTTCGCCACAGATTTGGAGGCTGACTTGTGGGCCTACTAAGTTCATGCGTACACAAGGTTTCTCAAAAAAGAAACTTAGTCAACAATCGACTCTACCAGCGCCAGACCGTTAGATGTCAATCTAACGGCAATCATGCTTCTTCAGTCTCTGATCTTCTTGCCCCGGCCGCCCAAATCAGCGCCGACGGAACTGCCTGCTCCCGCCTCTTGTGGCCGGCTGTGCTGCCGGGCAGGCCTCATGGCCCCATCACACTCGCATCCCTGGCCTGTCTATCCCTCTACTCACGCACACCTCCCGTTATTTCCCGGCGACGGCAGCCGAACCAGTCAACCCTCGTACTCTCCACCGCGTGGGCAACCACTGTAGTGTCTTCCCTAGCTCCGTGCCATTCCCTTCGTAGGCCTCGCCGTCGTCCACCGCCCTGGTGCTCTCGGCGCGGCATGGTCAACATGTCAACAAACGACATCCATCGGAAGTGGATTGTGCATGGAGAGGTTGACAGCTGGGTCCACGGCCGTACACAAGGAAATGCCTCCTTATTACGCGCAAAATAATGATTCCTCCACCTGACATCTGGGACCCGCCGGAAGGGCCTTTGTATTTCGCAAAAAAAAGTTCCCTCCACTGACAGGTTGGACCCACCAACTATATCTTGACACGCAAGGAAGTGCCTCCTTATTGCGCACAAAAAATGAATACCCCCCTGCCAGCTGGGACCCACCATAGTGGAAGGCTGACTTGTGGGCCTACTAAGTTGATGGAGACAGAGGGCTTTGTCAACGTAGAAAATATATGAATGATTCTAGCTCTAGTGATCTATGATGTCCATCCAACGGCCGTAGTGCTTCTTCAACCTCTGGTCTTCTTGCTCCAGCCGCCCAAAAAAGCACTGGTTGTGCCGCGTGCTCCTGCCTCCCATGGCCGGCTATGATGCCGCGGAGGCCTCACCGCCCCCTACTACTGACACCACTGGCCAGGCCATCCCTCTACTCACCCACACCCCCTGTTATTCTGCAGCGATGACAGCCTCACACCGCAGCCGAACTAGTGAACCCTCGTACTCCTCTCTACGTGGGCATCCACTATCGCGTCTTCCCTGGCTCCGCGTCGTCCCCTTCCTAGGCCTCTCCGTCGTCCACCGCCTTGGTGCTCTCGGCACGGTGTGGTCAATGTGGTCAACGTCCGACTTCCATCGGAAGAGTACTATACGTGGAGAGGCTGACAGTTGGGTCCACGGCCGCACCAAGGAAGTGCCTCCTTATTACGTGGAAAATAATGATTCCTCCACCTGACAAAAGGGACCCACCGAACGGGCAACAGTATTTCACGAAAAAATGTTTCCCCCTGACCGCTAGGACCCACCAGCTACATCTTCGCTTGCAAGGAAGTGCATCTGAAAAAAAAGATTCGCCCCCATGACTGCTGGGACCCACCAGCTACATCTTCGCACGCAAGGAAGTGCTTGACAGTCGGGACCCACCTGGTCGAAGCATACGTAGCATTTTCATTCTGGTCGCGAACGTGTACATACATACTAGTCGATGTAGAGGCGCGCACGTGTCGTAGTACAGGCGTGCACGTAGCATGTACACATACGTACATCGGCCAGGGTGCAAGAAAGAAAACACGAACATGTACATACATACGGGCGGGGTCTCGAATGCCTACTTGCGCATACGTACGGCCACGGCTCGTGTACATGGCTGGGTCAGAACGGAGAAACCGCGGCGTCGCCGTGTCCATGGGGAGGCAATGGAATGCATCGTGTTCACCGGGAGGCAACGGAATGTGTGGGAGCCAACCGGCTTGGACGGACCAACGATGCAAACGAGGCATGGCGTACCGCAGAACAGAGGAAATGACCTTAATTGTGTTCGACCGGCCACGTGCGAAACAGGATCCTATTCATTGGGAGGGGTCTGGCGTACCGCAAAACGGAGGAAACAGACTTTTGTTGGACCTCCTACGGTCGAAACAGGGTCCTGTTGATCGGGAGGGTTGTGGCGTACCGCAAAATGGAGGAAACGGACTTATGTTGGAGCGCTACGGTCGAAACAGGGGTCCTGTTCATCGGGAGGGGTGTGGCGTACCGCAAAACGGGACTCCACGGGATACTATTCATCTCCACCGTCGACCTCCTCCAGCCTCCACGGGCTACTGTTCATCCACCATCGACCTCCTCCAGCCTCCACCTACGACTGTTCATCCACGGGCTCCTGTTCATCCAGCCTCAACTACGCGCTACTCCACCGGATACTATTCAACCAACCCTCTCCACGAGCTCCTGTTCAACCACCCCTCCACGGGCTACTATTCAACCAGCCCTCCACCAACTAGTGTTCAACCTTCCCTCCATGGGGTCCTGTTCATCCATCCCTCCACGGGGTCCTGTTCATCCACGCCCAACCGGCTCGATCGATCGGGGTCCTATTCATCCAGCGCCAACACCACGGGGTCCTGTTCATCCAACCCCCACCAGGAATTGTTCATCCAAACCCCCCAACAATGCTCACTGTTCATCTAGATGTAGCATTGATCGGCTTCGGTTAGCAGCAGTAGCGAAGGAATCGCTCGATCATGTTCAGTTAACAGTCATCGATCGATCGCTCGGGTTCAGTAACGCATAGCCTGCAATGCAGTCGCTCAGGTTCAGTAGGCGAACGCCTCGCTTGGGTTTAGTTAGAGCCCAATGCCTCGCACCTACGCGCGTGCGTGTACGAGAGAAACGCGCAAACCTCCGTGCATCGCTTGGCCCGACCACCCACCGTAACCAGGAACACCCCGATATTTTCCTCGCCCTCGCTTCTACCATGGTTTTTTCTGTCATGGACGGCCCAAAGAATGTCATGACGCTGCGTCTCCGGCCCGCCCAGGACGAAAAGCCCATTTTCTGTCATGATTTTTTGTCACAGAAGTAGGAGACCACCACATCTATGATGATACCGGATTTTGTCACAATTATCGTCACAGAAGTGTCATAAGTATGATAGAAAAAAATTTCGTTCGGCCCAAAATGTCACGGATGTGTCTTTTTTTGTAGTTTTTCCGGCTAACCTTCTTCTTGTAGCGCCACCTCCTTGTCAGCGACCCTTCTTCTTGCAGTGCCGCCTCCTCGCCGGCGACCCTTCTTCTTGCTGCGCGGCCTCCTCGCCGCCGACCCTTCTTCTTGCTGCGCGGCCTCGTCGATATGGTTAGGTAATCCACACCCCACCCACACCATCCTCCTCCTTTCCCGTCCCACATGCCCCGACCGACAGCGCGACACCTTACGCCGAAATCACTGTCCCCCTCCTCCAATTAAGCTCCGCCCACAACCATTTTGCATGCAGTATAATGTGGAGCTCAGTAGCATCTGGCAGCGGAGAAGCAAATCACGGCCGCATGCGCACACGAGGTTGCTATGGCTGCCATGCGTGCCGATCGCCAGATCTTGGAGGGGGATCTCGTCTTCGAGGCCACCGTCGACACTGCCACGCGGTTGTCTACTTTAAAATATAGTTTGTGCTGTTTTCTTGAGGCCACCGCCAATGCCTTCTAGTGATGTGTCCTCTGTAATGTGAATATGCAATCTGATGTTCGGTTTACAGTTTGGTCCTCTGAAATGTAATGTCCAGTTAACACTTTGGTCCTCTAAAATGTAATGTTTAGTTAAAAGTTTGGTCCAACAATTGCTACATTTCGTAGTAGTGTTCTCAAGCATTCGTTGTTTTATTAACTGTCTTATCTTCTAGTACATGTTTTTATTCTGCAATGTCATGCTTAGTTAACTATTTTGGTTCATTTGGTCTGTTGTCCATTTAACTGCTTGGTTCAGTTCTGCAATTTTATTTTCATTTGCTGTGGGTACAATTTCGTATTGTTACGCATGTGAAATAAATCAAATTTGGTTGTACTCAATACATATTCTACTGATAGTATGACAACTCTCAGTTAACCTGATCAAGATCTTCCTTATGTGTGTTGCAGGGAAACAATGGGAGACAGTGCGGTTTACCATCGAGGTTTGTTCAAGCATGGTCCTTTGGCTAATAGCACATTATTGTGCAGTTGCAGGAATCATTCTAATATTTAGGTTTCTTACAATTTGGTCTTGCACATGTAGGTCCTACTATTAGAGGCTTAGACCTACTGTTCGACCCATTTTGCATATGGGGAAATGGGATGTCCATGAACATCAGTCAAGTTAAGAAACTCAGAAAGATTGTTAGGATGAAGAAACTTGCGAAGAATAATAGCAAGATCTTTGTTTGCACAATCAAGAAGACATCAGTCAACTATAGGATGGTACTAACTCTTTTACCTTGTTTTTACCCCTTGCGCCATCAGTCAACTATAGGATGGTACTAACTCTTTTACCTTGTTTGCATATCTTTGTTTTTAGTACTTTGCAAAGTAGTTCACCGATGATTACCTCTCAAACCAACTACATGGTCAAGAGGCGAGGAAGGTATTCATTCAACACACACAGTACAATATTGAAGTCTTGCTGAAGAGGACAAAGGTTGGGTGGGCAATTATCCATAGCCACTGGCCTAAGGTTGCAACGACATTCAACATCAATGAAGGCTCAACATTTGCCTTCCGCTTCTGCAGTTTCCAAGATGAGATTCATCTGTCTATTTACCATGTATGATGCTACTTTCCAAAGGTTTTTGATGTTGCATGTGAAACTTGGTGCTGTTGTGTAATGGAGGAACTGAGTGCCGAAGCTATCGGATGTAATTCGATTATGAAATCCTGGTTGCTGTTATATGGATATGAAATATCTGGTGTGTTTTTATAAGAAATTTCAATTTGATTAGTTCATGGATTATCAATAATAGGCTAATTACCCTGCTTA
This sequence comes from Triticum dicoccoides, assembly GCF_002162155.2. Classification (NCBI taxonomy): domain Eukaryota; kingdom Viridiplantae; phylum Streptophyta; class Magnoliopsida; order Poales; family Poaceae; genus Triticum; species Triticum dicoccoides. The sequence continues at coordinate 543,511,694 of NC_041383.1, forward strand.
TTGGTGTTTTCTATTGCAGATGGTTACTCAGACAACACCATGGTCGATGAACTCAAACAACATGCACGGTTTCTAGAAAGTAGTCATGTTCGATCAACTAACAATCATACACGGCTTCCGGCAGAGAACTGTTTGCGTTAGGCCACCTTGCACAAATGTTTCACGCAAAAAACTGTGTGTGATATACATACGAGCGGAAATGTTTTTCTTGGATTCACCGTGTGGGATGTACATACGAACGGAAACAATTGGGTTTCGATGCCTCGCCCAATTGCACACGAGCCAGCTTGTGTGCCAGGAGGGCCTACCCCGATGGTTTCTGGGTCGTGTAGGAAGGACCCCCCCTATCGCCCACACTCACTTGGTGACGGTTCCAAACGCCATCGCGGAAAGGGGTTAAAACTGTTTGTATAGCATGTTGACGTACCAGTAATTACCCCAATGTCACCTCGGGAATCCGCGAGTTGAGCGCCAAAACACATATCAAATGAATCAATATGATACCCCATTGTCACCACGAGTATTCATATGCAAGACATATATCAAGTGCTCTCAAATCCATAAAAGTATTCAATTCGATAAAACAAAATCTCAAAGGGAAAACTCAATTCACAACAAGATGGAGAGGGGAAAACACCATACGATCCGACTATATTAACAAAGCCTGTGATACATCAAGATCGTGACATCTCAAGAACACGAGAGAGAGAGAGAGAGAGAGAGATTAAACACATAGCTACTGGTACAAACCCTCAGCCCCAAGGGTGGACTACTCCCTCCTCATCATGGTGGCCGCCGGGATGATGAAGAAGGCCACCGGTTATGATTGCCCCCTCTGACGGAGTGCCGGAAGGGGTCTAGATTGGTTTCTCATGGTTACAGAGCCTTGCGGCGGTGGAACTTCTGATATAGGGTTACCCCGAGGGGTTTTGGAATATTTGATGATTTATGAGGCGAAGAAGGGGTGCGAAAGGCCACCAAGGTGGGCACAACCCACCTGGGCGCGCTTGGGCCCCCAGGCGTGACCTGGTGGGTTGTGCCCCCCTCGGGGCACCCCCAGGTGCTGATTTGGCCCATTGGATGTCTTCTGGTCCATAAAAATGCACAAAAAGTTTCACGGTATTTGGACTCTATTGATATTGATTTCCTACGATGTACAAAACAAGCAAAAAAATAGCAACTAGCACTCGGCACTGGGTCAATAGGTTAGTCCCAAAAAATGATATAAAGTTGCTATAAAATTATTGTAAAACATCCAAGAATGATAATATATTAGCATGAATACTTCATAAATTATAGATACGTTGGAGACGTATCATATTTCTTTATAGAGGGAGTATCTCTTTGTCAAAAATATGTTTATGTGTAACTAGTTACTCATGCCTTTCTACTTCCTTCCGGTGATATGTGGGGCATCCTGGAACAGGGTCCACGTGCCATGCACCAAATTAGAGTGCACAACTGCACGGTAGATCCACCCCGGTCGTAGTGTCGCAGTAATGCCCAATGAGTCGTGAAATCACAAAACCCCCATCTTTCCAGCTTTAGCAGTAAGCTGGACGAACAAAGCAGCAATATTTCACTAGGCCTGAATCCCCTTCTCCCTCATCTGCTTGTTCAGAAAAAAACCCTCTCGGCAATTGCATAGGGTTTTCTCATGGAGAACCAGGTATGAATTCTTCATCCATCCCCGATAAATCCAAGTCCCTTTGTTGCGGGTAATCCTAGGATGGCAGCCGCTGCCGTTGATGCATTTTTCTTCCTACTGAATCTAGTGTGTTTCATTTGCAGTGCCCAAAGTGTGAGGACCATACAGGTTTCTACGCCCTCGGCAAGGCGCCACACTTGCCCTTCTCATCCTAACACAGGACTTTAAAACGCGCATAGTATGTTCCTAGAATCCTCTTTTCTATCCGGGAGGGTGGATTTTTTTGAACATGCTGTCGACTAATTTGGAAATTTGGATTACTATATATTTGGATAAAAGGTACTAGTACCATGTTCAACACTGACGTGAAGGAGGAAACTATTTCTAGTTTTGGGTAGCGAATACATTGTGTTCTCATATTATTTTTCCTTCAGTGCATTCCTTGCTCTGCTAGAACACATGTATTCAAGATGGACGACCTTGCCATAACTGGATACCAATTTAATGGTCACATTGAAGACAAGCCATGGATATAAGGTCTGAGTTGGGTTCCTGAACCAAGAAGATCACTGCTTTTTTATGGCCGAACTTGGATAAACTTTCTCAAGTATTACAGACTGAAAGTTGGTCCATAAATGTTTATGGAAATAGTAGAACCTGGTCTCATCTTTACTTTGATCTTCCACCCCGATGTCGTTCTCGTAGTTCATCCATGACAGTTTTGTATCTAGTTCTTGCTTGTTGCCTCGATTACTTCATAATCCACCTATTCTGTCTAACTAATCACAATTTAACTTTAGAAGTAGCAACGATTTGTGATTCCTTCTCTCATGTAGATGCTACTTCTTACTAATATTTCTTATAATTGGTGGCACGTGTAGGTTATTTCAAAGTTAAGCATGCTACTCGTTTGTCATTCTATAAGAACTTGACTGTTACTGATGGCACTGAAGTTGACTGGGACGACATCCACCAGTTCCTACACTTTATTGATCGTCTTGAGGTCCTTGTAGGGGCGTTTCAATGGTGGAAGGCCACATGGGATATGTTTGCCACTACTGCACACGTTGAACAAGTCCAACTGTGTCGAGAAACTTATGGTATGAGCTGTTTTCTGTTATATATGTTCTTCGTAAACTCTTGCTTATACACCGTTTTATAGCTGTGATCTTCTTGAAATAGAAGTTGCCCAGTTCTATTGTTCCTATACAGATGCCTCACCATGGTCGAGTCAGGCTTGCGCTTGGTCACAACATGATGTTTATGTCGGCCTACTACATTTCCCTTGGAGGTGAAAAGATAATTATTCATTGGTGGTCTCAAATAATGAAGGCCCGTCCATCTTGGAGAATAGGACAGAAGGTTATGCTCATGCTTTTCCATGGCTCTAAACTGAATATCCTGTTTATTGACCACATTGTGAGATGAAGCCGATTTCATAAGGTTGTGGATGCGTGGGGTGGCGCCTGGGCCTTGTCTTGGGACTTGGTGGCCTCACCCTTGGTTAACTGTAGGCAAAGTAGCACTGTTCGAGGCATGCATTTTACGGTTGAACCTGTATAAGTGCTCGTACTGCTTTCATCTATGGTTATTAAGTGCCCCTAATATGTCTCCAATGTATCTATAATTTTTGATTGTTCCATGTTGTTATATTATCATTCTTGGATGTTTTACAATCATTTTATAGAAACTTCATATCATTTTTTGGGACTAACCTATTGACATAATGCCTAGTGCCAGTTCATGTTGTTTTTTACTTTGCAAAAAATGAATAACAAACGGAGTCCAAATGCAACCAAAGTTTTTGGAGATTTTTTCTGGATCAAAAGACACCTGTTGGGCCAAAGAATTACCAGAGGGGGGCTCCGAGGGGAGCACAACCCACCAGGGCACGTCTGGGGGCCCAGGCGCGCCCAGGTGGGTTGTGCCCACCCCAGTGGCCTCCCGCACCGCCTCTTTGCTCTATAAATACCCCAATATTCCAGAAACCCTAGGACAGTCGACAAAAATCAATTCCGGCCGCCGCAAGTTCCAGAAACCAAAGATCCAATCTAGACACCATCACGGAGGGGTTCATCATCCTCATTGGTGCCTCTCCGATGATGTGTGAGTAGTTGATTGTAGACCTACAGGTCCATAGTTAGTATCTAGATGGCTTCCTCTCTGTCTATTGATTCTCAATACAATGGTCTCTTGGAGATCTATTTGATAACTCTTTTTGCGTTGTGTTTGTTGCGATCTGATGAACTTTCAGTTTATGATCAGATCTTTGTTTTTATCCATGAAAGTTATTTGAGTCTTTTGATCTCTTATATGCATGATTACTTATAGCCTTGTATTTATTCTTTGAATCTTTTGTTTAGTTAGGCCGACTAGATCGATTTTTCTTGCCATGGGAAGAGTGCTTTGTGATGGGTTCGATCTTACGGTGCTCGATCCCAGTGACAGAAGGGGAAACTACACGTATGTATCATCGCTATTAGGGATAGCAAGATGGGGTCTATTTCTACATAAATAGATCTTGTCTACATCATGTCATCATTCTTATTGCATTACTCCATTTCTCCATGAACTTAATACACTAGATGCATGCTGGATAGCGATCGATGTGTGGAGTAATAGTAGTAGATGCAGGCAGGAGTCGGTCTACTAATCTTGGACGTGATGCCTATATAATGATCATTGTGTGGATATCGTCATGATTATTTTAAGTTCTATCAATTGCCCAACAGTAATTTGTTTAGCCATCATATGATATTTTTCTTGAGAGAAGCCACTAGTGAAATATACGGCCCCCGGGTCTCTTCTTTATCATATTTGCCTTTGAGATCTATTTTTATTTTCTATTTATTTTCAGATCTATATTTCCAAAAAAACCAAATACCTTGTTGCACTTTATTTTATTTTGCATTTATTCGAGATCTATTTATCCAATTTATCATATTTTTATCCCGTCAACTCGACAATTTCTCGCACCGTTACCCATTGACAACCCCTTTAACATGTGTGGTTGCAAGTATTTGTTCTTTGTGTGTAGGTATTGTTTACATAGTGTTGCATGATTCTCCTACTGGTTCGATAACCTTGGTCTCATCACTGAGGGAATTACCTACCGTCGTTGTGCTACATCATTCCTTCCTCTTTGGGGAAATACAGACGTAGCTCAAGCCGCAATTAGCCCCTGCTGGTTTCAGTTATGGTTGTTAAGTACTCCTGCTGCTTTTATAGTCTATCGTGTTTCTTCGGTCCTATCTTCCTCCAACTGCCAAAACCAAACCAACGCCGGCGGGGCCGTCTGCTTCCGACTCCCACGGCCGGATGCGCCTCAGCGCACACATCGCCGCCCCACCGTCTCCTAAATCGTTAGTGCCGATGTCCGAGGCCTCGCTGTCATCCTCAACATGCTTTGGTGTGCTCGCCGCGGTGCCACCCTCTCGCGTTGTCAACATGGTCAACAAACAAAAGGAGTCGGGAGAGGACAATACATGGAGAGGATGACAGTAGGGGCCCACTATGGCCATGTCTGTACACAATCAAATTCCTCGTTTTTTGTTACATACTCCATCGTGAGCGTATAGAAAAAGGAAATGCTTCCTCCTAGTGGTTTGCTGACATCTGTGACCCACGACATTGTCATCATATAGTCAATAGACAAGAGAACAACACAAGATCGGCTGACACCTGGGACGTAGCTGCTCGAGCAGTATTATTTTTGTTATTGTTGAGACAGAGCAGGGTTTCAACTGGGCTGTGGCCCGTCTAGTCCAGGCTTATATTTTACATTCACCACATGACCAACCCAACTATTTTTTCTTTGTGAAAATGAGCCCAGTTTATTTTTTCTGAAGAATACCCAATCCAGGCCTACTTATTTTTCTACGCCCTGCCGGGCTGCAACTCTTTCAAGACGGCTACAAATCTTGAAAGTAATATGAAATGGGCTGTAAATATAAAAAATAGATGACAAATTGGCAATTACTTTCAAATTTCTAAAAAAATTCACATTTTTAGATTCCAATTTCATTGGGCTTTAACCTAATTTAAATATATCTTCAAAGTACTTTTAATCTGGCTCGATATTTCAGTATTAAAAATAGTTTGGATCCCACAAAAATATGCGAAATTTCGTTTAAATTTTTAACCCAGGCCCTGCCCAACAAAAAATGGACTGCAATAAATTGCATAAGAAGTTGCAATGAGTTGTAAATTATTTTAAAAATAGGGAATGGTCTAATTTGTGGGCCTATTAAGTTGACGCATATGCAAGATTTTTTTACTTATTATATATGTCAACAAACGATTCTAGCAGACATGACCATTGGATGTCAATCCAACGGCCGTCGCGCTTCTTCAATCATTGATGTTCCTCCAGCCACCAAATCCAGCGTCAGCGGGACCGCTTGCTCCCGCATCCGCGTGGCCGGCTGTGTTGCCATGGAGGCCTCATCGCCCCTACTAGTCCCACTGCTAGCCAAGCCATCCATCTACTCACCCACATCCCTCCACTATCGTGGCTTCACTGCCTCTGGGTCATTCCCTTCCTGGGTCCCGCCGTCGTCCATTGCGTTGGTGTTCTCAGCATGGTGTGGTCAATGTTGTCAACAAATGACAACATTGGAAGAGGGATGTACATGGAGAGGCTGACAGTTGGGACCCAGATGGACCATGGCCGCATGCAAGCAAGTACCTCCTTATTACGCCAAAAAGAATGAATCCTCCCAATGACAGCTGGGACCCACCAGCTATATCTTGGCACAGAAGGAAGTGCCTCCTTATTAAGTGAAAAATAACAAGTGCTCCCCATGACAGATGGGGCCCACCAGATTTGGAGGCTGACTTGTGGCCCTACTAAGTTGACTCGTATGCAGGGCTTAGTCAACTTAGTCAACAAACGATTCTATCACTAGTGACCATTGGATTGTTAACATCCAATGGTCGTCCTGCTTCTTCAACATCTGATTTTCTTACTCTAGCCGTCCAAACCAGCGTGTGCTCCTGCCTCCCGTGGCCGGCTGTGCTGCCACGCCGGATTCACCGCCCCCTACTACTCCCACCACTTGCCAGGCCATCCCACTACTCACCCACACCCCCTGTTATTCTGCGGCGAACGACAGCCTCACACCGTAGCTGAACCAGTCAACCCTCATACTACCTTCCGCATGTTCCCAGGTTCCGCATCGTTCCCTGCCTCACCTTCATCCACCGCCTTGTGCTGTCCGCATGGTGTGGTCAACATGGTCAATGAAGGACATCCATCAGAAGAGGACTATAATCGGTGAGGCTGACAGATGGACCCACGAGCTACATCTTCGCATGCAAGGAAGTGCCTCCTTATTACGCGCAAAAAAAAGAATCCTCCCCCTATCAACTCGGACCCACCATGAATATCTTCGCATGCAAGGAAGTTACTCCTTATCCTCCCAGACAGCCGGGACCCACCCAATCGAAGCGTACGTAGCATTGTCATTCTGGTCGCAAACGTGTACGCACATATGATACCTCTCCAATGTATCTATAATTTTTTATTGATCCATGTTATTATATTATCTATTTTGGATGTTTTATATTCATTAATATGATATTTTATAATATTTTTCGGACTAACCTATTAACCTAGAGCCCAGTGCTAGTTTCTGCTTTTTCCTTGTTTTTGAGTTCTGCAGAAAAGGAATACCAAACGGAGTCCAAACGGAATAAAACTTTCGCGATGATTTTTCTTGGACCAGAAGACACCCAGGAGACTTTGAGTTCAAGTCATAAGATCCATGAGGTAACGACAAGGGTGGAGGGCGCGCCTAGGGGGTAGGGCGTGACACCCTACTTTGTGGGCCCTTTGTGACCCCCCTGACCTAGTTCTGCCTCCTATATATTCACATATATATTCCCAAACCACCAGAAGCTTCGATGAAAACATTTTCCACCGCCGCAACCTTCTGTTCCCGCGAGATCCCATCTTGGGGCCTTTTCCGGCATCCTGTCGGAGGGGGTTCGATCATGGAGGGCATCTACATCAACTCTATTGCCCTTTCGATGAAGCGTGAGTAGTTTACCTCAGACCTATGGGTCCATAGCTAGTAGCTAGATGGCTTCTTTTCTCTCTTCGATTATCAACACCATGTTCTCCTCGATGTTCTTGGAGATCTATCCAATGTACTCTTCTTTCCTTGTGTTTGTTGAGATCCGATGAATTGTGGATTGATGATCAAATTATCTATGAATATTATTTGAATTTTATCTGAATTCTTATGTGCATGATTTGGCATATTTGTAATTCTCTTCGAACTATCGGTTTAGTTTGGCCAACTAGATTGGTTTTTCTTGCAATGGGATAAGTGCTTAGCTTTGGGTGCAATCTTGTGGTGTCCTCACCGAGTGACAAAGTAGGGGTAGCAAGGCACGTATTGTATTGTTGCCATTGAGGATAAAAAGATGGGGTTTACATCATATTGCTCGAGTTTATTCCTCTACATCATGTCATTTTACTTAAAGCGTTACTCTGTTCTTCATGAACTTAATACTCTAGATGCAGGTAGGAGTTAGTCTATGTGTGGAGTAATAGTAGTAGATGCAGGAAGGAGTCGGTCTACTTGACAGGATGTGATGCCTATATTACATAATCATTGCCTTGGATATCATCATAAATTTGCGCTTTTCTATCAATCGCTCCACATTAATTTGTTCACTCACCGTATTATTTGCCTTCATGAGAAAAGCCTTTAGTGAAAGATATGGCCCTCGGGTCTATTTTCCATCATATTAGTTTCCGATCTACTATTTTGCAATCTTTTATTTTCAGATCTATAAACCAAAAAAAACCCAAAAAACATTTTATCTTTTTTTAGTTTTATTTATCTATCTCTATCAGATCTCACCTTTGCAAGTTACCGTGAAGGGATTGACCACCCCTTTATCGCGTTGGGTGCAAGTGTTTGATTGTTTGTGCAGTTATTGGTGATTTGTGCATTCTTCTCCTACTGGATTGATACCTTGGTTCTTAACTGAGGGAAATACTTATCTCTACTTTGCTGCATCACCCTTTCCTCTTAAGGGAAAAACCAACACAAGCTCAAGAAGTAGCAGGAAGAATTTCTGGCACCGTTGCCGGGGAGATCGACACCAAGTCAAGCCCACCAAGTACCCATCATAAACTCTCATATCTTGCATTACACTATTCTCCATTTGCCTCTTGTTTTCCTCTCCCCCAGTTCTAAAACGATTTGTGAAAAGATTTGCCGTTTTCTTTTCCATTCTTCCATTCGTCTTTTCTCTTGCTTTTCGTTTGCTCATTCGCTCGATTGGTTTGTTGCCACCATGTCTGAGTCTGGGAAATTATTGTTGAAAAGGATAGTAGTAATGATGAGGGAAACCTGAATAATTTTGCTAATTTTGATCCTCATGAAGAATTTACAATCTTGCATACTAAAAAACTTCGCATAGGTAGCAGGAATATTATTGGAAAATGAGGTATTCAAGATTTCTTTACTTGTGCCTGTGCGCTACCCACGTTAGGTGGATCTATTCTCCATAAAACTAATAGTCTCGTGGATGCAATAACTTTGCTCGTAATTGAACTTGAAAGACTAGCATACAAAGCATTTTCCTAGAGTTCTCTAATATTGAGCATTCTTCCATTAAACGCGCCGCTACCCTATTTCTAGCTCATGAGTTTAGATTCCCTATGAAAGAAGCTAGTGAAATTTTTGGGCATTATAAAATAGATGGCGGTCGTCCTTCCATAGAGGGGATTCTCTTTTATCAAGAAGAAATAATGCGTTTACAATCTCTCGACCATGTTGCTTATAACAAAAATTTAAGAAAAAGGGTCCCTACCGATGTTTTAGTTGAGAGAATTTCTGAACTTAATAATAATTTTGCTATACAAAACAATGGATTAGGTTTCTCTCTAGAAAATAAGCTCATGACTTTTTGCCAAAAGAACGCTTACAATGATGAGTTGATCATACAATACGAGGGGCCAAAGGAGGAACCGACTCCTGCCGAACTTGATCTTAGGGATCCCTACCCTATTAAATTTAGCCCTTTTGATTACTTTTGCTTACCACAAAGAAAGATTGCTGCTGAATAAACGGAGTATGAGATGAGCATACGTGATATGCCTTATTTTTACGGTAATACCTAGATCTATTGTAATATGTCTAGCTAAGGGCGTTAAACAATAGTGCTTTCTCGGAGGCAACCCAATTTTTTTTGTTTTGCTTCTGTTCTTGAATAAAATACACATTATTAGCTCTGTAGTAATTGTGTTTTTGTATTTTAGTTAGTGTTTGTGCCAAGTAAGACCTTTGGAATAGCTTACGGTGATAGTTGATTTGATCTTGCTGAAAAAAAGAAACTTTTGCGCACAGGAAAAGAATTCTCATTTTTAACAGAAGCGTGATAAAATACTGATTCTTTTTGCAGAAGATTAATATACAATTTCCTATGTTGTCCTAATATTTCAGAATTTTTGGAGTTATAGAAGTATTCGAGAGTTACATATTACTACAGATTGTTCTATTTTTGACAGATTCTATGTGTTGTTTGCTTATTTTGATGAATCTATGGGTAGTATCGGGGGGTATGAACCATGGAGAAGTTGGAATACAGTAGATATTACACCAATATAAATAAATAATGAGTTCACAACAGTACCAAAGTGGTGATTTATTGTCTTATACTAACAGATCTCATGAGATTTTCTGTTGAGTTTCGTGTTGTGAAGTTTTCAAGTTTTGGATAAGGATTTGATGGACTATGGAATAAGGAGTGGCAAGAGCCTAAGCTTGGGGATGCCCAAGGCACACCAAGGTAATATTCAAGGACAATAAAGAGCCTAAGCTTGGGGATGCCCCGGAAGGCATCCCATCTTTAGTCTTCGTCTATCGGTAACTTTACTTGAGGCTATATTTTTATTCACCACATGATATGTGTTTTGCTTGGAGCGTCTTGTATGATATGAGTCTTTGATTTTTAGTTTTCCACAATCATCCTTGCTGTACACACCTTTTGAGAGGGACACGCATCAATCATGATTTATTAGAATACTCTATGTGCTTCACTTATATCTTTTGAGCTAGGCAATTTTGCTCTAGTACTTCACTTATATCTTTTTAGAGCACGGTGGTGGTTTTATTTTATAGAAATTGTTGAACTATCATGCTTCACTTATATTATTTTGAGAGTCTCTTTAAACAGCATGGTAATTTACTTTGGTTATGAATTTATTCCTAATATATAAAGTGCATTGAATACTAGGAGAAGTTTGATTCCTTATGATTGTTTTGAGATATGAAGATGGTGATATTAGAGTCATGCTAGTGAGTAATTGTGAATTGGAGAAATACTTGTGTTAAAGTTTGATTCCCGTAGCATGCACGTATGGTGAACCGTTATGTAACGAAGTTGGAGCATGAGGTATTTAATGATTGTCTTCCTTATGAGTGGCGGTCGAGGACGAGCGATGGTCTTTTGCTACCAATCTATCCCCCTAGGAGCATGCGTGTAGTACTTTGTTTTGATGACTAATAGATTTTTGCACTAAGTATGTGATTTCTTTATGACTAATGTTGAGTCTATGAATTATATGCAATCTCACCCTTCCACCATTGCTAGCCTCTCTAGCACCGCGCAACTTTTTGCCGATGCATTAAACCCACCAATAACTTCCTCAAAATAGCCACCATACCTACCTATTATGGCATTTCCATAGCCATTCCGAGATATACTGCCATGCAACTTCCACCGTTCCATTTATTATGACACACTTCATCATTGTCATATTGCTTTGCATGATCATGTAGTTGACATCGTATTTGTGGTAAAGCCACCGTTCATCATTTTTTATACATGTCACTCTTGAGTCATTGCACATCTCGGTACACCGTCGGAGGCATTCATATAGAGTCATATTTTTGTTCCAAGTATCGAGTTGTAATTCTTGAGTTGTAAGTAAATAAAAGTGTGATGATCTTCATTATTAGAGCATTGTCCCATGTGAGGAAAAATATAAAAGATGCCAAAGAATCCAAACAAAAAAAGAGGCCAAAGAAGCCAAACAAAAAAAATGAGAGGAAAAGAGAGAAGGGGCAATGTTACTATCCTTTTCCACATTTGTGCTTAAAAGTAGCACCATGATCTTCATGATAGAGAGTCTCCTATGTTGTCACTTTCATATACTAGTGGGAATTTTTCATTATAGAACTTGTCTTGTATATTCCAATAATGGGCTTCCTCAAATTGCCCTAGGTATTCATGAGAAAGCAAGTTGGATGCACACCCACTTAGTTTATTTTTAAGCTTTCATACACTTATAGCTCTAGTGCGCCCGTTGCATGGCAATCCCTACTCACTCACATTGATATCTATTGATGGGCATATCCATAGCCTATTGATATGCCTAGTTGATGTGAGACTATCTCCTTCTTTTTGTCTTCTCCACAACCACCATATTCTATTCCACCTATAGTGCTATGTCCATGGCTCACACTCATGTACTGCGTGAAAGTTGAAAAGGTTTGAGAACATCAAAAGTATGAAACAATTGCTTGGCTTGTCATCGGGGTTGTGCATGATTTGAGTATTTTGTGTGATGAAGATGGAGCATATATAGCCAGACTATATGATTTTGTAGGGATAGATTTCTTTGGCCATGTTATTTTGAGAAGACATAATTGCCTTGTTAGTATGCTTGAAGTATTATCATTTCTATGTCAATATTAAACTTTTGTTTTGACTCTTATGGATATGAACATTCATGCCACAATAAAGAAAATTACATGGATAAATATGTTAGGTAGCATTCCGCATCAAAAATTCTGTTTTGTTCATTTACCTACTCGAGGACAAGTAGGAATTAAGCTTGGGGATGCTTGGTACGTCTCCAACATCTATAATTTTTTATTGCTCCATGCTATTATATTATCTGTTTTGGATGTTTTATATGCATTAATATGCTATTTTATATTATTTTTAGGACAAATCTATTAACCTAGAGCCCAGTGCCAGTTTCTGTTTTTCCTTGTTTTTGAGCTTCGCAAAAAGGGAATACCAAACGGAGTCCAAATGGAATAAAACTTTCGTGATGATTTTTCTTGGACCAGAAGATAGCCAAGAGACTTGGAGTTCAAGTTAGAAGATCCACGACGCGGGGACAAGGGTAGAGGGTGCGCCCAGTGGGTAGGGCACGCCCCCTACCTTGTGGGCCCCTCGTGACCTCTCCTGACCTAGTTCTGCCTCCTATATATTCACGTATATTCCCAAACCACCAGAAGCAGCCACGAAAACAATTTTCCACCGCCACAACCTTGTGTTCCCGTGAGATCCCATCTTGGGGCCTTTTCCGGCATCCTGCCGGAGGGGGATTCAATCATGGAGGGCATCTACATCAACTCTATTTCCCTTCCGATGAAGCGTGAGTAGTTTACCTCAGACTTACGGGTCCATAGATAGTAGCTAGATGCCTTCTACTCTCTCTTTGATTCTCAATATCATGTTCTCCTCGATGTTCTTGGAGATCTATCCGATGTAATTTTCTTTTGCAGTGTGTTTGTCAAGATCCGGTGAATTGTGGATTTATGATCAGATTATCTATGAATATTATTTGAATCTTCTCTAAATTCTTATATGCATGATTTGATATCTTTGTAATTCTCTTCAAAATATTGGTTTAGTTTGGCCAACTAGATTGGTTTTTCTTGCAATGGGAGAAGTGCTTAGCTTTGGGTTCAATCTTGCGGTGTCCTCACCCAGTGACAAAGTAGGGGTATCAAGGCACGTATCGTATTGTTGCTATCGAGGATAAAAAGATGGGGTTTACATCATATTGCTCGAGTTTATTCCTCTACATCATGTCATCTTACTTAAAGCATTACTCTGTTCTTCATATACTTAATACTCGATATGCAGGCAGGAGTCGGTCGATGTGTGGAGTAATAGTAGTAGATGCAGGAAGGAGTCAGTCTACTTGACCCGGATGTGATGCCAATATTACATAATCATTGCCTTGGATATAATCATAACTCTACACTTTTCTATCAATTACTCGAAGTAATTTGTTCACCGATTGTATTACTTGCCTTCATGAGAGAAGCCTCTAGTGAAACCTATGGCCCCGGGGTCTATTTTCCATCATATTAGTTTCCGATCTACTATTTTGCAATCTTTTATTTTTAGATCTATAAACCAAAAAAATGCAAAATATATTTTATCTTTTGTTTAGCTTTATTTGTCTATCTCTATCAGATCTCACCTTTGCAAGTGACCGTGAAGGGATTGACAACCCCTTTATCGCATTGGGTGCAAGTGTTTGATTGTTTGTGCATGTGTTGGTGATTTGTGCGTTCTTCTCCTGCTGGATTGATAACTTGGTTCTTAATTGAGGGAAATACTTATCTCTACTCTATTTCATTACCCTTTCCTCTTCTAGGGAAAAACCAACGCAAGCTCAAGAAGTAGCAACATACTGGTCCAACAGTCTTTCTGTCATGATGAACCGTGGCCTAGTAAAGAGCGGTAGCTATTCAGGCAGTGCCATCTATATCGTGTACACGTACGTACAGCCACGCTGCAAGAAAGTAAATATAGCTACATACGTACATACGTGTGGGGTCTCAAACATGTACAACGACGGTGTCATGTTCATCGGCTGCCAACCAACTAGGCATGAACAGAGAAACATCTCCATGTTCATCGGGAGGCAACAGACTGGGTCGGAATGCGTCGTGTTCATCGGGAGCCAACCGGCTTGGATAAAACAGCCAAAACTGGGTCTGGCGTACCAAAAAACAGAGGAAACGGACTTGTGTTCGAGTGCCTACGGTTGATAAGGGGTGCTGTTGATCGGGAGGGTTGTGGCGTACTGCAAAACGGAGGAAACAGACTTGTGTTGGAGCGCCTATGGTCGAAATGAGGGTCCTGTTCATCGGAAGGGGTGTGGCGTACCGCAAAACGGGACTCCACGGGATACTGTTCATCCACCATCTACTTCCTTGCTCCAGCCTCCACGGGGTACTGTTCATCCACCATCGACTTCCTCCAGCCCCCACCTGATAGTGTTCATCCACCATCGACTTCTTCCTGCCTCAACCTACTACTGTTCATCCATCATCGACTTCCTCTAGCCTCCACCGGCTACTATTCACCATAGGGTCCTGTTCATCTACCCCCCCCCGCCCGCCAACTATTGTTCAACCAGCCCTCCGCATGGGGTTCTGTTGAACCAGCCCTTAATGGGGTCCTGTTCATCCACCCCTTCACGTGGTCCTGTTCATCCACCCCCAACCGGCTCGGGTGTGTGGCGGAATCCTCTCGATCCTGTTTATCCAACGGGAATGGCCTCTACTACCACGGGGTCATTTTCATCCAACCCCACCAGGAACCGTTCATCCAACCCCCAACAACGCTCATTGTTAATGAAGAGGCACCAGGTTCGATCGGCTTCAGATAGCAGTAGTAGCGAAGGAATCGCTCGATCGGGTTCAGTTAACAGCCAGGGATCAATCGATCGCTCGGGTTCAGTAATGCATAGCCAGTGCAATCGCTCGGGTTCAGTAAGCGAACGCCTCGCTCGGGTTCAGTTAGAACCTAACGCCTCACACCCTCGCGCATACGTGTACGAGAGAAACACGCAATCCCTCCGTGCATCGCTTAGCCCCGACCACCCACCGTAACCGGGAAATCCTCGAAATTTTCATCGCCCTTGCTTCTACAATGAATTTTTACGTTATGGACGGCCAAAAGAATGTCATGTAGGTGCTTCTCCGGCCCTCCCAGGACGAAAAGCTCATTTTCTATCATGATCCATGATACCGAGTTTTGTCACAATTATCATCATAGAAGTGTCATAAGCATGACAGGAAAAAAATTCGTTCGGCCCAAAATGTCACAAATGTCTCTTTTTTTGTAGTGTACTTACAAGGAATGCATAAATGTGGCACAACACATGACTAGTTGTGTCGGTGTTCTGGGAACGGGGGTACCCAGACTTGCCTGCCTGCGGCCCACAGCGTGGCTCCATCAAATCAGCGGCTTTGTACGGCCCAACTTCAGCATCGACAAACTCAAGACCCTCGTGAGGGACCAAGCCTCGTGAGGCGGACGACGCCAAGACCTCCACAAGGAGCGGCCTCCTCAGGCTTGCTCAAAGCTCCATTCACAAAACTGCTTTGGAATATTGTTGCTTGGTATGTGACTCTTCCATTGGTCCAATTAGTTTTTGTTCTAGTGCTTTATTTATTGCAAATCCTTGCTTCCTTGGTGACCCTGTTCTTGAGCTTGCATGTTAAATTTATGAGGTTCCAAGTAATTCTAATGCATGATGTAGCCTCTAGGCACTTGCAGGAGTAGTTGCTACCATCCTTGTTAAGTTTTACTCACTTTTATTTTGAAGTTACTAAAATTTCAGAATTTTTTAGAAAATGTTAAGGAGATTTTTAACGGGCTCTTCTAGCCAAGGCTCTCAGGAAAAACAAGCTAAAGAGAAGGAAAAAGCCAAGTATAATCTTCCTCCCTTAGCGGAAGTGGGGTCGTGTGAATGGCCATGTGATAATTTCTTGAAAGAAGCTGGAATTCATGAAGATTTTTATTCTTTGATCGAGAGTGCAAGCCTCAACGATTTTCTCCTCGACCAAATAGATCAGTATCTCTTGCTTACCAATACTTTCATGCAAAACTTTTATTATTATCCTAAGAAGTCACCACCTTCAGTGTCATTTCATTTATATGATGAATTCAGAGAAATGACTTTACGTGACTTTTGCGCGATATGTAGGATACCTTTTGGGGGAGAGTTAGAGGAACCCCATCGTGAAGATGTGGAGGGCTTTGTTAACACTATAGCTATAGAGGAGCCAAAGAAAGGTTCCGAGGCAAAAATCTCTAGCATACAATTCCTCGTTTTAGGTTACTTTGCTATATTTGCTAGTAGATGCTTGATTGGTCGTGGAAACAGTGGAAACTTTAATGTTCCTGATATTATCATTCTTCAGCATGCCTTGTTTGGAGTCAATATTTTTAGTATGGTAGCCGTCATTGCTAAACGGCTAAGCCTGAATTGTACAAAAGGCCCCATATTTGGAGGTATCTATGCTTCACGTCTTGCTAGACATTTTAGGATACCTATTAGGCATTATGAAAAGGGGGAGACGATCCTGCCTTCTTACATTTTAGATTACAGGAGCATGGTAGCACACAACTTTATCGTTCAGAATGAAGATAAGACGCTCCTGTATAACTTGAGATTTAATAAGAAACACAGTGAAACTATTATTCTGCCTGCACCTTTGTTGTTTGATTTGACTGCAGATAATTTTCTTGTTACACCGGAGGCGGTGTATGGTCATCGAGGCCAAGCATCCACTCCAGAACCTGAACCTGAGTCGGAACCTGCAGTGGACCCTTATGATGCATCATCTTTCCAGTGGGATCCGGAGATGGCCAACCAGTGGTATCCTGATTACACTTCCCAGTACACCGGGCAGAGTAGCAGCGGCCCTTGGCATTAGACCAACTTAGGCCAAAAGCCTAAGCTTGGGGGAGTACGTATTTGTCACCGACTTTACATTCATGTTCACACACTAGTTGTCGGTGCTCACACTCTTTCATTGTATTATCCATGTTAGTTTAAAATTCCTTTTTCTAGTTTTCTTCTTGTGTGTTTGATAAACCTTAAGAAAAAACCAAAAAAATTAGTTAGCTTAATTTCCATGCTTGTAGTAGGAATTAAAATGAAAACCCAAACAGATTTATCGTTCTTCTTTTACTTGTTGGGAGCTTGCCCATGTAAATAGTTTTATTTTATTTTCTTTCCTTTGGAGGTCGAGAAGACCATATTGAAAATGTTTAGTGGCCCTCGTATGCATGATTGTTTATTTAATTTAGAGCCCATATTATTTGTCTTCTCTCTTGAGTTGAATGCTTGCAGATTCCAGCTTAGTCCAATGCACGTACACTCTTATTATTATACACATCGTTCGGTCGTGCAAGTGAAAGGCAATAATGACGATATATGATGGACTTATTGAGATGAGAAAAGCTGGTATGAACTTGACCTCTCTTGTTATTGTAAATATGATGAGTTAATTTTTCCTGATTCAGCTTATTATGAAGTAAACATATTTGCAATAACATTTAGAGATTATAGTTGCTTGTGCCATGCTTGATTAGCTTTGAGTTATAATGGTTCACCTTGCGTGCCAACATGCTATTAGAATGATTATGATGTGGTATGGTGGGATGGTATCCTCCTTTGAGTGAATTGAGTGACTCGACTTGGCACATGTTCACGCATGTAGTTGAAACAAAATCAACATAGCCTTCACGATATTTATGTTCATGGTGTATTATATCCTACTCATGTTTGTACTCGGTGTGAATTAGTTTTAATGCATGTTTATGACTGTTGTCGCTCTCTCAGTTGGTCGCTTCCCAGTCTTTTGCTAGCCTTCACCTATACTAAGAGGGAATACTGCGTGTGCATCCAAACTCCTTAAACCCCAAAGTTGTTCCATATGAGTCCACCATACCTTCGTATATGCGGTATTTACCTGCCATTTCAAGTAAATTTGTATGTGCCAAACTCCAAACCTTCAAATGAAATTCTGTTTTGTGTGCTCTAGCCGCTCATGTTTCCACTAGGGCTGCCTATATCTTCCATGCTAGGTGAGTTATTCTCAAAGGAGTGGACTCCGCTCCTCATTCACGAGAAAGGGCCGGTAACCGGGATGCCCAGTCCCATGATCCAAAAAGATCAAAGCAAATCAAAATAATTAAAGAAAACTCCCCATAGGATTGTTGTTAGTTGGGGGCACTCGTTGTTTCGAGCAAGCCATGGATTGATGCTTGTTGGTGGTTTGGGGAGTATAAACTTTTACCATTCTGCGTGGGAACTGCCTATAATGCATGTAGTATGGAAGATACAGCCATCTCATAGTTGTTGTGTTGATAGCGAAAGTATGCCGCTCAAAATGTTATTCAATCTCTGTTTTAAAATCGAGCTCTGGCACCTCTACAAATCTCTGCTTCCCTCTATGAAGGGCCTATCTATTTACTTTTATGTTGAGTCATCACCCTTCTTATTAAAAAGCACCCACTGGAGAGCACACTGTCATTTGCATTCATTATTATTGGTTTATATTGGGTATGACTTGACTGGATCTCTTTTACCATGAATTACAATGTTTAGTCAGTCCTTGATCTTTAAAGGTGCTCTGCATTTATGTTTTGCAGTCTCAGAAAGGGCTGGCGACATACCATTTTGTTATATCATGTTATGATTGTTTTGCGAAAGTGTTGTCATCCGAGTTTTATTATTATGGCTTGCTAGCTGATTATGTTATTGATATGAGTAATTGTGAGACCTAAGTGTTATTGTGAGTATGGTTAGTTTATAATATTGTTGAAACCTAACTGATGGCTTTGCATGTTTACAACAACAAGAGCAAACAGAGTTTGTAAAAGTTTTTCTTTATCACTTTCAGTCTATCAACTGAATTGCTTGAGGACAAGCAAAGGTTTAAGCTTGGGGGAGTTGATACGTCTCGAACATATCTACTTTTCCAAACACCTTTGCCCATGTTTTGGACTCTAACTTGCATAACTTGAATGAAACTAACGGGACTGATGTTGTTTTCAGCAGAATTACCATGATGTTGTTTCATGTGTAGAAAACAAAAGGTCTCGGAATGACCTGGAAATCCTTGAAGACAAGTTTCAGAAAATATAAAAAATCCTCGCAAAAGATGAAGACAAGGGGGCCCACACCCTGTCCAAGAGGGTGGGGGGAGTGCCCCCCCTATTTTGTGGGCCCCCTGAGGCTCCGCTGACTTTCAACTCCAACTCCATATATTCCATCTCGCGGAGAAAAAATCAGGGAGAAAGTTTCATCGCGTTTTACGATACGGAGCCACCGCCAAGCCCTAATCTCTCTCGGGAGGGCTGTTCTGGAGTCCGTTCGGGGCTCCGGAGAGGGGGATTCGTTGCCGTCGTCATCATCAACCATCCTCCATCACCAATTTCATGATGCTCACTACCGTGCGTGAGTAATTCCATCGTAGGCTTGCTGTACGGTGATGGGTTGGATGAGATTTATCATGTAATCAAGTTAGTTTTGTTAGGGTTTGATCCCTAGTATCCACTATGTTCTGAGATTGATGTTGCTATGACTTTGCTATGCTTAATGCTTGTCACTAGGGCCCGAGTGCCATGATTTCAGATCTGAACCTATTATGTTTTCATCATATGTGTGTTCTTGATCCTATCTTGCAAGTCTATAGTCACCTATTATGTGTTATGATCCGACAACCCCGAAGTGACAATAATCGGGATACTTCTCGGTGATGACCGTAGTTTGAGGAGTTCATGTATTCACTATGTGTTAATGCTTTGGTCCGGTACTCTATTAAAAGGAGGTCTTAATATCCCTTTGTTTCCACTAGGACCCCGCTGCAATGGGAGGGTAGGACAAAAGATGTCATGCAAGTTCTTTTCCATTAGCACGTATGACTATTTACGGAATACATGCCTACATTACATTGATGAACTGGAGCTAGTTCTGTGTCACCCTATGTTATAGCTATTACATGAGGAATCACATTCGGCATAATTTATCCATCACTGATCCATTGCCTACGAGCTTTCCATATATTGTGCTTCGCTTATTTACTTTTCCGTTGCTACTGTTACAATCACTACAAAACACCAAAAATATTGCTACTACTATCTTTACCTTTTACCACCATTACCATTACTATCATATTACTTTTCTACTAAATACTTTGCTGCCGATACTAAGTTATCAAGGTGTGCTTGAATTGACAACTCAACTGCTAATACTCAAGAATATTCTTTGGCTCCCCTTGTGTCGAATCAATAAATTTGGGTTGAATACTTTACCCTCGAAAGCTGTTGCGATCCCCTACACTTGTGGGTCATCAGCCGGCTGCGTGACCTCGCTTGGGCACTTCATCTCCAAGCTAGGGGAACGCACCTCCTGTTCTTCAAGCTGATGAAAAAGAAAGGGCCATTTGAGTGAACTCCAGAGGCTGACACGACATTCGAAGACCTCAAGAGATACCTCACCAACCCGCCAGTGATGGTAGCACCATGTCCCCTTGAGCCCCTGGTGCTCTACCTAGCCACCACGCCTCACTCCGCCAGCGCGACACAGGTGGTGGTCCAGGAGGAGCGCCGGGCCAAGGGCCCACCGAGCAATGCCATGGACCCAGTCAAGATGTTGCAGCTTCAGGACGGTGCTCCTGAGGCAGTGGCCGCCCCAACCAACAACCAAGCTCCTGAGGTCCTACGGACTCAGGTGTTGTAAGACCCCACCAACGCTCCTGCCCTCGTCGAGCACCCGGTGTACTTCGTCATCACGGTGCTCCGCGATGCACGGGCGCGCTACCCCATGCCGCAAAAGCTCTTGCTCGCACTCCTCGTCTCCTCCCGCAAGCTACGCCACTACTTCCAAGGCCACCCCATCAAGGTTATCTCGGCTTACCCACTTGAGAGAGTGCTCTGGAGTCCCAACGCCGCGGGGAGAGTTACCGAGGGGAACATCAAACTGCAGGCATTCCAGTTAGGGTTCAGCACCACCAGAGTCATCATGGGTGCGTCACTCGTCAACTTTGTGGCGGAATGGACGGACGTTCCCAGCCCCGATGTAGGGGAGGACTAACCCCGGACTGCTGGGTCATGTACTTCGACAGCGCATTCGCACACCAGGGCGCGGGGGCTGGAGCCATGCTCATCTCGCCCATCCAGGACAAGCTCTACTACACCATGCAGCTCTGCTTCCAGCAGGGCGAGAAGGTCTCCAACAACATCACAGAGTACGAAGACCTGATCACCGATCTCAAGGCTACGACAGCCTTGCGAGTGAGGCGCCTCACCATCAAGGGCGACTCCCAGCTCCTCTTCAACTTCTCCAACAAAGTATATGAGCCAAAGGACGAGCACATGGAAGCATATCTTGAGGAGGTACGTCGAATTGAGAAAAAGTTCTTTGGCCTAGAATTGCAGCACGTGTCACGCGGCACGAACAAGGAAGCAGACGAAATCGCCAAGAGGGCATCTAGGCGCCTGCCTTAGGAGCCTAGTGTCTTCGAGGAGCGGCTCTTCAAGCCGTCGGCAGGCCCCCCCCCACCGCGGGACCAACATCGCCTCAGGAGGAGCTCTCCCCAGCACCACTCTTGGGCGCACCTGTTGGCGGCCCGACCTCAGGATCCCGTCTGCTCCTCGCACTTGAGCCTCAGGAGGGGTGCTAGACCGAGGAGTTCAAGGCATACCTGCTCCAAGGCACCTTGCCAGAGAAGGAGGAAGACGCAGAGTGGGTAGCCCGCCAGGCCACTACATACTACATCCAGGATGGTGAGCTCTACCGAAAAGGGACAAACGATGTTTCTCTGTGATGCATCTTCAGGGAGCAGGTATGCGAGCTGTTGGCCAACATACATGGCGGGGACTGCGGGTATCACTCATCATCGTGCACCCTTGTGGGCAAGGCGTTCCACAGCGGATTCTACTGCACCACGCTGCTCGATGTTTCCACCGAGCTGGTGAGGTCTTGTGAGGCCTGCCAATTCCACGCCAAATGGATCTACCAGCCCGCTCAGGGTCTCCAGACCACCCCGCACTCATGGCCGTTAGCAGTCCGGGGGCTGGATATCTTGGGCCCGTTCCAGTGAGCACCCGGGGGATACCGCTACCTCTACATCGCCATTGACAAGTTCACCAAGTGGGCGGAGGTGGAGGCCATCCGCACCTTTCCGACCGGCTCGGCAGTCAAGTTTATCAAGGGCCTCGTGAGCCAGTTCGGGGTTCCTAATCGCTCACAGTTCACTAGCAACATTTTCAAAACATATTGTGCTAACCTTGGAACGCAGATATGCTACGCCTCAGTGGCACACCACAGGAGCAACGGCCAAGCTGAGCGCGCCAACGCGGAGGTCCTGAGAGGCCTCAAGGCAAGAACCTTCAATAAGAAGCTCAAGGCCTGTGACAGGGGCTGGCTGGACGAGCTCCAGTCCATGTTGTGGTCCATTTGCACCACTGCGACCAAGCCAATAGGCGAGACTCCATTTTTCCTCGTCTACATATCCAAAGCAGTTCTCCCACATGAAGTCAGGCATCGCTCCACGCGGGTCTTGGCATTTGTTGAGGCGCACCAGGACGCCACGCGGGGGATAGACATCATGCTGAGGGAGGAACGCCGCCGCCAAGCCTTGCTTCGAGCGGCGAGGTACCAGGAGGCGCTACGGCGGTACCAGTGCCGCAGAGTCCGCTCCAGAACGCTCGAGGTGGGCGATCTCGTCCTGAGGCGGGTTCTCTCCAGGGAAGGGTTGCACAAGCTATCGCCCATGTGGGAGGACCCGTTCAGGGTTGCCCGTGTCTCCAATCCTAACGCCGCGGGCCTGGAGACGTAAGACGGGATCCCCATCCAGAATGCCTAGAACATCCAACACCTCCGGAAGTTCTACCCATGAAGCAAGGCCCCGTGCCTATGAAGGTCTCCGCTCGTGAAACTCTCACATAATAATGAATGGGGTTGTACATGCCCCGGAGTCTCCTTAGTGTCATCTATGGGCCTCACCGGGGCTTCCTCCCACGTCCTAGTGGCAGCACTTAGCTCCACGCTGGTGAGAATAATTGACTAGGTGCCGGACACGACTGTTCATTTGCTTGCTTTCTATAGCTGGTTTGCAACTTCTTAATGGAATTTGGAGTTTTTGCATTTTATTCGCCGAAGTTGGAATTTTTCTCCCCTTGCTTCGCTCACCTCTCAGCCTTGGCCCGGGAAGAGCGGTAGTTGTTAGTCGCTCCTCCTCGCGCGTCCCGTGCACGGGGGCTGGGCAGGTGTGCACGTTTGGCTTCGTCCGCACGCAAGCACACCTCGCCGTGCTTCGGCTTTCTTAATCCTTGCAAGACGCTCTCGAATGAGCTCGTGGACATGCGCACCCTCTTAAGTCCGTGCCCCCCGGGAAGCGCGATGCGGTGCACTAAGTCGTAACTAACCCATGCCTGGGGGCTCATGCAAGGAACAACAAGGCACCCCGTCAAGCTTTCTAAAACACTGCTGCTCCACAATGTCTCCTAAGGCTGACGGCTCCTGAGTCGTCAGGAAGGGAGCTTTGCTAGACGCCGAAGGGCGCGCCCTCGTGAGATGGGAAACTACATTAAGTATATCGAGCTAAGTTACCCTAACTGCACCTACTCGTAACACAGATATCACGGCATAACATCAAAATAATAAACATAGCATAGTGGCATAAGTGCCATGGTTCATTACATGCTCGGCAGGGTTGTCTACTTTTTTTTTCAAAATGCAGGAGAAAGGAAAGGTTAAAAAAAAGCGAGTCGCGCGCCTGCAGCAGCTCTTGAGGCTAGGCTCCAACAATGCCTGATGCTCAGTCCAAGCCTTCCTCCCGCTTCACCGGAGCACGACAACGAGATGGCCCATCGCCTTCCCCGATCCGAGCTCGACAGCGGGGTGGCTGATCATAGTCGCCGCTGCTGGTGCTCTCGCCGGGGGAGGAGCCGCCACTGCTGGGAGTGGCGCGATCGTCGCCAAGGGCAAGCTCACCCTCGTCATCGTCTCGGCCGTCATCAAGGCCAAGCTCATTGTCGCTGCTGTCGTCTTCGAGGCAGCACCTCGCACGGCGGCCATCTTAGCCAAACACCCTCACATAGAGGGTCGCGAGGCCATCGTACTTGAAGTGAAGGGTGAGCCCCCTACTCAGGCCGGTGGTGACTCCGAGTCTAGCACACGAGGCCCTGCTACAGCAGCCATCCACCTGGAGCCAGAGTCATCAAGCCCCGCAGTCGGAAGCATGCCCGCGAAGAAGCATGAGAGCGGGAGCCTTGTGCCCGCGGGCCTCTCTGACCGCACGAGGAACTCCGGGAACACGTCAGCCGAATGGAAGCGCGACCGAGGAGGTCGGACAACCATGGTGCGCCTTCCCTCATCACAGAAGCTGGCCCGGCCTCGGCGCCTCCCACCGTAAGAAGAAGCGTCACTGCGGCTGCCGGAGGCATCTTGCTCTTCGAGGAGTGCGCATGTGCCCCTGGGGGACCACTGCCGGGGTCGCAGCATACTTGCGGGGACGTCCGCAGCCCCTCTTGGGTGGTGGCGAATCCGGCCCCTCCTTGGGGGCCTTCCCCTTCTCAGCGGCGGAGAGCTTCCTCGTCGAGGCCATGAGGACTTCAGCAAGACGGTGAGACGAAAAAGAAGAAGGAGGAGCATGCAGCAAGAAGATGGAGATGGATAAGGGGGGCCCGCCCCTTCCCTCATTTATAGCCGGAGGGATGCCAACCGCCGACCTCCACGATATCACGCAATGATGATTTTTCTCAGCATACAATAGAGTCTCGTCAAGTCGAATGATTGCCGAGGCAGCATGGGGAAGCAAAGACGCCCACGTCCAATCAATCGCCACGCGTTGACCAAGGCCGCATGCGGTTAGGGCCTGTGGTGCTCCGCACTTGCCCTAGGGCTTCGCCTCGAAGCCAAGTTCGGCGCGCCTTGGGCCCTAGGGCTACTGTCGGCGTTCTGGGAACGGGGGTACTTAGACTTTCCTACCTGCGGCCCATGGCGTGGCTCCATCAGTGGCCTGGTACGGCCCAACTTCAGCATCGACAAACTCAAGACCCTCGCGAGGGGCCAAGCCTCGAGAGGTGGACAACGCCAAGACCTCCACAAGGAGTGGCCTCCTCAGGCTAGCTCCTGAGGAGCAGACACTCCTATGCAAACCTCACCTCGCGAGGTTCAGATGACGTGAGCCATGACAACCAAGGCTAGGCGGGTGCCAGCGGGCGCAGTGTACCAGTTTCCTCTTCAGTGCTAAAGAGGCAAGTGCAGGCGCGGAATCCCGAGGAATCAGCCAAAAGTTTCCATTCCGGTGCAACAAGACCAAGACCACCACAATGGCAGGATGGATGTCACCGCCGAGACCACCACGGCATCACAACCAAAGGTTCCATAGGCGAAGACTACTTTTGTCAGGATAGCATGTACTAGTTGTCTCCCTTCGAATTTGGCCGTTGTGGGATCCCTTCCCGCCGTCATTTTCGTAAGAGGACCAAGGCCTATATAAATAGGACCTACCCACTACCACAGACGGGGGATGAGACTAGATCGGATCTATTCCATCCTGACACTCACTAGCTCACCCAAGCCCAAGAACACTCCTCCTCCTGAGGTGGTTCTCCCACTATACTAGTTCATCCTCAACCCTCGAGGCCAATCCACCACAAAGCAGGAGTATGATTTTACACCGCAAGGTGGCCCGAACCTGGGTAAACTGTTGTGTCCCATTTCCTTCCAGTTCATTGAGCTAGGTCATGAGATTGATGAGTAGGCAGATTGGGGAGGTTGAGTTCTTCACACGCACCCCAGAGTTCAAACCTCTCAAGGGTCTGCGGAACCCGAAATCTGACAAGTTGGGATGGTAGTCTTATATGGAGTTTCATAATTGGTGTTAGCAGGGTGAACATTAGTCGGGATCGTGACTTTGCTAATTCAAATGTGAGTTCCATAACCCATTGATCACCAATGTTGTAACACATGAACCATGTCTCGTACTATCCATGTGACATGAACAACATGGTCGATCAACCTTTTTGAAAGAACTGGTGAACTAGGTAAATACTACTTATAAGGAATGGATAAATGTGGCACAACACATGACTGGTTGGGATGGTAGTCTTATATGGTGTTTCATAGTTGGTGTTACCAGGGTGAACATTAGTCGGGATCGTGACTTTGCTAATTCAAATGTGAGGTCCATAACCCATTGATCACCAATGTTGTATGTCGCATTTCGGGTTCCGGTAGACCCTCTAGGCTCGAACACTGGGGTGCACGCAGAGATCTCGCCCTCTACCTACCTGCACCTTGCCGCCTCGCTAGGATCTAAGCTATGAAAGGAACAACACAAGAGACACATGGTTTATACTAGTTCGGGCCACCATTGTGGTGTAATACCCTACTCTAGTTTGTGGTGTGGTGGATTGCCTCTTGGGCTGATGACGAACAATACAAGGAAGAACAGCCTCACGAGGGTTTGTTCTTGGCTGGTGCGATGAACTGCTAGGGGGAGTTCAGTCGCTCTTTCTGCTGGTTCCAAGATGATGATCCCCCTACTACCTTGTGGGTGGCTAGTCCTATTTATAGGCAAAGGCCCTGGGCCTCTTCCCAAATATTGAGCGGGAAGGGCGCCAACAATTGGCCATTTTGAAGGGGAACATCCAGTACACTTATCCTGACTAAAGTTGGTCCTCGCCTATCAAAGGCTCTGGTGGTGATGCCGGCTTGGGCAACACAATGACTTCCTTCCTGCCGTTGCGATGGTCTTGGTCTTGTTGCACCGAAACGAATGCCTTTGCTTGATGCTCTCGCCCGCGCTTGCTCCCTTTGCACCAAAGAGGAAAGGAGGACACTGCGCGGGCTGGCGCCCGCCTGGCGCCCTTGGTCGTCACGGCTTGCGTCATTGCACCTCGTGAGGTACCCCGCCTTGATCTCTCTGCCTCCTCGCGAGCCAGCCTGACGAGGCCGTGCCTGAGGAAACTTCCTGTCGTCCACCCCGCGAGGCTTGGCCCCTCGCAAGGGTCTTGAGCTCGTGCTGATGAAGATGGGCCGTGCTGGGCCGCCCCTTGAGCCACGCCGCAGGCCGCAGGCAGGCAAGTCTGGGGACCCCCATTCCCAGAATGCCGATAGTAGCCCCCGGGCCCAAGGCGCGGCCGGACTTGGCTGAGCAGAGAAGCGAAGGGGCAAGTGCGAAGCGCCGCAGGCCCTAACAGCCTGCGGCCTCGGGCGCCGCGTGGTGGTTGATTGGACGTGCGCGACTCCGCTCCCCCACGACGCCTCGGCAACTGCATGAACTGACAAGTCCCTGCATGCAAAGCGGGTCATGATTACCTATGATCGTGGAGGCCGGCGGTTGGCCTCCTCTGGCTATAAGTACGGGACGGCGCCTGCCCTTTTGGTCCATCCCCTCTTGCTTCTCCTTCTTCTTCATGGCTCCGCCAAAGAGGTTCTCGGCCGTGGAGAAAGGAAAGGCCCTCCAGGTGGAGCCTGACCCTCCCCCGCCCAAGCGCGGTTGAGGCCGTCCCCACAAACACCCTGCGACTCGCATGGTGGCTCCTCGCGGCCGCGGAGGTGATCTCCTTCGTGGTGATGGGTGGCAGGCCACCGCTGGGGGGGGGCGCTATGGCCGCGCGACCCCCTAGGTCGCGCTCCCACTCGGCAGAGGTTCTGCCGGAGTTTGTTGTGTGGTCGGCAGAACCGACCAGCACCCGGCTCCAAATTCCTCGCTTCCTCCTAGGTGAGCTTCTGGCTGGCACCCCGGGCAGCCTCTGTCTTCAGGCGGACGGTTGCTGCAGCCGGGCCTGCTGGGCTTCGCTGGAGGTCTCTGTAGCCAGGAGCCTGGCCCTGACCCGCGGCTGGCAACTGTTTGCCCGCGCGCGTGGTCTGAGCCGGCGGTGCACCCTGCACTTCAAGTTTGAAGGAGATGCCACCCTCTATGTGAGGGTGTTCGGGGAAGATGGTCGCCGCGCTGGGTGCTGCCTTGAGAACGACGACCGCGGCCGTGGGTCCAGCCCCAGCAATGATGAAGACGACAACACGCGCGCGGTCGGCGGCGCTCGTGGTTCATCGAGCTTCGAAGGCTCTTCTTCGGGCAGTGGCTCCTCCAGTGGTGGCCGCGATCAGCCTCCGCGCCGCCCCGCCCGCCTGGAGGGAGGTAGCGGGTCCGCCCGCCGTCGCGCCTCGGTGAAGCGGGAGATGGAGTCCTCCTGAGCTCCGGAGGCAGTTCGAGTCTCCCACGCGAGTTGGTGTCGGGCGAGTCGCGCATGTTTTGTTCTTTCTCCCATTTCCTGCGCAAAGAGACAATAGTGTAGGGCCCTGCGAGGGTGTGCTTGGACTATTGCTGTTAATTATCGTACTGCTTCCGCTATTCCGGTATTGTGCTT
>NC_041383.1:543540730-543726000 GCF_002162155.2 Triticum dicoccoides
CTTCCCGAGGCTGAGGCCTCGTCGAACGCTTTATGTCCTGCGAGGGTTTGTCCGGAGAGGTAGTCCAGCACGGACTGGAGGGGTGCTCCTGTAGTGGACCCGGTTAGGGAAGCCTCGAATGATAAGGGCAGAAAACACTCGCGAGGGTGCCCGCGTTGCTCCCTCATGAGACTTGCGCGAGAGAAATCGGGGCAGGAGAGCGAAAAGGCAAAGAGTCACAAGCCAAAGACGACAACAACTTCAATAAAACCTCGAATGGGGACGAACAAGCCAACTGCAGAAAGCAAATGAGAAAAGCCGCATCCGGCACCTAATCTAGTCTTCGACGTCTTCTCACCAGCGCAGAGCTAAGTGCTGCCACTGGGCGTGGGACCGGCGCTCCTGAGACTCCGTGGCGTGTAGTGCCCCAACTCATTATTACGTGAGAGTGTCACGGCCGGCGAGCTTCACAGGCATTGGCGTTCTTCATAGGCTTCGGGCCTTTCTTGGAAAGATAAACTTCACATGCGTTTGCCTTCTTCACAGGCTCTTGGCCTTTTCCAAAACGCAACAGCTTCACAGGCGTTCGCCTTCTTCACAGGCTCTGGGCCTTTTCCAAAACGCGACAGCTTCACAAGCGTTCGCCTTCTTCACAGGCTCTGGGCCTTTTCCAAAACATGACAGCTTCACAGGCGTTCGCCTTCTTCACAGGCTCTAGGCCTTTTCCAAAACGCGACAGCTTCACAGGCGTTTGCCTTCTTCATAGGCTCTGGGCCTTTTCCAAAACACGACAGCTTCACAGGCGTTCGCCTTCTTCATAGGCTCTGAGCCGTTTTAGGGGTAAAACCTCCGGAGGTGCTAAATGTTCCACGCATTCTGTACGGGTACCCCCTCTTGAGTCTCCAAGCGCGCGGAGCCGGGCTTGGAAACATGAACAACCTTGAACGGGCCCTACCACATGGGAGAGAGCTTATGCAGTCCCTCCCTGGAGAGAACCCGCCTGAGCATGAGGTCCCCTACCTCGAGAGTCCTAGGGTGGATGTTGCGGCAGTGGTATCGCCGCAGCCCTTGTTGGTATCTTGGCACTCGGAGCGCGGCTTCCCGACGACGCCCCTCCCCCAGCACGAGGTCCGTCCCCCGCATGGCGTCCTGCTGCGCCTCGTCGAACGCTAGGACCCGTGCGGAACGACGTCTGACCTCGTGAGGGAGGACCGCTTCAGCTCCATAGATCAGGAAGAATGGGGTCTAGCTAGTTGGCTTGGTCGCGGTCGTGCGGATGGACCACAACACGGACTGAAGCTCGTCGTACCAACCTCGGCTGCAGGCCTCCAGCTTCTTCTTGAATGTCCTGGTCTTGAGGCCTCTCAAGACCTCCACGTTGGCCCGCTCGGCCTGACCGTTGCTCCGGGGATGCGCCACTAAAGCGTAGCATATCTGCGTTCCAAGGTTAGCACAGTATGTTTTGAAGAGGTTACTGGTGAATTGCGAACCGTTGTCGGTGATGATGCGGTTCGGCACCCCGAACCGGCTCACGATGCCCTTGATGAACTTGACCGCAGAACCTGCGGGGATGGTGCGAACGGCTTCCACTTCAGCCCACTTGGTGAACTTGTCCACGGCGACGTAGAGGTAGCGATAGCCCCCTGGCGCCCAAGGAAATGGGCCCAGGATATCCAGCCCCCAGACTGCGAATGGCCATGAGAGGGGTATAGTTTGCAGACCTCCACCGGCTGATGGATCTGCTTGCCATGGAATTGGCAGGCCTCGCAAGCCTTCACCAGTTCGACAGCATCATTGAGCGCAGTGGACAAATAGAATCCGCTGCGGAACGCCTTGCCAACGAGGGTCTGCGATGACGAATGATGCCCACAGTCTCCATCGTGTATATCCGCCAGCAGTTCCTTCCCTTGCTCCCTGGAGATGCTGCGCAGGGACACATAATTCGGTCGCCTCCGGTAGAGCTCTCCATCCCTGATGCAGTATGATGTGGCTTGCCGCACCACACGCTCCGCCTCCTCCTCCTTCTCTGGCAGGGTCCCTTGCGTCAGATAGCTCCGGAGCTCCGTGATCCAGCACCCCTCCTGAGGCTCCATCATCAAGAGTAGACGCGCGCCTGAGGCCGGGCCACAGACCAGGGCTCCCGAGGCTGGCGGCTAGGAGAGCTCCTCCCGAGGCTGCACCGTGCTTGACAGTGATGGCGTGGCCGAGGGCTTGAAGAGCCGCTCCTCAAAGACGCCAGGCTCCTGAGGTAGATGCCTGGATGCTCGTTTGGGGATGTTGTCGGCCTCCTGGTTGGTGCCACGGGGCACATGCTGCAACTCTAGCCCCCAGAACTGCTTCTCCATCCTGCGGACCTCCGCTAGGTAGGCTTCCATGTGCTCATTGCTCGGCTCGTATACTTTGTTGGAGAAGTTGACGAGGAGTTGTGAATCGCCCTTGATGGTAAGGCGCTTCACTCCTAGGGCAGCCGCAGCCTTCAGGCCTGCTATTAGGCCTTCATATTCTACTATGTTGTTGGAGACCTTTTCTCTGTGCTGGAAACAGAGCTGCACGGCATAGTAGAGCTTGTCTTGAGTAGGAGATATAAGCACCGCACCAGCCCCCGCGCCGTGCCTGGAGAATGCCCCGTCGAAGTACATGACCCAACCGTCCGGCGCCTTGCTTCCCGGGGAGAGGGATCGATCCTCATCAGCCTTGAGGCCCGGCGCCTCCGTCCACTCCGCCATGAAATCTGCCAAGGCGGCCCCCTTGATGACTCTGTTTGTGCTGAATTCGAGCTGAAACGCTTGCAGTTCAATGTTCCACTCAGCGACTCTTCCGGCTGAGTTAGGGCTCCTGAGGACCCTTTCCAAAGGGTACGCTGAGACAACCTTGATGGGATGGCCCTGAAAATAATGCGACAGCTTGCGCGAGGCCACCAATAGCGCGAGGAGGAGTTTCTGAGGCATGGGGTACCGCGCCCTTGCGTCCCGCAACACTGTGCTGACAAAGTACACATGGTGTTCTATGAGGTTGGGAATGCTGGTGTCGATGGCGCCCTCCGGAGACCGCGGCGCCTCCTGAGACAGGGGGGGCTCCAACGGCTGGTCGCTAGGGGGAGGGGTCTCCGCTGTCCCGAGTGCGTTCCCCTTCGGCGGCTGATCCTTCTTGGCTGTGGTAGTGGTCTTTGTGGGTCTTCCTTGACCATGCTTCACCTCGACCCGGGAAGCTGCTGCGGCTTTGGTCCGATGCTCCTCCCTAACTGCCACCGGGGCTGCGCTGGCAGAGTAGGGAGTGGATGCAAGGTAGAGCACCAGGGGTTCCTGAGGGCGCGGGGCCACCATTACTGGAGGGCTGGTTAGGTACCTCTTGAGATCTTGGAACGCCTTGTCAGCCTCTTCAGTCCATTCAAAGGGTCCCTTTTTCTTCATCAGCTGGAAGAAAGGCAGCGCTCGCTCCCCCAACTTTGAGATGAAGCGTCCTAGTGCTGTCACGTGCATAGTGAGA
Source organism: Triticum dicoccoides (assembly GCF_002162155.2). NCBI lineage: Eukaryota > Viridiplantae > Streptophyta > Magnoliopsida > Poales > Poaceae > Triticum > Triticum dicoccoides. Next base: position 543,544,196 of record NC_041383.1, read on the forward strand.
TTCTGCATTTCTCTGAGGGTCTTTGGCGGGCTCATGTCCTCGACTGCCTTGACCTTTTCTGGGTTAGTTTCGATGCCTCGGTGGGATACGAGGAAGCCCAAGAGCTTGCCTGAGGGGACCCCAAACACACACTTCTCCGGGTTGAGCCACAGGCTCACAGCGTTGAGGCTTGTGAAGGTTTCCTCTAGGTCTTGTATCAGGGTCTTGGCCTCGCGAGACTTCACCACAATATCATCGACGTAAGCCTCAACATTCTTCCCGAGCTGCGGTCCCAAGGTGATGTGCATCAACCGCTGAAAGGTCACCCCTGCGTTGCACAGCCCGAATGGCATGCAGGTGTAGCAGTACACCCCACGCGGGGATAGGAAAGCCGTTTTTTCCACATCTTCTACCGCCATCTTGATCTGGTGATACCTAGAGAAGGCATCCAAGAAACATAACAGGTCGCACTCGGCGGTGGAATCGACGATCTAATCGATGCGGGGGAGCGGAAACGGATCTTGCGGGCAGGCTTTGTTGAGGTTGGTGAAGTTGGCACACGTACGTTCCTTCCCCCCTTTCTTTGGCATGACGACTGGCTTGGCCAACCAATCCGGGTATCGGACCTCGCGAATGACCCCTGCAGCTTCCAACTTGCGGGTCTCTTGGACGATGAAAGCCTGCTTTTCCGTGGACTGCCGCCTTGCCTTCTGCTTCACGGGGCGGACACTGGGGCACACGTTAAGGTGGTGCTCGATTACGCCTCTAGGGATCCCCGCCAGCTGATCGGGCTTCCACGCAAATACCTTCTTGTTCACGTGCAGGAACTTGACCAGGGCCTCCTCCTGCTCAGGCTCAAGGTTGGCGCCTATGGTGAAGGTGGCGTCAGTGGATCCATCCTCGTCGACCAGTATCTGCTTAGTTTCTGCCTAGTCTTGGGTGAACAACTGCTTCTTCTTGGCCGGCGCAGCCCCCTTGGGCTCAGGGGCGTCCGAGTCGGTGGGCTGCGCCGACGCTGCCGCCTTGAAGGCGAGCTTGAGCACTTGCAACGCATCCCCGGTGTCTCCGGACACGGTAAGGACGCCGCTGCTCCCGGGCATTTTCATGAGGTTGTACGCTGGGTGAGTCGCGGCCATGAATCGGGCCAACGCTGGGTAGCCGAGGATGGCGTTGTATGGGAGGCTGATGGGGGCGATGTCGAAGTCGATTAGCTCCGTGCGGAAGTTGTCGTAGGTGCCGAAGGTTACCGGGAGACGGATCTGCCCCAGGGAGCTGGATGACCCACCCCCGACGCCCAAGAAGGGTCGGCTGGGCTGAAGCCGCTCCGGTGGTACGTGAAGGAGGCTGAAGGCTTCAATCGAGAGCACGCTGAGGCCCGCGCCGCCGTCGATGAGAGTCCTGGTGACGACCACCTAGAAGATGGTGGGGGTGCACAGCATCGGGAGCGCGCCCGAGCAGGCTGAGTTGGAGGGGTGGTCCTCCGAGCTGAAGGACAGATTGGCCTTGGGCGCCGACCGACCTGAGGGAGCCCCTTGCCACGTGGAGGTAGCGCCGACCTGGCGGATGAATGGCTTGACGCGGAAGCATGAAGGTGGCGCCTGCGAGCCGCCCAGGAGGGCCGCGACGACCGGGGGCGCCGACGCAGCGTGCTGGGTGAGGAAGAGGTTGCGCAGCTCTTCCCAAGAGACCACGGAAGCCGCCGGCAGGTGGAGCAGCCACATGCTCGGGGCGTCGGTGAGGGCCATGAGAAGCCAGTTAGCCATGGCCCCGTCATCTCCTCCTACTTCGAGGATGGCTTCCTCGTACGCCAGCAGGAAGGCCAGTGGATCAGTTGTGCCGTTGTAGCACAGTGGTGCCGCTGGCTTGAACTTGTCCGGCCACCGCACCTGTCGCAAGGCTGGGGCCAAGGCTCGGGGCCCCTTGGCCCCCGCGCTAGCGCTGGCGACCAGAGCGGGCGGCGCGCTGCTCATCGCAGGGTGAGTGGCGGTGTCAGCGGAAAGCGGGCCAGCGGAAAGGAAAGCTCTGGCGCACCCCTACCTGGCGCGCCAAATGTCGGATTTCGGGATCCGGCAGACCCTCTAGGTTCGAACACTGGGGTGCGCACGGAGATCTCGCCCTCTACCTACCTGCACCTCGCCGCCTCGCTAGGATCTAAGCTATGAAAGGTACAACATAAGATACACAAGGTTTATACTAGTTCGGGCCACCATTGTGGTGTAATACCCTACTCTAGTTTGTGGTGTGGTGGATTGCCTCTTGGGTTGATGATGAACAATACAAGGAAGAACAGCTTCGCGAGGGTCTGTTCTTGGCTGGTGCGATGAAATGCTAGGGGGAGTTCAGTCGCTCTTTCTACTGGTTCCAAGATGATGACCCCCCTACTACCCTGTGGGTGGCTAGTCCTATTTATAGGCAAAGGCCCTGGGCCTCTTCCCAAATATTGAGCGGGAAGGGCGCCAACAATTGGCCATTTTGAAGGGGAACATCCAGTACACTTATCCTGACTAAAGTTGGTCCTCGCCTGTCAAAGGCTCTGGTGGTGACGCCGGCTTGGGCTCCACAATGACTTCCTTCCTGCCGTTGCGACGGTCTTGGTCTTGTTGCACCGAAACGGATGCCTTTGCTTGATGCTCTCGCCTGCGCTTGCTCCACTTGCACCAAAGAGGAAAGGAGGAGACTGCACGGTCTGGCGCCCGCCTGGCGCCCTTGGTCGTCATGGCTTGCGTCATGGGCACCTCGTAAGGTACCCCGCCTTGATCTCTCCGCCTCCTCGCGAGCCAGCCTGACGAGGCCGTGCCTGAGGAAACTTCCTATCGTCCACCCCGTGAGGCTTGGCCCCTCGCGAGGGTCTTGAGCTCGTGCTGATGAATATGGGCCGTGCTGGGCCGCCCCTTGAGCCACGCCGCAGACCGCAGGCAGGCAAGTCTGGGGACCCCCGTTCCCAGAAGGCCGACATTGTAAGACACATGAACCATGTCCCTTACTGTCCATGTGACATGAACAACGTGGTCAATCAAACTTTTCGAAAGCACATGTGAACTAACTCTACAAATCATCTGTAGTGTGTTGTCTACATCATGGCGAACAAGTGCACACTAGATGGTAGTCTCTCAGTAGGTGTTTCATGACGATTGTACATATTAGGTGCTATTTTCGTGAGCATTGGTCAAGATCGGGCTTGGCAAGTTGAAATGTGAGGTTCATAATCTTCATATGACCAATGTTTCAAGACATGATCCATGTCCATTACGTTACATGTCACATCCACGACGAAAAATGTTCATAACACAAGCGACATAGGCGATCAAACTTTTCGAAAGCACACATCAAACAAACAATTGAGACTTGGAGTGAGACATTTTGACCTCACTAATATGAAGAAGCAATGCTCACACAATGTTCAGATGGTAGACACGTTAGGTGTTGCATGAATATCGTGACTTGGCCAGTTGAAATGTGAGGTTCATAAACTTGAGGTGAATGAACCGAATCAATTTTTTGGGTTCCCTCCATTATTTCATTTCCACCGCCCCCACCCACCCCGCCCCCAATTTTGCCCCTTCCCACCTTATTTTCTAATTGTCCCACTAAATTTTCCCCACCCCGCCCTCTAAATATCTCGTTACTTGTTCACAACTACCCCCGTACATAACTTCACACTTTCTCCTCGTCTCCATCGTCTCCTCTAGATCTAGATCTCTCCCGGCGGTAGGTTTCCCTTCCCAGTGCCGGCATATGACATGATAAAAGGAGATCACCGCCGTTCCATCGCCTGCAAGGAAATGCTACCGACAAGCCCAAGGCCTTTCCGTAAAGGTAACAAATATTTCCTCCTCCTTCAACACCCAAGCCCATCTAGATTTCTATGGTTCACTCATGTTGCTAGTTTTACCTTCCATAAAAAAAATTGAGGGTTTTTATTAGGTTGTTTGGTGCGTGTGTTATAGATCTGGTAGCATCTTGTTATTCTAGTTGCGTTATAGACCTAAACCCGGCTTTCCCCTCCATCAGAGGGAATGAAGGAGTTTTCTTTCTAACTGCTCATCTAGAAAGCAACCAGACCCGTCTCTACGCCGCCCCTCCCGCTGCGCTCACCACCACCATATCGTATCCGTCGACACCAAAATACAACCCCTCCTACCACCTCCGATGAATCTTTGAATCGGCCGGAGCCACCCCAAATGGCATGATCCGACCCTCCTAGCAAGTCACCGCTGATTCGTATGGTAGATCCACGATAAGGAACACAGTTGAGCTACCCCCGATGCGGTGACAACCCCCTTTCATGCTCCTTTGATGTTGACCTGCCAATGCCACTGCCGAAGAAGGACCACAGCGTGCGGTAGAGGCCGTGGGGGACGTGGGCGTCAGAAATCAGAGACACTAACACAGGCGTCCGGTTTTGGCTCATCTCCCACCAATCAGTGGAGCTCGCAGCGAAGGTGTATGACATCAAGGAGGTGGCGTTGTACGGCTGCAAAGTGAAGCTGAACTTCCCAATCATCATACCCAATGTGTCGACGCCCATCGAAATCGGCCACCGAGTGGTATCCAGATGAGAGAACTGGGAGGTGTTTGAGCAGCTGAAGGTGGCACGCGCAGACGAAGAATACATGGTGGACATCTGACAGATGTATCTGATACGTCTTGAGCTTGCGTTGGTTTTCCTTGAAGAGGAAAGGGTGATGCAGCAATAGTAGCATAAGTATTTCCCTCAGTTTTGAGAACCAAGATATCAATCCAGTAGGAGGCTCCTCAAAATTCCCACGCACCTACACAAACAAACAAAGAACTCGCAACCAACGCAATAAAGGGGTTGTCAATCCCTTCACGGTCACTTGCGAAAGTGAGATCTGATAGAGATAGTATGATAAGATAAATATATTTTTGGTATTTTATAATATAGATTGGAAAAGTAAAGATGCAAATAAAAGTAGATTGAAAGCTTATATGATAAAAGATAGACCCGGGTGTCGGTGTCAAAACCGGCGGATGTTGGGTAGGGGGTCCCGAACTGTGCGTCTAAGGCGGATGGTAATAGGAGACAGGGGACACGATGTTTACCCAGGTTCGGGCCCTCTCTATGGAGGTAATATCCAACTCCTTCTTGATTAATATTAATGATATGGGTAGTACAAGAGTAGATCTACCACAAGATCGTAGAGGCTAGACCCTAGAAGCTAGCCTTTGGTATGATTGTTGTTCCTCTCTATCGACTAGCCTAGCCCTGGTTTATATAATGCACCAGAGGCCTAGGATAACATGAGTCCTAGCCGAATACGCCGGTGGGGGAGGAGTCCTTGTCTTGATCACCAAGTCTCGTGGAATCTTCCTTGTATGCGGCAGCCGTCCGGACTGGCCCATGAGTATACGGCCATGGGGGTCCTCGGCCCAATCTAATAGATCGGGAGATGACGCGTTGAGTACCCCCTAGTCCAGGACACCGTCAGTAGCCCCCTGAACCGGTCTTCAAGTTAGGGACGCTCCTCGATTCTTCCGAACTGTTCTTCATCTTTGGTTGCCGGTCTTGAAAACTGGTTCAACAAATCTTCTCATCTTCTATCTTGAGGATCGCCGAAATGCATTCGACGAGTTTACACGTCGGGTATCCAAGGAGTCCCTTTAAGTTTCCGGCCTTTATCAATGCCTTGTTATTTTTATGCCACACCTCGGGTTCGAAGTTGTTCCCGGGAGGCAGTGTCCTCTTGCGTCCGATCTCTAACGCCGGACTGCATTCAAGGTATCTCTTGCAGCCGAGCACCAATGTCGGACTGCTTTCGAGCTCCAACACCGAAATGTATCCGAACTCCAACGCCGGACTGTGTCCAAGCTCCAACGCCAGACTATATCCAAGATGTCATAGATCATCTTGGTCCAAAAAAGTTGAAGGAGTTTAGCCGAGCTTAATGCCGGAAATGCCCTCTAAGGAGCCAGCCACTTGCTTCCGAGCTATATGCCGAACTGCTTCTGAGGTGGTTAAGCACCTCGGTCATGGGCTGATTTTTGGTCAATGTTTTTTATTGATGCAATTTATTCTCTGATGAGATATATAGCCAGTAGCCCTCAAGGTGTGTATCGGTCTAAAACCTGAGATGCACCTGAAGGATGACATAAGACCGCTGATCCCAGTAACCACTGAGACTCGGGTTGATTTGCAAAATCGGTCTGAGGATCAAGTCCTAGCTCGGCAGAATACTTCGGGACACAAAAAGTGGCGTGCTTAGTCCTCGAGACTCAGGTTGGGTGCGGCCGACCAACCTGAGGATGAAAATCTCCTCGGAAACTGTATTGCACTTCAAATTTTCTGCATAGAACAGGCAATGCAGTAGCCCCGAGACACTGTTCGGGTGGCAACACCAGATCAGGGGATCGATGTGCCCCTTTAATATTTGTAAATAATAAGCACAAAGCCCAGTAGCCCCAGAGCCTTAATGCGGGCACGGGTGGCCGAATTAAGGATCGATATCCATAGTAAAATCACAAATTATGTGTAATGAATCTATGTATCCAAGTACTTTATGTCATTAATGCTCGAGTCCGCATTGTACAAAACTTTTTTGACCGACCATCGGCTTCAACCTCCTCGGCCAGTAGCCGAGGAGTGTTTGTCCTACTTTATAAAGACTTTATGAGGGCAAAGATTTACGACAAACAAGGCAATCTGGCCATACGGTTTTATAAACAAAGGTACGCAGAGAGATATGTTATATTGCTGTTTAACATAGGAAATGTCTTCCAAAGAAAATAATTCCGCTATCAGGTTCCTTTCTTTGGGTTGGCATGCTAAGCATGATCATGAAACCTCAGCTCTAATGTAAGAGCAAAATATTGAGGATTTAGTTTTGGAGGCCAGTTACTAGCCCCCCGTAGTGTTCGGCGACAGTTGAGGTCAAGCCGTAAACACTTCGGCCAATGTTATGAATGGCCCATCATTTAACACAGTCATCGGATCGCTGACCAGTTTTACGCTTATTGTGATAGTCAGTTTTTGGCTTTCTCAACTGAGGTGCTTAACTATGTGAGTTGGAAGCACCATCGCAGTTCTCCCTTTGCACAGCTAGCCGAACAAAGCGGAATGTAGGGGGCAAGTGCAGGAGTCGGGCAACCCAACTATTGACCGAAGACACAATTCGAAACCGATGCATATAGAGCAATATCCGAGATTGTTTTTGCCGAATCTCTAAAGGTGTCCGGTGTTGCACTGTGAGACTTGTGCTGAAAACACACAATAGTTCAAAAGTGACATGGGCTCGAAAAGCCAAAAAACTTATTCAAAAGGTTAATGTCCAAACTAGATCAAGTGTTCGGTGCCAATCCGAAAATTGGACTTTAGAAAATAGGTGCTTCTGCCATGCTTTAACATGACACATCCTATCTCAAAACTTCAAGCGGGTCAGCCTACGGCTTCACCCTCCTATCCCAAAGGCGGAGTACTTCTTACTAGGCCAGTTTAGCTAACTAAACTCTAGAGGCTTTGAGAGAGAAATTAGGCTCCCCGGCTAGTGACCGCACACTTGTGTCGAAAAAAGGAGTGATAAATAATAATAAAAACTTTGCAATGACTAAGAAGAAAAACACTTATTATAAAACGGCTCAAATAAACATAAGAGCCCCCAAGTGACTTGGGTAAAAGAATGATTGTATGTACCGAAGTACTTTTATCATATCTATGTTCACCCGAACTTTATACGCGTCTTAACCTACCGTCGGCTTCTCCCTCTTCGGCAAGGGCCGAAAAGTGTTATGTACTCCACCTGTCGAGAATATCGACGGGGTTTCCGATAACCAGGAAATCCGGCCATAAGGCTGTAACAGACAAAGCGCGCCAGGGAACTTATGCTATATTACTAAGAAAGTGTAAGAAGCATGTTCGAAGAAAATAGTACCCCCACCGATACCTTTCTTCGGTGCTCATTATTACTATGAGACTTTGTGCAATAGATTTTTTGTACTCATGAGTTCCGTTGTGTGCCGACCATGATTGAAAATAATAAGAGCGCTAGCTTTCGGCTTCACCCAGTCTGAGGTCCGGCTCGGGTGACCCGATCATGACAATCGTAGAGGTGCTCCCTTTACTCCCTAGCCGAACAATCGGCAACGTAGGGGTAAGCACAGGAGCCAGGCAATCCATCTTGCAAATCACTTAAGTCAATATGGTGCATATTGTGGCGTAATACACGAATAAGGAACGAAGCCGTACAAGTATAATCATATGCAAGAGGAAAAAGCTTCATGAAGGAAGCCCCCAAGTAGACGGGGTATTTGAATTTGCGCGTCACAAACAAAGTTTGGACAAGGAAATTTTTACAAGCAACTTTTTTCCAAAAATGTATAACGCTTGGCCGAGCCGAACACAAGTTAAAAATTTAAAACTTTGAGCATGAAGGCAACTTAGTTGGTTAATGTGTTCGGTATTGATGACGGGGAGCTTGATGAAGGACAAGGTTCCATCCCCCAAGCCGGTCCCGAGGTGGCGGAGCAAAGAGCTCGGGACTCTGAAGTGGTGACATAGCACAGTCAATGCAGGATGGCAGGGTGATGCCGAAGTCCCTGGCATGGGGTAATGAAGTGTTGACGAAGCCCCCCGTCCAGCCGAGGTGACGCCAAAGGATATAGTCCGGCTGGATCATTTTCCTGTGCACAAAAAATAGTGCAAACCGGAGATAATAGGAATAATAATAAAAAAATCATTGCATAACAAATAATTTATGCAAAGTGAGTAATAAAAGAAATATGGCCTGGCGCCGAAGTCAATGTCGATGCAGGGCGGCAACGTGATGCGGTAAAGGCATGGCAAGGCCTGAATTCATAGGTCGGTTCGAGTTCCGGATGCGGCGTTCGCCAGACTATGTACGGAAACTGACCGAACCACCGTGCGACCGTCGTTAATGCGTCCACCATTTGATAGACCTACGTACATATGATGGACAAACCAGAGTAATAAATCGTTGGGAAAAATGAACCCAAACAAGCAAAAAATACTAGGATCAATAGCACCTGGCTTATTTGTTGTAGCAATCCGAAGAAAGGTGATTCCCAAAATTGGGACTCGATCCGCACACCTATCACCTGATGGGCGATAAAGCAACGGCATGGCGATGCTGGCAAAGGTTGGCTCACCAAGGCAAAGCCCTCGGTCCAGCTAACGTGACGGAGCTGGTCGGCCAGCGATGCCGAAGTCTCCGGAGTAGGTTGATGAAGAGATGATGAAGCCCCCGGTCCAGCTAATGTGATGAAGCCTCGGAGTCACCTGATGAGTCGAAGTAGGTCGGCATGATGGACACCAGCTTGAAAAAGCAACAGTGCGGCCCTGCCGATGCAGGTCATGACGTGGTCGATGCCGGCTTGATGAAGTGACCGTGTGGCGATGCAGGTGTGCCCGCTCCGTGTAATCTGTGGGGCGGCGATGTTGGTGATGATTCATCCTTCGCGATGCCGAACTCTTGTTCGGCTTGCCGAGATGATGATTCGAAGAAGCTGAGCGCGGCTCAATAAAGTGACGACGTGTCTAGCGCAGGTCAGCAGCCGTGGAGCAATATTGCCGAACTGGTTTGACACCAGCATGATGTTGAAGATCATGTTCAAAAGATTTTAAGGTTAGTGGGATGTGTTCGGGAACAAAACACGACACTCCATACAAAACTTCCGTCAAAAAGGATGTCCGAATTCCCGTTCATAAAAAAGACGAACTCGGGTCGGATTCGTTTTCGTGCAGAAAATAGATCCGAAAAGTGATGCGCTAATCGGAAGGTTCCCAGAGTTTGGACGGTCGGATCTAGCTAAAATTTTGGGAGGTGGTAGATATAGGAATTCCGCAGCATATCAACGGTTGGATCTTCCAAAGGACGTCCGAGCTAGAAGCTGGACACCACGCCCTAAACTCGTCCAGATCCTCGTTCAGATTTGACAAGGCTCCAGTATGTCGTGGATTGCCAGAGATTCCTCCATCAGAACTCGACGAAATTTTCCAGGGTTGTTGTAGATTCAATTCCGCACTATTCGACCGAAGAAATTGTCGAACCGACGCTCGAGGAGGCGGTGACGGCAGAAACAAGTTCGCTGTCCAGAAAAACAGCACGGTCGCCCAAGGGCAATGTTGACGTCGAGCCCCCGGGATCCCTGGATGATTCCTCCATGATCTTGATAGAGATCGGAGTTGATATTGATGAAGGCCCTCATCCGAACATGATGGTCAGAGGCAGGGCGCAGTCCTTGGTCGAACCAAGGTGACCAGTCGAGCTGGTGACGAAGATGCCGAAGTCGCAGTTGATCTGCAGGCGAGCCATCACCCTTTGCCGAACACACAGCGGAACTCTCAATGAAAGAACCAATGTCGGTGTCAAAACCGGCGGATCTCGGGTAGGGGGTCTCGAACTGTGCGTCTAAGGTGGATGGTAATAGGAGACAGGGGACACGATGTTTACCCAGGTTCGGGCCCTCTCTATGGAGGTAATACCCTACTCCTGCTTGATTAATATTGATGATATGGGTAGTACAAGAGTAGATCTACCACGAGATCAGAGAGGCTAAAACCTAGAAGCTAGCCTGTGGTATGATTGTTGTTCCTCTCTATCGACTAGCCTGGCCCTGGTTTATATAATGCACCAGAGGCCTAGGATAACATGAGTCCTAGCCGAATACGCCGGTGGGGGAGGAGTCCTTGTCTTGATCACCAAGTCTTGTGGAATATTCCTTGTATGCGGCAGCCGTCCGGACTGGCCCATGAGTATACGGCCATGGGGGTCGTCGGCCCAATCTAACAGATCGGGAGATGACATGTTGAGTACCCCCTAGTCCAGGACACCGTCAGTCGGTCTGTATAGAAGGTGCACGAATGGCATTTGCTCGTGCGAAAGTGCACTGGGGGAAGCTTGATGCTAAAAAGCTGATGACTGAGGGACCGCCGGAGGGTAAGGAGCACCGCAAGCCCAAATTATATTATGATGGTGTCCTGAAAGGAGCCCGCCATGTGGCGGAGCAATGTACCAAAGACATTGTATTTCCCTGAAGACAATTATGATGTCCTTTGTAAGGCAGGACGCTCGCACTTTTATTATGTATTGCCTGTTATATGAAAGTTTTTCCTCCTGTGCGGCCGTTTTATATATATTAATCCATAGAGTTGGCCAGTCATCGGCTTCTGCCCCCACGTAGAAAGTACGGGGGTGTTCGAGATAAACCTGAACACTCTTTATCCCATTATTGGGTCCTTGAAGGAGGTGTTCAGCACAACGAACCAGGCAATTAGACTATAGGGCTTTATCACTCTCACTTAGCCATAGGAGTTTAAGTAAGGTAGGCGCAGCCCCTGGTGTTCGGAAGACCGCACGAGGGGCTCTAATAGCACCTGATCGGGAGACCGATTCGTCGCACTCTGCATTTTTATGGCATTATGCGGAATAAATCCTTAAAGATTTTACAACCTCTCGAATAGCTGACCAGCTCTCGCCGTATCATGACAGTCAGTTCTCGGCTTTCTGTACTGAGGTGCTCGTCCGGAAGAACCGGGACACAATCGTAGTAGTTCTCCCAACGCTTCCTTAGTTGATATAGCGGAACGTAAGGTACCAAAACATGGGAGCCGGGCAAACCCAACTAATGACCCAAGACATGATTCGGAGCTGATGCATATAATGCTATGAGTTCGGGCTGCCGAGCGACCGAGAAGGTGGTCGAACTTTGTTGCCATAGTATGGGTACAATGAAGTCCCTGGCGTATTAGGGCATGACACGATGTGCGGATGTCGTTATGACAAAAAAGGTGTTAATGAGGAATGACAGCAGGTAAGTGTTATGTAACTCTATATGCTATAGTCGAGTGACACGTCTATGTGTATGAGTACGGTTGATGCTATACAAAGAGGTATGATGGCGGAACCTGTTGAGACCGGGCGAGAGGAGGCTATGTGCGTATCCGAAATGTATTCGGATTTTCTTCTGGGGGAGTATTTGTATATTCCCTCTTCGTGCATCCAAGCTGATTCCATGTCGCCAGTCCTGTTCTGCGCAAAAGTGAGCCTATAAAGAAAATGCTTAGAGACATTTGTGTGTCATGGAGCGGTTGAACCGCAGGGCCCTCCCCAACTTATGCCGGAGTGCTTGATTGAAGCCCGGTCGAGCCGGGCTATCATGCCGTAAAGTAGTTCAGACTCCTTTGTTGGTGTCCGGGAGGTTGGTTGTCGAATTAAGGTTTGATAAAAAGGCACAACTCGCTACTTCAGTGGCGGCATACTTTTCGGTACCGGGGTGGAGTTCGGCCTTGCCCATAATTGTGACTATGTCACGTTGGCTTGGTATTTTAAGCTCTCCATAGGCACGGTGTGGTACCGCGTTGAATCAAGCCAACGTGGCTCGCCCCGGCAGTATGTAATGGTTACTGTATAGGGGGACAGTGTCGAAGACTGACTCTTTGGTATGGTGATTGTTTGGTGATTCGAAGACAACTTCCAGGGTGGTGGGCCTGTAAAACTGACCTTTGCACCTGGTATGATATCTTGAGAAGATGTTTTTAGCCGGTTTGATCCTCGAGTGATCAATACCTATTCGGTGCACTGTGTCCTGGTGCAGCAAGTTTGGGTTGTTGTCTCGGCCGATAGGGGCTCGTATGTGGTGGAACCCGCCAACTATTGGGTCAAGGATAAGTGCAACTGAATTGCCATGGTTGCAATTGCCTAGACGGTCTGTATGATTGAAGATGATCGACCGTATTTTTGTACCCTGTGGCGACTTGCTTTGTTGAGTCGATGTCCCGAAGAGTACACATTCATTCCCATTTGGGGATGGGGATGGTGTTTATCACGTTCACCTTGTTGGTTTGCAGAGAAATTTCTTTTGCCCTATAGTGCTTGATGGTCTGGGCTCCTCATTGACTTCATAGCTTTCAGACCCCTTCTTATTGTTTCCGGCACGTGACCGGCCGACTTGTTTGAAGATCCGACATTCTCTATTGGTATGATTGGCTGCCGTTCTTGGGGTACCATGAATTTGACATGGGCAGTCAAGTATGCGGTCCAGGCCGGATGGGCCCGAATTGTTCTTTTTCCACTGACCGGACTGGGAGCCGCGGAATCCGGCATCTACTGCCGTGTCTTGGGCGTCATCATTGTTCTTTTGATGCTTATGTTTGTTGCGTTGAGGTTTATGGATGTTGTCTCGCAGGTCCTGCGTATTGCCCTAAGCCGTAATGTATTGGTACCTGCCCCTCGAGTTGAGGTAGCAACTTGTGCTTTGGGTATCCTTTGGTGGGGCGCTCGAGTCAGTATTCCTCGGCTGCCAGAACCTTAGTCCATCTGTCTGTGAGCAGATCTTGATCAGCTTGGAGCTAGCGCTGCTTCTTTTTTAGGCTTCTTGTGGTGGCTATAAGTCGGCGCTTGGAGCGCTCCTGCTCTACGGGATCCTCAGGCACGCCAAATTCATCGTCGCCGAGGCTCACCTCGTCTTTGGAGGGAGGCATATAGTTGTCATCCTCCAAGTATACTTCCGTCGCTTGTTCATCTGGGCTAACCTGCCCGTCTTCCTGTTTGGCCTGCTTGAAGGTAGGCTGATCGGGATTGTATTCGTCTTCGGCACCATCCGGATTGTTTTCGTCTCCTGTGTCGGTATTTCTGTGGCGGGGCTTAGAGCGGCACCGATGACACCCATGCTTTGATTGCTTCCCCAAGGGGTTATCCTTTATTGCCTCATCACCATTGTTTTCTTTGGGGGTGTCCACCATGTATATACCATACGAGGATGTGGCTGCCCGTCGCCCTATGGGCGGTGGTTCCTGTTCTTCTCCTGCATCATCGTCCATACCATCAATGTCTTCAAAGTCGAATTCAAGCACGTCGGTTAAATCATCGACATTGGCAATGAAGTGGGTGGTGGGTGGGTAATGAATTTCTTCGTCATCTGCTTCCCACTCGAGCTAGACATAGGTCGGCCAAGAGTCTCCTGACAAAGAGAGAGACTTTAATGAATTCAATACGTCGCCGAAGGGTGAGTGCTGAAAGATATCCGCAGCGGTGAACTCCATTACCGGATCACAATCGGATTCGATGGGCCCGGATCCGCGTGGCCCGGAACTTACGGCCGGACACAAGTCCGAGGGTCTGGTGACACAGGTTTCCTTAGAGGTGGAGTCTGTGTTCGGCTCTATCGCTGATGGGTATGCGGCCTCCCTGGCGGGGTCCATCCACCCGTCCTCGGGCGACGTGATCTGCTCGGGATTTAGGTCCGGAGCTACTATAGGTGCGATATCCCGAATACTGTCCGACAGCAGATTTAAGTCGTGCTCGTCGTGACCGTTCGGCACTCCTGGTGCAGGCCCGAATTCGTCGAAGGTCAAGTCTCCGCGGATATCAGTCGTGTAATTCAAGTTTCCGAATCTGACTTAATGGCCAGGGGCGTAACTGTCGATCTGCTTGGCCAAGCGAATTGGCCCGCAGTGCGAAGCCACCGAACACGAAGATCTGTCGGGGGAAAAAAAGTCTCACCCTAGACCGTGTTGTTGTTGATGATTGAAGGAGCCATCAAGCCTTGCGGCGACGACACAGTGGAACTCTCAATGAAAGCATCAATGTCGGTGTCAAAACCGGCGGATCTCGGGTAGGGGGTCCCGAAATGTGCGTCTAAGGCTAATGGTAACATGAGGCAGGGGACACGATGTTTTACCCAGGTTCGGGCCCTCTCGATGGAGGTAATACCCTACTTCCTGCTTGATTGATCTTGATGATATGAGTATTACAAGAGTTGATACACCATGAGATCGTAGAGGCTAAACCCTAAGAGCTAGCCTATGATTATGATTGTTCCTGTCCTACGGACTAAACCCTCTGGTTTATATAGACACCGGAGGAGGCTAGGGTTACATAGAGTCGGTTACAGAGAAGGAGATCTAACATCCGAATCGCCAAGCTTGCCTTCCACGCAAAGGAGAGTCCCATCGGGACACGGGACGAAGTCTTGAATCTTGTATCTTCATGGTCCAACAGTCCGGCCAAAGTATATAGTCCGGCTGTCCGGATACCCCCTAATCCAGGACTCCCTCATCGTGGACCATAGGTTTCACTAGTGGCTTCTCTCAAGATAGCATAAGTATTACGATGGGTGAACAAATTACTGTCGAGCAATTGATAGAAAAGCGAATAATTATGAGATTATCTAGGCATGATCATGTATATAGGCATCACGTCTGTGACAAGTAGACCGACTCCTGCCTGCATCTACTACTATTACTCCACACATTAACCGCGATCCAGCATTCATCTAGAGTATTAAGTTCATAAAGAACAGAGTAACACATTAAGAAAGATGACATGATGTAGAGGGATAAACTCATGCAATATGATATAAACCCCATCTTTTTATCCTCGATGGCAACAATACAATACGTGCCTTGCTTCCCTTATTGTGACTGGGTAAGGACACAGCAGGATTGAACCCAAAGCTAAGCAGTTCTCCCATTGCAAGAAAGATCAATCTTGTAGGCCAAACCAAACTGATAATTCAAAGAGATCGACTTGCAAAGATAACTAAATCATACATAAAAGAATTCAGAGGAGATTCCAATATTTCTCATAGATAAACTTGACCATAAACCCACAATTCATTGGATCTCGACAAACACACCGCAAAAAGAGTTACGTCGAATAGATCTCCAAGAAGATCGAGGAGAACGTGGTATTGAGATCCAAAAAGAGAGAAGAAGCCATCTAGATAATAACTTTGTACCCGAAGGTCTGTGGTAAACTACTCACAACTCATTGGAGGGGCTATGGTGTTGATATAGAAGCCCTCCTTGGTCGATTCCCCCTCCGGCGGAGCGCCGGCGAAGGCTCCAAGATGGGATCTCGCGGATACAGAAGATTACGGTGGTGGAGATAGTTTTTCATGGTCGCCTTTGATGTTCTCGGGGTACGTGGGTATATATAGGAGGAAGAAGTAGGTCGGTGGCCGCCCGAGGGGCCCACGAGATAGGGGGCATGCCCTGTAGGGGTGGGCGCGCCCTCCACCCTCGTGGCCGCCTCAGCTGCTTCTTGACTTGCACTCCAAGTCCTTTGGATCACGTTCGTTCCAAAAATCACACTGCTGAAGGTTTCATTCCGTTTGGACTCCGTTTGATATTCCTTTTCTTCGAAACACTGAAATAGGCAAAAAAACAGCAATACCGGCTGTGCCTCCAGTTAGTAGGTTAGTCCCAAAAATGATATAAATGTGTAAAGTAAAGCCCATAAACATCCAAAACGGGTAATATAATAGCATGGAACAATCAAAAATTATAGATACGTTGGAGACGTATCAAGCATCCCCAAGCTTAATTCCCGCTCATCCTCGAGTAGGTAAATGATAAAAACAAAGAAATTGATGTGGAATGCTACCTAGCATATTTCTCAATGTAATTTTCTTTATTATGGCATGAATGTTCAGATCCAAATGATTCAAAATAGAAGTTCATATTGACATAAGAAATAGTAATACTTCAAGCATACCAATCAAGCAATCACGTCTTCTCAAAATAACATGGCCAAAGAAAGTTATCCCTACAAAATCATATAGTCTGGCTGTTGCTCTATCTTCATCACACAAAGTATTTAATCATGCACAACACCGATGAGGAGCCAAGCAATTGTTTCATACTTTAGTAATCTCAAACTTTTTCAACTTTCACGCAATACATGAGCGTGAGCCGTGGACATAGCACTATATGTGGAATAGAATGGTGGTTGTGGAGAAGACAAAAAGGGAGAAGATAGTCTCACATTAACTAGGCGTATCAACGGGCTATGGAGATGCCCATTAATAGATATCAATGTGAGTGAGTAGGGATTGCCATGCAACGGATGCACTAGAGCTATAAATGTATGAAAGCTCAACAAAAGAAACTAAGTGGGTGTGCATCCAACTCACTTGCTCATGAAGACCTAGGGCATTTTGAGGAAGCCCATCATTGGAATATACAAGCCAAGTTCTATAATGAAAAATTCTCACTAGTATATGAAAGTGACAATATAGGAGACTCTCTATCATGAAGATCATGGTGCTACTTTGAAGCACAAGTGTGGTAAAAAGGATAGTAGCATTGTCCCTTCTCTCTTTTTCTCTCATTATTTTTTTCATTTTTTTCTTTTCTTTTTTTTTTCTTTTTTTCTTTGGCCTTTTTCTTTTTTTTCTTTTTGGCCTCTCTTTTTTTTTTCTCTTGTCCGAAGTCTCATCCCGACTTGTGGGGGAATCATAGTCTCCATCATCCTTTCCTCACTGGGACAATGCTCTAATAATGAAGATCATCACACTTTTATTTACTTATAACTCAAGAATTACAACTCAAAACTAGAACAAGATATGACTCTATATGAATGCCTCCACCGGTGTCCCGGGATATGCAATGAATCAAGAGCGACATGTATGAAAATTATGAAGGTGGCTTTGCCACAAATACGATGTCAACTACATGATCATGCAAAGAGCAATATGACAATGATGTTGCGTGTCATATAAACAGAACGGTGGAAAGTTGCATGGAAATATATCTTGGAATGGCTATGGAAATGCCATAATAGGTAGGTATGGTGGCTGTTTTGAGGAAGGTATATGGTGGGTGTACGGTACCGGCGAAAGTTGCACGATACAAGAGAGGCTAGCAATTGTGGAAAGGTGAGAGTGATATAATCCATGGACTCAACATTAGTCAAAAGAACTCATATACTTATTGCAAAAATTACAAGTCATCAAAAACAAAGTATTATGCGCATGCTCCTAGGGAGATAGATTGGTAGGAAAAGACCATCGCTCGTCCCCGACCGCCACTCATAAGGAAGACAAACAATAAATAAAATTGTGCTCCAACTTCATCACAAAGCGGTTAATCATACGTGCATGCTACGGGAATCACAAACTTCAACACAAGCATTCTTTAAATTTATAATCACCCAAATAGCATGACTTTAATATCACTACCTCCATATATCAAAACAATTATCAAGTATCAAATTGATCATAGCATCCAATTCACTTTCTATGATAGTTTTTATTATACCCAGCTTGGATGCCTACCATTCTAGGACCAATTTTATAACCATAGAAAATACCATGCTGTTCTAAGAGACTCTCAAAATAGTATAAGTGAAGCATGAGAGATCAACAATTTCTTCAAAATTAAGCCACTGCCATGCTCTAAAAGATATAAGTGAAGCACTAGAGAAAAAACTATCTAGCTCAAAAGATATAAGTGAAGCACATAGAGTATTCTAAAATATTCTAATCAAGTGGGCTTCTTCTCAAAAAGTGTGTACAACAAGGATGATTGTGGAAAACTATGAAGCAAAAACTAATATCATACAAGACGCTCCAAGCAAAACACATATCCTGTGGCGAATAAAAATATAGCTCCAAGTAAAGTTACCAATGAACGAAGACGAAAGAGGGGATGCCTTACCGGGGCATCCCCAAGCTTAGGCTTTTGGATATTATTGAATATCTTGGGGTGCCATGGACATCCCCAAGCTTTGGCTTTTTCCACTCCTTATTCCATAGTCCATCAAATCTTTACCCAAAACTTGAAAACTTCACAACACAAAACTCAACAGGAAATCTCATAAGCTCCGTTAGTCAAAGAAAGCAAAACCACCACATAAGGTACTTTAATGAACTCATTATTTATTTATATTGGTGTTAAACCTACTGTATTCCAAGTTATCTATGGTTCATACCACTTAATACTAGCCATAGATGCATCAAAATAAGCAAACAACACACGAAAAAACAGAATCTGTCAAAAAACAGAACAGTGTGTAGCAATCTGTAACCCACGAATACTTCTGGAACTCTAAATATCCTACCAAAATGGGAAGTGCTGGGAAATTTTTCTATTGATTTATAGCAAAAATAATCAACACCAAAGAACGTTTTTGTGATTTAATAAAACTAATTTCGTGCGCGCAAAGTTTCTGTTTTTCAGCAGAATCAAATTAACTATCACCATAGGTTATCCTATAGGTTCTACTTGGCACAAACACTAATTAAAACATAAAACACATCTAAACAGAAGGTAGAAGCAAGATTTATTACTAAACAGAAACAAAAACAAAAAACACAAATATAATTGGGTTGCCTCCCAACTAGTGCTATCGTTTAACGCCCCTAGCTAGACATTGATAATTTTAATGATGCTCACATGAAAGACAAGAATTGAAGCGCAAAGAGAGCATCATGGAACACGTGACAAACACATCTAAGTCTAACATAATTCCTATGCATAGGCATATTATAAGCAAACAAATTTGCAAGGTAAGCAAAAACTAGCATATGTAAGGAAGAAGAAAGAGACGATAGCAATCTCAACATGATGAGAGGTAATTTAGTAACATGAAAATTTCTACAACCATATTTTCCTCTCTCATAATAATTACATGTAGGATCATAAGCAAATTCAACAATATAGCTATCACAAAACATATTATTAACACGATCCACATGTATGCAAAGTTGACACTCTTCCAAAATAGTGGGATTAACATTAATTAAAGTCATGACCTCTCCAAACCCACTTTCAATAATAATGCAAACACAATTATCAATCTCATATTCATCATGGGGCTTAAATAAATTTTCAAGATCAAAAGAAGAATCACCCGAATCATGATCATTGCAACAAATAGTAGTCATAGCGAAACTAGCATACCCAAGCTTAGGGTTATGCTTATTATTAGCACAATTGACATCAAGAGAATTTATAGTAAAATCATTGCAATCATGCTTTTCGTCAAAGTAACTATCAAGTATGGGTGCAATAGCAACAATCTCATGTTTAACATAAGGAATTATAGAAAATTCGTCTTCAAAAATATTGGCATCATGGCCACAAGAATAGCAAGCATCATGTTCATCAAGGGATATTTCAACCAAATCATCGGGATCACAATTATCTAAATATTCATGCATATCATTTTTTTCTTTAGAAGCAATGGTCATTCTTTCAATAAATTCTTTGACATAGACATTATGAGCATAGTTTTCATAGCAATATTCAAGTATGTCAAAATTTTCAGATTCGTAAAGAGTAATATCATACTTTTCAATCTAGGAAGCAACTTCATAAGAACCCTTAAAAGCAACAAATTCTTCAATTTGTTCGATATAATAGTAACTATAAACACCCTTTGCATAAGAACATAAGATTTCATTTTCGTTAAACTCACATAGGTAGGGAAGGTGTTTTAAGGGTTCTTAGAGCAACAAGTAATATCACAAATTTCACAAAAATTCCAAGCATAACACGGCAAACGGTTTATTTGATCCCATAAGAGTACCCCTTTTTGTGACACACGATGATGCACAAAATGAGCATGCTCATCTAAAGATTTATCATCAACTAGGCTAGTTGGGGTTTCAGCACGAGTGCATAAGGATCGAAGATGATCCAAGTAGAACACTTTAAGTGAATCCATATCAATAGATTTCTAGCAAGAAAAGATGCAAGCAAATAGAAGGCACAAGCTAACATAAGATCGAACAGAAGAAGGGCGAATAAAAAGGCAATGGTGAAGTAGGGGAGAGGAAAACGAGAGGCAAGTGGCAAATAATGTAAATGCGAGGGAGATGAGTTTGTGATGGGTACTCGGTATGTCTTGACTTGAGCGAAGACCTCCCCGGCAACGGCGCTAGAAATCCTTCTTGCTACGTCTTGAGCTTGCGTTGGTTTTCCTTGAAGAGGAAAGGGTGATGCAGCAATAGTAGCGTAAGTATTTTCCCTCGGTTTTGAGAACCAAGGTATCAATCCAGTAGGAGGCTCCTCAAAAGTCCCACGCACCTACACAAACAAAAAAGAACTTGCAACCAACACAATAAAGGGGTTGTCAATCCCTTCACGGCCACTTGCGAAAGTGAGATCTGATAGAGATAGTATGATAAGATAAATATATTTTTTGTATTTTATAATATAGATTGGAAAAGTAAAGATGTAAATAAAAGTAGATTGAAAGCTTATATGATAAAAGATAGACCCGGGGGCCATAGGTTTCACTAGTGGCTTCTCTCAAGATAGCATAAGTATTACGGTGGGTGAACAAATTACTGTCGAGCAATTGATAGAAAAGCGAATAATTATGAGATTATCTAGGCATGATCATGTATATAGGCATCACGTCCGTGACAAGTAGACCGACTCCTGCTTGCATTTACTACTATTACTCCACACATCGACCGCTATCCGGCATGCATCTAGAGTATGAAGTTCATAAAGAACAGAGTAACGCATTAAGAAAGATGACATGATGTAGAGGGATAAACTCATGCAATATGATATAAACCCCATCTTTTTATCCTCGATGGCAACAATACAATACGTGCCTTGCTGCCCTTATTTTCACTGGGAAAGGACACTGCAAGATTGAACCCAAAGCTAAGCGCTTCTCCCATTGCAAGAAAGATCAATCTAGTAGGCCAAACATAACTGATAATTCGAAGAGACTTGCAAAGATAACTCAATCATACATAAAATAATTCAGAGGAGATTCAAATATTTCTCATAGATAAACTTGATCATAAACCCACAATTCATCGGATCTCAACAAACACACCGCAAAAAGAGTTACATCGGATAGATCTCCAAGAAGATCGAGGAGAACATGGTATTGAGATCCAAAAAGAGATAAGAAGCCATCTAGCTAATAACTATGGACCCGAAGGTCTGTGGTAAACTACTCACAACTCATCAGAGGGGCTATGGTGTTGATGAAGAAGCCCTCTATGGTCGATTCCCCCTCCGGCGCAGTGCTAGCGAAGGCTCCAAGATGGGATCTCGCGGATACAGAGGTTACGGTGGTGGAAATAGTTTTTCGTGGTCGCCTTTGATGTTCTCGGGGTACATGGGTATATATAGGAGGAAGAAGTAGGTTGGTGGCCGCCCGAGGGGCCCACGAGATAGGGGCGGGCCCTGTAGGGGTGGGCGCGCCCTCCACCCTCGTGGCCGCCTCGGCTGTTTCTTGACTTGCACTCCAAGTCCTTTGGATCACGTTCGTTCCAAAATTCACGCTCCCGAAGGTTTCATTCCGTTTGGACTCCGTTAGATATTCATTTTCTTCGAAACACTGAAATAGGAAAAAAAACAGCAATACGGGCTGGGCCTCCGGTTAGTAGGTTAGTCCCAAAAATGATATAAATGTGTAAAGTAAAGCCCATAAACATCCAAACGGGTAATCTAATAGCATGGAACAATCAAAAATTATAGATATGTTGGAGACGTATCAGTATCCTAAGATCATCATCGAGGAGCGTCGGGTACTCGAGCTGTGCCGAAAGGGGGTTCACGATGCTAATGAGGCCAGGCTGTCTAGGAGAAGGGGGTCTGAGGCTGAAGTAATCGACCTTTCATCTAACTAGTTTAATTTCGTAATATGCAATGCAATTTGAACTACATTTTGCTTGTATTCGTGTTTGCAATGTAGTCATAACGAAACTAAGCTATGAATGTTGAAATATTTGTCTATATAAGTGATAACGGTTCATAAGGGCCCTACATTCAAAGAGATTGGCCAGAGATGCACTAATTTACTTCAATTTTCATAGTTATTTGAAATTATGGTTATACTTTCCTAATTAACAAGGTCTATTTACATTAATAGAGGCAATTGAGTTATTTGTTATTGTACTTCACGCCTATATTTGTGTATTTTTTATCCTTTCATCTTTATAATCATATCCAGGCAAATTGACGAAGTACGAGAAGCTTAGAAATTGAACTATCAAGGATAATGCAACTCTATTTCCGCAAATGTTGCAGGAAGAAGGCCTAGAACCTACTGGTCTAGAGCTTGTATTCTAAAGTTTGGGTATTTGCATATGGGACCAATGCAGTTTCACAAGAAAAAGGGGGTATCTCTTCAGATCAGAAAGCTGAAGACACAAACAGTGTTGACAAGTCAGATAATGGAGTTGTCATTACTAAGATTGCATTGTCTGTGCAGGACCCAAAATCTATAACTATGGAACATTTAGTTTTACAATTACTTACTGGCTATGTGACATTGGTGTATATGAATGTATGGCTTGTGAACTAAAATGTGTGAAGAATGGATTTGTATACATGCAGGAAGTATGTGAGGCTATCAAGTAGAGTCTGCCACACATTCTGGATGAAATTGAGGGTCTGAATATTTCCATGGCAGCGCTTCATCTATAGAGTAAGTTGATGAAGACTACACTTAAAATCTTAGGCAAAGAACCTGGCATCGTCCACAAAGTCATTGAAGAGAAAATATTTGATCTCGAGAATAATATTCGATACATTGAGAGACCTCTTTGCTACATCACCTGGACTATGTCACAATAATTCATTTCCCCCAACTGAGAAATACCGCCATCAATCCGGTGCATTGTTTGAAGGTGACGAAGTTGTGCTATGTTTGCCTATTGTAAAATCTCAGGCTAGGAGACAATTTTTTTGTTTGCGATGTAGTCACTCGGCCGAACTTCCAGTGTAATCCAAATTTACACAAATTCATATTAAAATTCTTGAAAATTAATTCAGTTTTGTATCAAATATGCGCGCCATTTGCAATACATAAAACAAATTGACCACACCTACACATTGTGACGACGGTTATGGACAACATCACTGGCATGCACGTCACCACAACAATGGGCTCACATGTCAGAATCATGGACCGGTGAGACGACACATCATCACCGATAATAGACAACTTGGTCCCACATGTAAGGAGTCGCGTGAGCATCTTCTAGGCCCATATGTGAACAGCTTTGATCGGTCAAAACTCAAGACCAGTTATTACTAACGGGACGATCGGCGATAAAACCCATGGGGGACCCACATGGAAGCATCCAGGCCAGCAACTGCTAGCCCCACATGTCAGAATCTTTGACTGGTTAAACCCCACCGACTGATCATTGGTGATGGGATTATCATCGTGAAGAAGATCTTAGGTGATAGTTTGGGCTATCATAGGTGACATTATGGGCCGTCAACAAAAATGGCAATCAGTGACATTATTTGGCCCGTCGCCTGAAATGCTATCTTGCGTGACAAAAATAGTGGTACTGTGAAACTTTTATTCCACATTGGCGCTTTGGTGACGGTTGGGGTGACGGTCGGAAAACGTCATGGGGTATTTTCTTTAACAAAAAGGGTTATGCTTGGCACACGTGAAACATCGCAAAATAGAGAAAAATTTGTAGTGCCCGACAATAGACGGCTAGGAGCCTTTCCCGCCTATGAGGAGCCCAGGGAGGAGTGTATTCCATCATCCTTTATAGGTGTCATGGTTGGGAATAGGGCAAGTGCTGAGATGAACAGACACATAAGCGTGCACATGGTAGGGGGGCTTTTCTCACTGAAGCAGCTTTGTGAAGGAACTTGGAGGGATTTCCTCATTAATCGGCATGTCAGTTTTGAGCTCTTTCTGGTCTAAAATTCTGAGGAGCTAAAATATTCCCTAGAAGATTAAAAGAAAAGACCCTGGATCACCAATTCCACAAGGACAAGAGAAATTACTCACACATAATAGAAAAGTGCATCAAATCAGTGGGTAATAATTCATTTCATAGCACACCATATCCTAGTAGGGGACTATAGAGGATTAGGATGAATATGTCAGTTTAGAAATAAGGAGATTTCAGTGAAGGCGATGTGGGTCATAGTGGTACCCCCGTTCCCTCCTGAAACGAGGCGGATAATAGTACTAAATAAGGATGTACTCATATATGAAATATTAGCAACTAATGTAGTTTAGATCATACTTAATGCAATTAAATGGATAAGGGGTTAACCAAACATTTATGGTTGAATGCTTTTCTTCAATATAAGGGGAGTTCATCTCCTCATACACCCCACTAACCCATATTTGGTGAATAATAACAGTAAGTATCTATCTCATGGTAGATCCCTGTAGCTTGATATTTGTAGTGGTAATTCCTCTAGTTCTCCATCTGAGTACACCAAGGAGGGATAATTTGTTGGGTGTTTGTTTCATTAAGGAAAACAAAGAGCACAATGCCACTTTCTTCAAGCAGAGCATGGTTTTTTGAAGGTGCTAGTGACCTCTCTGCCATCATAGGCATGAGGATTTTCTTCATATCAGAGAAGGATGGAATAAATATGCGTGCATTTGGGACACCATCCGTGAAACCCATTGTTTATGCTTTACTATTTGGAGGGCAACTTACCAAGCCATTCAACAATGAGACGACGGATGCAAGGATTGCGTTGGTTTAGAATGAGGTGGCTTCATTGGACATTGAGAATGTGATGGATGGTAAGAGAGCAAAATTATCCCTTCAACATATCAAGAAAATCCAAGGTAGAACCCAGGTATGATACCAAACTATATATTTTGCACGAAAGATCTCAGTCTTGAAGATCTCAACAAGCTCTTGGATGAAATCTTGCATATGTCTAAGAGGATGTTAGACGTTGGTTACTGCTAGGTTCCACCAATGTATTAGAACCCAAGTTTTTGGGCCTCCAAGTAACCAACGTCTAATGTACTCTCCGATGCACAATACTTCATCGAAGAGTTCTTGAGATTTTCAAGACTGAGATCTTCTACCTTGTAGGACATGTAGTTTGATGTCGTACCTAGGTTCTCATCCTGGATCTAATAGATATGTTGGAGGAAAAAAATTGCTATCTTACCTCTATCAAAATCTTAATGTCCAATGGAGCCACCTCATTTTGGAACAATGAAATCCTAGCATTTGTGACTCACTTGTGAATAGGTTGGTAGGTGGGCCTCCCAACAAAAAAGCATAATCAATTGGTTTCACCGATGGTGTCCCAAATTTATGCATGTTTCTTGCATACTTCTGTGATACAAGTAAATCCTCATGCCTATGATGGCGGAGAGGTCACTGGCAACATTGAACAAACCATGAGTCTTCTTGAAGAAAGTCACATTGTGCTCTTTTTTTAATGGAATAGACACACAACTGCTTCTCCCTCTTTGGCATACTTAGGTGGACAACTAGAAGACTTACTACTACAAGTGGGAAGCTACAAGAAGGATCAACTAGAAAGTAGATATTTGCTGGTGTTTGTTGTGCAACTATGGGTTAGTGGGATATATGAGGAGAGGAACTCCCCTTATATAGAAAATGCATGTTGATTGAGAAACGTCGAGTTCACCCCTTATCCATTTGTTTGCATTAAGTATGATCTAAAAATACATTTGTTTTTAATTTTTTCAATTAAAGACCCCAACTATTCAATATAACTCCAAAATATGTAGTGTACAAACTTGATCATTTACGGAGGCAATTACTTTTGGCCAAACATATCATATCTGAGTACATCCTAATTTAGAACCATCATCCGACTCTCTTACAGTAATGTCAAATGGCATTTGAGGGCACCTCCATCGCCTTCACCACCACCAGCAAATCCTTATTTCTATAGTGTTATATTCATTCTAAAATTTTGTAGTTGATGAATCCAAAAATGCATCATGTTTTTGTTCAAGTCTTATGTCGTAGTTGTAGGATTCTTCGCAATTTTTGCTGCATATGCGAACCTTTTTATCGATTTTACTAGGATCATTAACATTAAGGAGTTCTTGAGGCAAAGGAAAAACTATTGAGAATATGGTGTAAAAATTATGTTGATTTAGGTGATAAAAACATATCATAAAAATTGCAAGGCAATAGGGGTAAAAATCAGCTGCAATTGGGACTCGAGTGGAGAAGACAATGTGTAGTATGAGCACGTGTGCTCGTACCAGCCACCTCTACCACCGCCTGGCAACTATTTAAACCCCATGCCTTCACATCTAAAATTAAGAGATTAGAAACTCCGCCAGGCTCAATAATCCTAGACTCTAGAAGGGACCTGGAGGGGGACACAATAGAAGGACTCCACCACATCATCATGTCGCTCAAGTAGACTGTTGGTGCGAAAACTGGCAGATCTTGGGTAGGGGGTCCGAGGCTTGGTGATTTTAGCTAGATGGTAATGATACATCTCCGTCGTATCTATAATTTTTTTTATTGTTTCATGCCAATATTCTGCAACTTTCATATACTTTTGGCAACTTTTTATATTATTTTTGGGACTAACATATTGATCTAGTGCCTAGTGCGAGTTCTCGTTGGTTGCATGTTTTGTTTTGCAGAATATCCATACCAAACAAAGTCCAAACACGATAAAAATTTACGGAGATTTATTTTGGAATATATGTGACTTTTGGGAAAAAGAATCAACGCGAGATGATGCCCGAGGGCCCACAAGCCCTGGGGGCGCCCCCTACCCTAGAAGCGGCCAGGAGGCTTGTGGCCACCCCATAAGGTGGTTGGTGCCCTTCTTCTGCCACAAGAAAGATAATATCCAAATAAAAATCATGTTAAAATTTCATCCCAATCGGAGTTAGGGATCTCCGGGAATTTAAGAAACGGTGAAAGGCCAGAAAACAGGGACACAAAACAGAAGAGAAATAGCGAGATAGATCCAATCTCGGAGGGGCTCTCGCCCCTCCGCCACCATGGATGCCAAGGACCAGAGAGTAAACCCTCCTCCCATCTAGGGGGAGGTCAAGGAAGAAGAATAACGCGGGGGGCTCTCCCCCTCTCTCGCAGTGGCACCGAGACGCCACCGGGGCCATCATCGTGATGGCGATCTACACCAACAACTTCGTCGCTGTCAACACCAACTCTCTCCCCCTCTGTGCAGTAGTGCAACACCTCTTCTCCTTGTTGTAATCTCTATTTAAACATGGTGCTTACTGTTATATATTATTATCCAATGATATGTGGTTATCCTATGATGTTTGAGTAGATATGTTTTGTCCTATGGGTTGATTGATGATCATGATTGGTTTGAGTTGTATGTTTTATTATTGGTGTTGTCCTATGGTGCCCTCCGTGTCATGCAAGTGTGAGGGATCCCCGTTGTAGGGTGTTGCAATATGTTCATGATTCGCTTATAGTGGGTTGCTAGAGTGACAGAAGCTTAAACCCGAGTAAGGGGGTTGTTGCGTATGGGAGTAAAGAGAAATTGAAACCTTATAATGCTATGGTTGGGTTTTACCTTAATGATCTTTACTAGTTGTGGATGCTTGATAGACTTCCAATAAGTGCTTATGATCCGAGTATAGAAAGTATGTTAGCTTATGCCTCTCCCTCATATAAAATTGCAATAATGATTACCGGTCTAATTATCAATTGCCTAGGGACAAATAACTTTCTTGTGAAAAAAAGCTATCTACTAAAATTAACCTAATTGTTTCTTTATCTAAACAGCCCTTAGCTTTTATTTATGTGTTCTTTATTATCTTGCAAGCCTATCCCTTTACACCTACAAAGTACTTCTAGGTTCATACTTGCTCTAGGTAAAGCGAACGTAAAGTGTGCATAGAGTTGTATCGGTGGTTGATAGAACTTGAGGGAATATTTGTTCTACCTTTAGCTCCCCATTGGGTTCGACACTCTTACTTATCGAGAAAGGCTACAATTGATCTCCTATACTTGTGGGTTCTCAGGTAACAAGAGAAGTAGGAACATGATGTTTAACCCAAGTCCAAGCCCTCTTGATGAGGTAAAACCCTATGCCATGCTTCTTATATATTGATTGTGATGGGGTACAAGGTATAAGATGATATACCTCGAGATCGTATGAAGATGTTCTAATATCTAAAACTGTGGATGCATGTCTCTACAAAATAAAACCCTATGGCTTATAGGCACCGAGGGGTATATAGGTTTATAAATGGTTGGTTGCCATCTAGGATAAGCATGTCGGTCCTTTGGATACATCATGAAGTGTAAACGAAGTCTTTAGAGATCTTCATTTGGATGACAGTGAGAGTATCAGCCTAGCCATAACCCATATGACAATTGGTGGGTCCTGGTATGGCCCGTGAGGTCATCGCTGAGCCCACCACGGCATCACGACCAGAGGCTTTCGCGGGCGAAGACTACTTTTGTGAAGATAGCATGTACTAGTTGTCTCCCCTCGAATTTGGCCATTGTGGGATCCCTTCCCACCTTCATTTTGGGAAGAGGACCAAGGCCACTATAAATAGGACCTAGCCACTACCATAGACGGGGGACGAGAACAGATCGGATCCATTCCACCCTCACACTCACTAGCTCACCCGAGGCCAAGAACACTCCTCCCCCAGAGGTGGTTCTCCCACTGTACTAGTTCATCCTCAGCCGCTCGAGGCCAATCCACCACAAAGCAGGAGTAGGGTTTTACACCGCAAGGTGGCCCGAACCTAGGTAAACTACGGTGTCCCATTTCCTTCCAGTTCATCGAGCTAGGCCATGAGATTGATGAGTAGGAAGACTGGGGAGGTTGAGTTCTTCGCATGCACCCCAGAGTTCGAACCTCTCAAGGGTCTGCGGAACCCAAAATCCGACATTTGGCGTGCTAGGTAGGGTTGCGTCAAAGCTCCGCCTCTCTGTCTGCTGTGCTCCACTGCTCGGCTCTCATGGAGGACGCTCCTCCATCGACCGGATCGACAAGCTCTTTCGAGGGAGCCGAGGGCCTCCGAGCTTTCACCCCCACCCTGCGGCATGTGTAGTAGCCACCCAAGTTCAGGTCGGAGCTGCCGCCCCAATACGACGGAGCGGCGAATCTGGCAGGTTTTCTCCGGGCATACGAGGAGGCGGTGCTGGCAGCCGGCGGTGACGACAAGGTCATGGCCAATTGGCTACCCATGGCCCTCGCAGGCGCGCCGCGCACCTGACTGCTTAGCTTGCCGGGATCTTCTGTGGCCTCCTGGGAGGAGCTGCGCGGCCTCTTCGTCATGTGCTTCTCGGCACCAGTGGCCCACGCCATCACAGCCCTCCTTGGTGGTTTGTAGTGCCACCCTTGGACCGCCATGTCAAGCAGTTCTTCCGCCAGGTGGGTGCTTCCCACGTGCAACAGGGAGCTCCTCCGGGCTGGGCGGAGCCTAAGGCCGACCTCACCTTCAACTCAAGAGACCACCTCACGATCACCGCGGGCGCCGACACGCTCCCGATGCTCTGCACCCCCACCATCTGCAACGTGGCCGTCCCCAAGACCCTCATCGACGGTGGAGTCAGCCTCAATGTGCTCTCCGCCCCACCAAGCCCTTCTCCAGGGTTGTGAACGGCTCCACCTGCCCCTGTGACAGATCCGCCTCCCCGTCACCTTCGGCACCCATGACAACTACCACACCGAGCTTATGGACTTCGACATCGCCCGCATCGGCCTCCCATACAATGCCATCCTTGGGTACCCAGCCTTGGCCAAGCTCATGGCAGCAACTCACCCTACCTACAATCTCATGAAGATGCCAGGAAGCAGCGGCGTCCTCACTGTGCTAGGGGACACCAAGGAAGCGTTGATAGCCCTCAAACTCGCCTTTAGGGCTGCAGCGGTCGCACGGACAAGTGAGGAAGGAGGCCCTGAGGCTCCGGGGGATGCGCTAGTGAAGAAGAAGCAGTTGTTCTCTCAAGATCGTGCTGAGATGAAGTAGGTGCTTGTTGACGAAGACGGGGCATCCGGCGCCACCTTCACCATAGGTGTCGGCCTCCCCCCAAGCAAGAAGAGGCGTTGGCTAGCTTCTTGCGTGCTAACAAGGATGTTTTCGCATGGGACCTAAGGATCTGGTTGGGATCCAGAGGGGGATAATCGAGCATCACCTGAGGGTGTGCCCAAATGTGCGGCCAGTGAAACAAAAGGAGCGGCGGCAGTCCATGGAGAAGTTGTCATTCATCGTTCAAGAGACCCGCAAACTGCAAGAGGTTGGTGTTATTCGGGAGGTGCGGTACCTAGAAAGGCTGGCAAACCCGGCCATCGTACCAAGAAAGGCGGGAAGGAGCGCATGTGCATCGATTTCACCAACCTCAACAAGGCTTGCCCTCAGGACCACTTCCCTCTCCCACGCATCGATTAGATCGTCGACTCCACCGCCGAGTGCGACCTGCTGTGTTTTTGGGATGCCTTTTCGGGCTATCACCAAATTAAGATGGCAGTCCAGGATGTTGAGAAGACAACCTTCCTGACTCCATGCGGAGTGTATTGCTACACCTGCCTGTCGTTTGGGTTGCGTAACACCGGAGCAACCTTCCAGCGGTTGATGCACATCGCTCTAGGCCACCAGCTCGAGAGGAATGCCGAGGCCTACGTCAACGACATAGTTGTGAAATCTCGGGAGGCAAGGACCCTTATTGAAGACCTAGAGGAGACATTTGCCAGCCTACGCAAGGTTGACATGTGGCTCAATCTTGAGAAATGTGTGTTTGGCATCCCCTTCGGCAAGCTGCTGGGCTTTCTAGTGTCGCGCAGGGGGGTCGAGGCCAACCCAGAGAAGGTCAATGCAATAGAAAGGATGAGCCCGCCACAAACCCTCAAGGAAATGCAAAATCTGGCAGGCTGCGTGGCCTCGCTTGGGCGCTTCATCTCCAAGCTAGGGGAACGCGCCCTCCCATTCTTCAAGCTGATGAAAAAAGGGCCATTTGAGTGGACTTCGGAGGCTGACGTGGCATTCCAAGATCACAAGAGATACCTCACTAGCCCACCGGTGATGGTAGCTGAGGGAGTCCTTGATTAGGGGGTATCCGAACAGCCGGACTATATACATCGTCCGAACTATTGAAGCGTGAAGATACAAGACTCAAGACTCCGTCTCGTGTCTGGATGGGACTCTCCTTTGCGTGGAAGACAATCTTGGCGATCCGGATATTATATTTCCTTCCTTGTAACCGACTCCATGTAAACCCTAGCCCTCTCCAGTGTCTATATAAACCGGAGGGGTTGGTCCTTAGAAGGCCGATCACAATTACATTTATACCATCCTAGGATAGCTCTTAGGGTTTAGCCTCTATGATCTCGTGGTAGATCTACTCTTGTACTACTCATATCTTCAATATTAATCAAGTAGGAAGTAGGGTTTTACCTCCATCGAGAGGTCCCGAACCTAGGTAAACATTGTGTCCCTTGCTTCCTATTACCATCAGCCTAAGACGCACAGATCGGGACCCTCTAACCGAGATCCTCCGGTTTTGACACCGAGATTGGTGCTTTCATTGAGAGTTCCTCTGTGCCGTCGCTGCAAGGCTTGATGGCTCGTCTCGTTGTCAAGGACGACATCATCTCTGGAGGAGCGCTGGCTGTAGGACAAATTCTCCGACTTGGCGGCTTCATTATGGCCGCCCCATTGGCCGTCGCGCCAACGATGGCCTCTCGGGTCATCACGCATAACCTTCGTATCAATTCGTAGCTTGCCGAACAGATGGATCCGATAGAGCTCTCCTCTCTTAATGAGCTCTTGGATCACATCGCCGCTTTGGGAGTCGCTACGGACTATGACCGGATTGGGCTTAAACCCTACCAAAGGGACATTAGATCCCCGCCGGCCACCCATGAGATAGCGATACTGGAGGAACCACACACGGGTTGCCCCTCAACCCTGAGGACGAATTATGTCCGGATCGCCGAACTCTGTGGATCGAGCACCAGCTCATAGGAAGACATGACCCGGGTCCCAGACTTAGAATCAGGCATTAGGTCGAAGAGATTGGGCAACACTCCAGATCCCGAGTTGTCGGGCTCGGAACCTCCCATGCCCTCGGGTGTTAGACCGGATCAAAATCCGGATTCAGCCAACAACACCCACCCGGACTCAAAACCGTCTCTCCCGCATCAAGCAAGAGCCCCAGGAGACAGTACATCGTTACTGGGCCAGATTCCTCCTTGCGCTTAACAAGGTCAAGGGCTGCCACGAGGAGGACGTAGTCTCACTTTTCTGCAAAAACTGCATGAACAAAGGACTCCTTAATGCTATTAGCCGCCGTGACATAATAAACTTTGTGGACTTGGGAACCATAGTACAGACATACTGTGCGATGGAAAGCGCCTGGAAAACCCAAACGGAATTTTGGGATAGTAGGGCCCTCACCAGAACCTTTGTCCGAACTAAACGGTCGAACTCTCGAAGGTCGGCTGATCCAATTCCCAAGAAGTTGAAACCCGCCCCAGGGCGTGGAACCATATTGGAAGAATGGCTCAATGGACCATGTAAGCTTCACAGTACGCCGGACGCAACACCAACCCATAGCCTTAGGGCATGTTGGATACTCCGGCAGGTAGCAAAAAGTGGTGAGGATCTCCTCGAGAGCCATAAAGCAGAACAACATCCCGCCAAGGAACACAATACGGTACTAACAGTCTTCGAGACCTGTGCCTCAAACAATAGGCGCAAGCGAGCTCATCGAAGCTCCGCTGAAATTTGCCATGTGACAAAAATAAATCTGTGGAACGACACTGCTATAACTTTCAATGCCAGTGACGAACCCCAATTCCAAACCATCCGGGCACCAGCCGCTCTGGTCCTTAGCCCAATAGTGGACGGCTTTCGGCTCACTAAAGTACTCATGGACGACGGAAGCGGATTAAACTTGATCTACGAAGAAACACTCAAGAAGATGGAAATTGACAAAAGCCGCATTAAACAAAGAGGCACAACCTTCAGGGGAATTATCCCTAGTCGGGAAGCACAGTGTGCGGGGAAAATCACACTCGATGTGGTATTCGGCACCCCAGAGAATTACAGGTCCGAAGAAATCACATTCCAAGTGGCTCCTTTCAGCAGCGGATACCATGCCCTTCTAGGGCGGGACGCGTTTGCAAGCTTTCAAGCTATACCCCATTACGGGTACATGAAGCTTAAAATGCCCGGACCCAATAGAATCATCACTCTAGCTAGTGATCCGGACGTCGCACTCCGCGCTAAAACAAAACCGCGGCGCTAGCCTAGGAAGCACTGTCCGAAGCCCTAGCAGCAGAAGAATTAACAACACTGCGCGCCACCGTGGACAGGGACGACGTGATATTCGACAAGCGACCCAAGTCCACCTCATTTGAACCCGCAGATGAGATAGTCAAATTCCAAGTCCTCCCAACGGACCCCATGAAGACAGCTTCCATCGGGACATAGTTGAGCCCCGCTATGGATGTCGCACTGCGACACTTCTTACGCGAGAATTGGGACATTTTCGCCTGGCACCCATCGGACATGCTAGGTATCCCACGCGGATTGGCCGAACATAGTCTTAACATACTAAAGGGATACAAACCTGTTAAATAGACCCTAAGGAGATTTTTAGAGCCCAAACGGCAAGCCATGGGGGAGGAGCTAGCCAAGCTACTTGAGGCCGGATTCATCAGAGATATCAAGCATCCGGATTGGCTGGCGAACTTGGTAATGGTACCAAAGAAGGACAAATCCTGACGCCTGTGCGTCGACTTCAAAGACCTCAACAAGGCTTGCCCCAAGGATCCCTTTCCCCTCCCTCGCATCGATCAAATCATCGATGCCACAGCAGGACACGACTCGCTGTGTTTCCTCGACGCATACTCTGGATACCATCAAATAAAGATGGCAGAGTCTGACCAAGCTGCAACAGCTTTCATAACGCCATATGGCCCTTTCTGCTTCAACACTATGCCTTTCGGGCTTAAGAATGCCGGCGCAACATATCAACGCATGATTCAAACATGCCTGGAAAAGCAAATCGGCAAAACAATGGAGGCATA
Organism: Triticum dicoccoides; assembly: GCF_002162155.2. Classification (NCBI taxonomy): domain Eukaryota; kingdom Viridiplantae; phylum Streptophyta; class Magnoliopsida; order Poales; family Poaceae; genus Triticum; species Triticum dicoccoides. The sequence goes on from NC_041383.1 coordinate 543,578,661, forward strand.
CGTGGACGACATAGTCATAAAAACAGGACACATCGAAACCCTAATAGATGACTTGGGGCTTACGTTCGAAAACCTCCGAACATACGACATCAAGCTGAATCCAGAGAAATGCATTTTCGGCGTCCCCTCTGGAAAACTGCTGGGCTTCATCGTTTCCAATAGAGGAATTGAAGCTAATCCGGCAAAAATCCAAGCTTTGTCGCGGTTGGCTATAACAACAGACCTCAAAGACATCCAGAAACTAGCTGGATGTGTGGCTGATTTGAGACGCTTTATCTCCAGGTTAGGAGAAAAGGCATTACCTATTTACCGCCTTCTTCGGCACACTGAACACTTCATGTGGACAGATGCAACCGCGGCCGGACTCGATGAAATAAAGACCTTATTGGCCAATAATCCAGTCCTAACAGCGCCAAATATGGGCGAACTTATGCTGCTGTACATAGCTGCAACACACCAAGTTGTAAGCGCAGTACTCGTCGTCGAACAAGAGGTTGACGGATACAAATTCCCACTACAGAAGCCGGTTTATTACATATCCACGGTCCTCACCCCATGCAAATCCCGATACCCACACTATCAAAAAAATAGCATATGTGGTCTTCATGGCATCCCGAAAGCTACGACACTACTTTCAAGAGTGTTCGATTATGGTGGCCTCTGAAGTACCACTAAACGATATAATAAATAACCGCGATGCCATGGGCCGGATCACTAAATGGGCCATCGAGCTCCTTCCGTTTGACATAACATACAAGCCTCGGCGGGCTATCAAGTCGCAAGTATTAGCTGACTTTCTTGCCGAATGGACGGAAGCCGAACTCCCTAAAGAGTACGGCGCGTACTCTAACTGGATCATGCACTTCGACGACTCTAAAATGCTGGCCGGATTGGGAGCAGGCGTAGTCCTGACGTCTCCCACCGGAGACACGGTCCAATACGTCCTCCAAATATTATACACAGACTCCAACAATGCAGCCGAATATGAGGCTCTATTGCACGGTCTTTGGATGGCAGTCTCTATGGGCATTCAACGCTTAGAGGTGCGCGGGGATTCAAACCTCGCACTATCACAAATAAACAGAGACTTTGATGCCAAGGATACGAAAATGGCGGCCTGCCGTAATGCCGTCATTAAAATGTCAGCTCGGTTCGAGGGGCTCGAATTTCACCATGTGGCTCGAGAAAATAATCAAGCGGCAGATGTCCTTGCCCGCATCAGCGCTAAACGCGACCCAGTCCCACCTAACATATTCCTAGAAAGGCTGTTCAAGCCATCCGTGATATGGGAAGGGGAGTCCGGCAATAACAGCACAGATCCGAATACATCCCCAGAGTCCAAACCATCAAACATAATTGGAGGCTCTACCACCGAAATAACATCGTCAGCCCACGAAATAATGGTTGTCATCGCCCCGTGGACTGAGCCTTTCTTGGCCTACCTAAATAGGCAGGAGCTCCCCCAAGATCAAAATGAAGCACGCTGCATCGTCCGGTGTTCTAAAGCTTACAAAGTCCATGAAGGGGAACTCTATAATAAAAGTCCGACCGGAGTGCTCCAAAGGTGCATCTCCGAAGAGGAAGGGCGGCAGCTCTTGGCTGAAATCCATGCCAGACTGGGCGGGCACCACGCCGCGGCTCGAGCACTAGTCAGCAAGGCCTTCCGTATAGGTTTCTATTGGCTGACAGCCCGAGCAAACGCATAGGACCTTGTCCAACACTGCGTAGGTTGCCAGCTGTTTGCCAATCAGAGTCATATGCCCCCTACCGCTCTCCAAACAATCCCCATAACTTGGCCCTTCACGGTCTGGGGGCTGGATATGGTTGGACCCCTTAAAGGGGGAAGCCACAAGAAAAAATACTTATTGGTCATGGTAGACAAGTTCACCAAATGGATAGAAGCCAAACTAGTGAAAATGGCCGAATCCAGACCAGTAATAGACTTTATATCTGGGGCTGTACACTGATACGGTGTCCCCTATAGCATCATCACCGATAATGGCTCAAATTTCATAGCTGATGAAGTGAAATCTTGGTGCGGCAAAATGGGCATTAAGCTCGACTATGCTTCCATCTACCATCCTCAAACAAATGGCCAGGTTGAACGGGCAAACGGTCTCATCATGAGCGGCATCAAACCCAGACTAGTATGATCCTTGATAGAGTCGGACACTCATTGGGTCGAGGAGCTCGACTCCGTGCTCTGAGGGCTGCCGACCACGCTGAATCGCACCACCGGACATACACCATTTTTTATGGTGTACGGCACGGAAGCAGTACTACCCTGTGACATAATACATGATTCGCCACGCGTACGCATGTACGAAGAGAAGGAAGCCGAGTTAGATTGGCAGGATAACTTGGACGCCCGGGAGGAGGAGCGCGACGTCGCGAAGGCCCGTTCCACATTCTATCAGCAACAGGCTCGACGATACCAAAGCAGAGAAGTGTGGGCCAAAACTTATAATATTGGCGAGCTCGTTCTACGCTTACCGGAGAAGAAGGACAAGCTCAAACACAAGTGGGAAGGTCCCTTCATCATCGACAAAGTTCTCACTGGAGGAGCATAGCGCTTACGTAATGCGTCCGATAACAGACTCGAGCCGAACCCATGGAATGCGGCCAGACTCTGGAGATTCTACGCCTAGCGCCGAACTCAGTGTTCATCTCCTTACCTCCTTTTTTAATTATGCTCCCTCCCTTTTCCTTTCTCGATCTTTTTCTCTTCACACAAAGTATTTAATACAGTGCAGACTCCCGGAATATTCCGGCCGCACTATGTGTGTAAGTAATACCTGGGGGCTTCCTATACGGAAGCTACACATAACTTACTCTAAAGGGCTTTTTGCCCACCACACATGCATTTGCCATGTGTGCCTTTTCTTCACCATTATATGCATCGATATGACTTAAGATGTGGCCAAGCTGGGTTGCCTGGCTCCTGTGTTTTTGCCATACATTCCCGTTAATTCGGCTAGGGCATAAGGGGAGCACCTCTGTGATTGTTACTGCCGGTTCAGCCGGATGTGTACCTCAGACTGGGTGAAGCCGAAAGCTAGTTTCCTTAAGAGAATATTTGGTCGGTGAATAAAAGATGTCTTCGTTTATCATAACATAAAATCCCCAGAAGTTTTGTATCCTGCGCCATGGTTCGCAGTTTGGACATGTGCCTTGTCGCATGCCTACCCAGGGAAAGGAACCCTTAACGGAACTATTCTCCCTGGAAGATGTTTCTTACTATCCATGTAATATAACATAACTAGTTGGGTACTTGTCTGTTCAAGCACTTATGACCCCTACGCCTGGTTTCCACGCATACACCGGTTTTGTATAACCGAGCGGGTATTCGAACACACCCCGGACTGTAGGATCCAGGGGCTGAAGCGAAAAGGTCCGCCATGAAAAATGATTTTAATCCGGCTAGGGGCTACTTATTTCCATTGAATTACACAGTCACTTGGACTGACTATATTCCTCCTCTATACCATCCAACAGGCTATCTAGCTTACAATCCTGTTGAGAATACTTCGCGACTAACGCCACCTGCTCATACACCAGACTCACGGGAATTTCTTCCCAGCTGGCCCTGCCGGTCCGACTTTGGCCATATGGTTCGGGTCCAGCTTGGTGTAGCGCGTCTTCACCATAGCCCATGCTTCCCTTGCACCCTACCGGCAGGCTAACATCTTCCACAGTCGGAAGCGCCGCCGTGCTCCTTGAAGCATGTCCAGAAGCTCTCCCATGCCATTCGGTTGGAAGCTTGATGGCCACAAGGCCTGCGCTACGCCCTGCATCGCCTGCCGAGCTCGCTCGTGCAGCTGTGACAGGTCTTGCAGTAAATCGCCTGCAGATGCGGGCATCTCCTCCTCAGGGCGACCCGTCAGCATGCCTACAAGCAAAACTCTTTCAATATACTTCCTCGCCGAACTATGCTACAGTCCGTCAAGGCACTTACCATAAATGCCATGGCGAAGCCTTTTGTCCTCCTTCACGGAGTCCGCCAGCTGCGCACAGACGTCTTTCAATTCCACGTCCAGCCGAACATTGGCATCTTGGAGAGTATTCTTCTCCTGCCTAGCTTGCGTAAGAATGCGCTCGCCAGCCTTTAGTTGCCTCTGGAGATGCGACTCGTCATCCCTCCCGCCCTCCGGATTTACTCCGGGGTTATCTGCAGAATTTTCTGTTAAAACTCCTCATACCAGCTAGTTGCTAACTGGTACATTTTCGTATAATCAAGATAAATGTTACCAGATGAGGCCTTCTGGGATTCCTCTAGCTTGGCAACCGTGGCCCTCAGTTGGGTCTTGCACTCCTCTAGCTCCCGAGACAATTGCTCATTCTTATCTACAAGAACCTGCACATCAATTGATACTTAAAACTGTTGTTCCAACCGTTTCAAGTCTCAGGGGCTACTGTTATACATACTTATCAAACTTCCTTACCTATATATCTTCGGTATACTGGTCTGTCACCCAGGCGAGCCCGTCTTGAGCAGCTCGGATGTATGCGTCTCCCGAATTGAAAGCATTAAATGCCTCTTTGGAAAAGATGTTGTTGCGAAGCACGGCCCGTCGACGCTGGTGATTCATGGCGCTCTCTACTTTGGAACTCGTGGCAGAGAGGATATATGCGTCCTCTGTCGGAGGACTATCCAGCATAGGCCCTACGTCCGCCTCCTCTCTCAAAGTCGGTTCTGGAGCCCGACTGGTGGAGGCGTGGTTGGCAGGATCCCCGGACATAGTCCAGATACTCCTTTTACTGCCAGGATGTAAAGGGCGTTGTTATACTTCAAATAACAATAATTACATGACATGTTGTTTCCTTACCTATGTAGAGGCGTGTCGGCCCTAATCGCCTTCCTCTTGAGCCTACCCAATCCGGAGGCCTGTGGCTGACGGGTCCCTAGGGGCTCGGCCCTGCGCTCCGAACGTCGCCTCTGCAAAAACACGACGCTTCAGGGATAAGGTGTGACATCAGGAAAGAGTCCTCTTCAGAGGATCGAGTCTTCGGCTTGGCTTACACGCGACGAAGGTAGCAGTCCGGGATAATCAGCAGTAATAGCCACTGAGGTGCCGTCACGGCTCGCCTGATAAAATATCCTGTCGACAAGCTCCACAGCCGCATCCGGGTCTTCTTCGAGTCCCGGATCCAGGGCCCTTTCGGGGTCCTCTGGCTGCGGGGAATGGCTGGAGATTCCTTCTACGGCCCTCCTCAGTTCCTGCTCGGAAATATCGAGGCAGGTAACCTTAGCAAAGAATGCCACAATAAGTGAAGCAAGAAAATAAATGATGACTTACCCAGTTTGGGGGATTGTGCATGGAGAATCCGTCCCGCAGTTTGATATGAAGGAAGTCTTCCTCTTCTCCTTTGTATAGATCGGACAGTATCCTTGCCAGAGCAGTGGCGGAGTCCGGACCCTTACGGCCATAACAGGTGGCATCGTCTTCCCTGTTGAAATGCCATATGGGATTGCCCCGACATTGAAGCGGCTGCACTCCCTGCATTATGCATATTGCCATGACCTCGACTATCGTCAGTCCGGATTTGGCCAGTAACTTTATCCTGCTCATCAGGAAATGTATTTCCCTGGTATCCTCCTCTTGGGGGCCTCGGGGGCACCAGCTTAGACGTGCCCTCGGCGGGGCGTTACTAAACTTGGGGAGTCCTGTCCGGACTGGATCCGGAAGGGGGGCGTCGTCAATATAAAACCACTCTGAAGCCCAGTTCTCTGGTGCCTTTTTGGGAGTGCCGGATAGGTATCCGGTCTCAGTGATACGCCATACTTCGGCCCCGCCCACTTGACATAGGGGCTCTCCCTGGTTGCGGGGGAGAAGGCAGAACAACTTCTTCCAAAAACAGAAATGAGCCTCGCAGCCTAGAAATAGCTCACAAAGGGAGACATACCCTGCTATATGTAGTATGGAGACTGGGGTAAAGTTGTGCAATTGGAGGCTGTAGAACTCCAGGAGCCCACGAAGGAATGGATGAATAGGAAACCCTACGCCCCTTAACAGAAGCGGAATGAGGCATATTCGCTCCTCTCGAGACGGATTAGGGGATCTCTCCGCTTGTTCTCTGTCGTTATCGGTGGCTATTCTGGCTCGGACAGGGACCATGAATGCCAGTGGGAGAAGCCCTTGGGTTTGTAACTTGATCAAACGACTATGAGAAACTGAACACTCTCCCCAGTCCCCCGGCTTGGGGCAAGGGGAGCAAGCAGAAGAGCTGCGACGATCGGCCATGTTGGAATGGTTTTTTCAGGGCGCTCTGTTGGATGCTTGCTCGAGGGGGAAGAGTGAGATTTGGATCTGGGAATCCCCGTCTCTTCAAATAGATGGTTAGCCCGAAGGATTGGGGGTGGCAAATGCAAAAATTTCTCGACTCCTCGCATTTGCTCGACATGTGGAAATGGTCATTATTGAGGCACTAAAGCCAAGGAGTACAACATTGATGAGATGTCGGACACTGTTCGTCGTAATAGGTACATTGGAGTATTCGGAGATGGAACCCTCCTTCGAATGCCGAAGACAAGACCGCGCGCCGGACTCACCGTCATTGAAGCCTGGTTCAGGGGCTACTGAGGGAGTCCTGGATTAGGGGGTATCCGGACAGCCGGACTATATACATCGTCCGGACTATTAAAGCGTGAAGATACAAGACTCAAGACTCCGGCTCGTGTCCGGATGGGACTCTCCTTTGTGTGGAAGACAAGCTTGGCGATCTGGATATTATATTTCCTTCCTTGTAACCGACTCCATGTAAACCCTAGCCCTCTCTGGTGTCTATATAAACCGGAGAAGTTGGTCCTTATAAGGCCAATCACAATTACATTCATACCATCATATGCTAGCTCTTAGGGTTTAGCCTCTACGATCTTGTGGTAAATCTACTCTTGTACTACTCATATCTTCAATATTAATCAAGCAGGAAGTAGGGTTTTACCTCCATCGAGAGTGCCTGAACCTGGGTAAACATTGTGTCCCTTGCTTCCTGTTACGATCAGCCTAAGACGCACAGATCGGGACCCCCTACCCGAGATCCGCCGGTTTTGACACCGACAGTAGCGCCACATCCCCTTGAGCCCCTGGTGCTCTACCTAGCCGCCACACCTCACTCCGCCAGCGCGGCGCTGGTGGCGGTCCGGGAGGAGCACCGGGCCAAGGGCCCGCCGAGCGATGCCATGCACCCAGTCGAGATGCCGTAGCTTCAGGATGACGCTCCTGAGGCCGTGGCCGCCCCAACCAATGACCAAGCTCCTGAGGTCCTCCGGCCTCAAGAGGTGCAAGACCCCGCCAATGCTCCTGCCCTCGTCGAGCACCCGGTGTACTTCATCAGCATGGTGTTTCGTGATGCGCGGGCACGCTACCCCATGCCGTAAAAGCTCTTGCTCGCGCTCCTTGTCGCCTCGCGCAAGCTGCACCACTACTTCCAAGGCCACCCCATCAAGGTTGTCTCGGCTTACCCACTTGAAAGAGTGCTCCGGAGCCCCAACGCTCCCGGGAGAGTCGCCGAGTGGAACATTGAACTACAGGCGTTCCAGTTAGAGTTCAGCACCACCAGAGTCATCAAGGGTGCGGCACTCGCTGACTTTGTGGCAGAATGGACTGACGTTCCCAGCCCCAAAGCAGGAGAGGACTGACCCCTCTCGCCAGGAAGTGATGCACTGGACGGCTGGGTCATGTACTTTGACGGTGCATTCACATGCCAGGGCACGGGGGCTAGAGTCGTGCTCATCTCGCCCACCCAGGAAACGCTCTACTACGCCATGTAGCTCAGCTTCCAGCAGGGCGAGAAGGTTTCCAACAACATCGCAGAGTATGAAGGCCTGATCGCTGGTCTCAAGGCTGCGGCAGACTTGGGAGTGAGGCGCCTCACCATAAAGGGTGACTCCCAGCTCCTCACCAACTTCTCCAACAAAGTATATGAGCCAAAGGACAAGCACATGGAAGCATATCTTGAGGAGGTTTCTCGAATTGAGAAACAGTTCTTGGCCCTAGAATTGCAGCACCTGTCGCGCGACATGAACAAGGAAGCAGATGAAATCGCCTAGAGGGTGTCCTGGCGCCTGCCTTATGAGCCTGGCGTCTTCGAGGAGCGGTCTTCAAGCCGTCGGCAGCCCCCCCCCCACCGCAAGACCAACATCAACTCAGGAGGAGCTCTCCTCAGCACCACTCTCGGGTGCGCCTGCTGGCGGCCCGACCTCAGAAGCCTGTATTCTCCTTGCGCTCGAACCTCTGGAGGGCTGCTGGACCAAGGAGTTCAAGGCGTACCTACTCCAAGGCACCTTGCCGGAGAAGGAGGAAGACGTAGAGCGGGTAGCCCACCAGGCCACTGCATACCGCATCCAGGACGGTGAGCTCTACCGAAAACGGCCAAACAATGTTTCTCTGTGATGCATCTCCAGGGAGCAGGGATGCAAGTTGTTGGCCTACATACATGGCGGGGACTGCGGGCATCACTCATCATCGCGCACCCTTGTGGGCAAGGCGTCCGCAGCGGATTATACTGGCCCACGGTGCTCAATGATGCCACCGAGCTGGTGAGGTCTTGTGAGGCATGCCAATTGCACGCCAAGCAGATCCACCAGCCCGCTCTCATGGCCGTTTGCGGTCTGGGGGCTGGATATCTTGGGCATGTTCCTGCGAGCACCCGGGGGCTACCGCTACCTCTACGTTGCCATCGACAAGTTCACCAAGTGGGCGGAGGTGGAGGCTGTGCGCACCTTTCCGGCTGGCTTGGTAGTCAAGTTCACCAAGGGCCTCGTGAGCCGGTTCGGGGTTCCTAATCACATCATCATTGACAACGGCTCGCAGTTCACTAGCAACCTTTTCAAAAAATATTTTTGCTAACCTTGGAGCGCAGATATGCTACGCCTCAGTGGCACACCCCAGGAGCAACGACCAAGCCGAGCGTGCTAAAGCAGAGGTTCTGAGAGGCCTCAAGGAAAGAACCTTCAAGAAGAAGCTCAAGTCCTGAGGCAGGGGCTGGCTGGATGAGCTCCAGTCCATGTTCTTGTCCATCCGCACAACCGCGACCAAGCCAATGGGCGAGACTCTATTCTTCCTCATCTACCGAACCAAAGCGGTTCGCCCACACGAAGTCAGGCATCACTCCGCGTGGGTCTTGGCATTTGACGAGGCATGCCAGGACGCCACGCGGGGGATGGACATCATGCCGGGGGAGGAACACCGCCGCCAAGCCTCACTCCGAGCAGTGAGGTACCAGCAGGCACTGCGGCGGTACCACTGCCGCAACGTCTGCTCCAAGACGCTCGAGGTTGGCGATCTCGTCCTGAGGCGGGTTCTCTCCAGGGAAGGGCTTCACAAGCTCTCGCCCATGTGGGAGGGCCCGTTCAGGGTTGCCTGCATCTCTAGGCCTTGCGCCGCGTGCTTGGAGACGCAGGATGGGATCCCCATCCAAAACGCCTGGAACATCCAACACCTCCAGAAGTTCTACCCATGAAGCAAGGCCCTGTGCCTATGAAGGTCTCCGCTCGTGACACTCTCACATAATAATGAGTGGGGATGTACATGCCCCGGAGTCTCCTGAATGTCATCCATAGGACTAACGGGGGCTCCGTCCCATGTTCTAGTGGCAGCACTTAGCTCCGCGCTGGTGAGAAGACTAGACTAGGTGTCAGATGCGACTGTTCATTTTCTTGCTTTCTGTAGCTAGTTTGCAACTTCTTAATGGAATTTGTAGTTTTCACGTTTTATTCACCAAAGTTGGAACTTTTCCCCCTTGCTTCGCTCGCCTCTCAGCCTTGGCCTGACAATTGCCCGTCGCTCCTCCTCGCGCGTCCTGCGCGTGGGGGCTGGGCAAGTGTGCATGTTTGGGTTCGCCTGCACGCAAGCACACCTCACCATGCTTTGGCTTTCTTAATCCTCATGAGACGCGCTCGAATGAGCTCATGGACATGTGCACCCTCTTAAGTCTGTGCCCCCCCAGGCAGCGCGGTGCGGTGCACTATGCCGCAACTAACCCATGCGAGGGGATCGCCCAAGGAAGAACAAGGCGCCTCGTCAAGCTTTCTAATAACTCTGCAGCTCCACAATGTCTCCTAGGGCCGACGGCTCCTGAGTCATCAGGAAGGGAGCTTCACCAGACAACGAAGGGCGCGCCCTGGCGAGATGGGAAACTATCGTAATCATATCGAGGTAAGTTACCCTAACCGCACCTACTTGGAGCACAGATTTCACGGCATAACATCAAAATAATAAACATAACAGAGTGGCATAAGTGCCATGGTTCATTACACGCCCCGGCAGGGCTGTCTACTTTTTTTCAAAATGCAGGAGAAAGGAAAGGTTAAACAAAAGCGAGTTGCACGCCTGTGATATCTCCTGAGGCCAGGCTCCAGCAATGCTCGAAGCTCAGTCCGAGCCTTCCTCCCGCTTCACCAGAGCACGACGGCAAGATAGCCCTTCGCCTTCCCCGATCCAAGCTTGGCGGCGGGGTTGCTGATCATAGCCGCCGCTACTGGTGCTCTCACCGGAGGAGGAGCCGCCGCCGCTGGGACTGGCATGATCATTGCCAAGGGCAAGCTCACCCTCGTCGTCGTCGCGGTTGTCGTCAAGGCCAAGCTCATTGTCGCTACTACCGTCTTCAGGGCAGCATCCTGCATGGCAGCCGTCTTCCCCAAACACCCTCATATAGAGGGTCACGAGTCCATCTTACTTGAAGTGGAGGGTGTGCCTCTTGCTCAGGCCGCGAGTGCGGGCAAACGCCAGCCAGCCGCGGGTCAAGGACACGCCACCAGCGCCCGTTGACCTTGACTCCAGCCCATGAGGCCCTGCTACAACAGCCATCCGCCTACAGCCAGAGGCTGTCAAGCCCCGCAGTCGGAAGCGCGCCCGTGAAGAAGCGCGGGAGCGGGAGCCAGGTGACCGCGGGCCTCTCCGACCACACGACGAACTTCGGGAACACATCGGCCTAATGGAAGCATGATCGAGGAGGTCAGACAACCATGGCGCGCCTTCCCTCATCGTAGGAGCTTCCCTAGCCTCGGCTTCTCCCGCCGCAAGAAGAAGCGCCGCCACGGCTGCCGGAGGCAGCGCTCGCTCTTGGAGGAGTGCGTCTGCGCCCTTGGAGGACCACCGCCAGGGTCGCAGCATACTTGCAGGGACATCTGCGGCCGCTCCTGGGCGGTGGAGAATCCGACCCCTCCTTGGGGGCCTTCTCAACAGTAGAGAACTTCCTCGTCGGGGCCATGAGAACTTCCTCGTCGAAGAAGAATAAGAAGAAGAAGGAGCAGGCAACAAGAAGATGGAGATGGATAAGGGGGGCTCTGCCCCTCCCCTCATTTATAGCTGGAGGCATGCATGTCGGCGTCCTGGATTCGGGGGTATCCAACCATGCCTACCTGCAGCCCACCACATGGCTTCATCGACGGCCTGGTACGGCCCAACTTAAATACCAATGCCACAAGACCCTCGCGAGGAGCCAAGCCTCCCGAGGAGGACAACGCTAAGACCCCCGAAGGAATTGGCCTCCTTAGGAGGGCTCTTGAGGGGCGGAGAGTTGTATGGAGCATACCTCACGAGGCTGAGCTGACGTGAGCCATGATGACTAAGGCCAGGTGGACGCCAGGCGGGCGCCAAATGGGCGCAGAGTGCAGGTTTCCTCTTTGGTGCAAAGGAGGGAAGCCACAAGCACGGAGTCCCAAGGAATTAGCCAAAGGTTTCCATTCTGGTGCAACGCAACCAAGACCGCCAGGACGGTAGGACGGAGGTCATCGACGAGCCCACCGCAGCGTCACGACCAGAGGCTTTTCGCAGGTTGAGACTACTTTTGTCAGGATAGACTGTACTACTTGTCCCCTTTCAAATCCAGCCATTGTGGGATCCCTTCCCGCTCATATTTGGGAAGAGGACCAAGGCCACTATAAATAGGACTATCCTCCACCATAGGAACAGACGGGAATCAGAACAAGTAGAGCTAGCATACACCACACCAGCTCAAGAACACCTCACCTCTTGAGGCTTGTTTATCCACTATACCAGTTCATCCACAGCCCTTCGAGGCAATCCACCACACCACACGAGATTAGGGTATTACACCACAACGGTGGCCCAAACCAGTATAAATCGATGTGTCTTTGTGTCTCTTTGAGCTCGACGCGCTAGGCTTAGGAGGATCGCGAGTAGGCAAGCTAGGCAGGTTGAGATCTCTGCACGCACCCTAGAGTTCAAACCTCTCAAGGGTTTGCGGATCCCTAAATCCGACTTTTGGCGCGCCAGGTAGGGGTGTGTCGGAATCTTCTTCCTCGACCTCTAGATCGTGCCACTGACTCCTATATCGGGCGCTCCTCCGTCGGCCCGGTCGCCGCGCGTTCCCGAAGAAGCGTCGAGGCTGCGCTGCTTCACCCTCACCCTGCGGCAGGTGCAGTGGCTGCCCAAGTTCCGACCGAAGATGCCGTCGTGCTACGACGGCGCGGCAAATCCGACCCCCTTTCTTCAATCATACGGGGAGGCAGTTTGGGCGGTCGGAGGAGATGACAAGGTGAAGGCCAACTGGCTCCCCATGGCCCTTGTAAGCGTGCCACGCGCCTGGTTGCTCAACATGCCGGCATCTTCTATGGCCTCATAGGAGGAGCTGCGCGACCTCTTCCTTGCCCACTACGCGGCACCGGCGCCCCCGGTCATCACAGCTCTCCTAGGTGGCTCACAGGCACCACCTTCCGACCGCCACATCAAGTAGTTGTACCGGCGGGCAGGCGCAACTCAGGCGAGCTCGGGGGCTCCCGCGGGCTGGGCGGCTCCCCAAGCTGACCTCACCTTCAGCCCCAAGGATCACCCCGTCGCCACGACGGGAGCAGGTGCGCTCCCAATGCTCTGCACCCCCACCGTCTACCACGTGGCGATCACCAGGACTCTCATCGACAGCGGAGCCGGCCTCAACGTGCTCTCCCCGGAGGCGTTTGACCTGCTCCACGTGCCACCAAGCCAACTCCGCCCCTCCAAGCCTTTCTCTGGGGTCGGCGGCGGCTCCACCAGGCCCCTGGGGTAGATCCGTATCCTTGTCACCTTCGGGACCTGCAACAACTACCGCACCGAGCTCATTGACTTCCACATCGCCAAGATCGACCTGCCGTACAATGCTATTCTGGGATACCTAGCCTTGGCTCAGTTAATGGATGTGACCCGCCCCGCGTAAACCTCATGAAGATGCCTGGCAGCAACGGTGTCCTCACGGTGGTGGGGGACACCAAAGGCGCGCTGCAAGCCCTCAAGCTCGCCTTCAGGACAGTCGTGTCCATGCTGCCCGGCGAGAAGAAGGGTCACTAGGCCCCAGAAGTAGCGCCGGCCAAGAAGAAGTAGTTGTTCTCCCAAGATGGAGCCGAGACGAAGCAAGTGCCGGTCTGCGAGGATGGGACAGCCAGCGCCACCTTCACCATGGGGGCTGGCCTCCCTCGGGATCAAGAGGAAGCGTTGATCAACTTTTTGCGAGCCAACAAGGATGTATTCGCTTGGGAACCCAAACACCTGGCTGGGGTCCCAAGGGGGATAATCGAGCACCACCTAATGGTATGTCCAAATGTGTGGCCAGTAAAGCAGAAGGCTCGCCGTTAGTCCACCGAGAAGCAGGCCTTCATCATCCAGGAAACCCGAAAGCTACAAGCCGCAGGGGTCATCAGAGAGGTATGGTACCCAGAGTGGCTGGCGAATCCCGTCATCGTCCCCAAGAAAGGAGGGAAGGAGCGAATGTGTGTCGACTTCACTAACCTCAACAAGTCTTGCCCACAAGATCCTTTCCCGCTCCCTCACATCGACCAAATCGTCGACTCCACCGTCGAGTGTGACCTATTGTGCTTCCTAGATGCCATCTCCGGCTACCACCAGATCAAGATGGCCGTGGAGGATGTGGAGAAGACGACATTCCTCACCCCGTGCAGAGTGTACTGTTACATCTGCATGCCCTTCGGGCTGCGTAATGCCGGGGCAACCTTCCAGCGGTTGATGCACATCGCCCTGGGTTCGCATCTCGGGAGGAACGCAGAGGCCTATGTTGATGATATAGTGGTGAAGTCCCGGGAAGCCAAGACTCTGATAGAAGATCTGGAAGAGACGTTCACCAGCCTACACACGGTGGATCTTCAGCTTAACCCCAAGAAGTGTGTGTTTGGGGTCCCTTCCGGCAAGCTGTTGGGTTTCTTGGTGTCACACAGAGGGATCGAGGCCAACCCGGAGAAGGTCAAGGCGATAGAGGACATGAACCCCCCATAGACCCAGAAAGAGATGCAGAAGCTGGCTGGCTGCGTAACCTCATATGGTGAATACGTGGACTCGTGTGTGCCACCTCAAAAGAGTTACTTGCAGTCGTAGTTCAGGATAGCCACTGAGTCAAAGCTGGCTTGCTGTAGTTAAAATCCACCACCCCCTTTGTTGATACTGATGCATATGTAGTTAGTTTTGATGTAAGTCTTGCTGGGTACATTTGTACTCACGTTTGCCTATTTTATGTTTTTTGCAGAGAGACTTCGTTCTCACTAGTAGTTCCGCGTGGACTTCAACGTTTATCTTGATACCTCAACTACGATATTGTGCCCTCGGGAGGGTCTTGTAGATAGTCAGGCTTCTCAGCCTTTTTCATTTGTAGTTGTCTGTACTCAGACATGTTATGCTTCCGTTGTTTGTATGATCTGGATATTGGGCATGAGACCCATGTTTGTAATACTTGGCTCCTCGGAGCCTAATGAATAAATACTTTGAGTCGTAGAGTTTTGTTGTGATACCATGTTGTATTTCCACATATCGAGCATATTGTGTGTATGTTATTGAAATGCTTGGTATGTGTGGGATCCGACAACCTAGTTGTTTATTCTTGGTAGCCTCTCTTACCAGGAAATGTCTCCTAGTGCTTCCACTGAGCCATGGTAGCTTGCTACTGCTCCAGAACACTTAGCCTGGCCGGCATGTGTCCTTCGTTCCTCTGTCTGTCCCTTTAGGGAAATGTCATGCATTGCTCCTTTAAGTCCCTGTAGCTTGCTATGACTTGGGTTCATACGTTGTTGATCGACACGTTCGTAGCTGGGTCATGTATGCCTGTCTCTGTAAGTTAGCGCTACCTTGGGTTTATGACTAGTCATGTCGGTCCGGGTTCTTTGTCATATGGATGCTAGCGGCACTGTCATATACGTGAGCCAAAAGGTGCAAACGGTCCCGGGCCAGGTAAGGTGGAACCCGTGGGAATACTGTGAGTGAGGCCGCAAAGTGATATGATGTGTTACATGCTAGGTCGGTGTGACTTAGGATCAGGGTCCTAATAGCTTTGGTATTAGAGCATGACTGCCTGTAGGATTACCAAGCTAAACCGGTCGAAGTTGAGTCTAGAAATTCTTTAGTTATATAAGGGAATTGATTGTGGATGGGAATGTAAGACTCTTTTTACTCCTGTACCTTATGCCCTTCTGGTCCGAGTCATCCTATCTTCTATACGGGGTTAAGGAACTAGTCTTTCTCTTGTTTTTATCAGGATAACGTGTTACTAATCCGTAGACTTATAGGATTGATTGATTCAAGCCTCAGTTCAGTCTCTTCTACCTCCGTATGTTGACCGTTGATCTCGGAACCTTGATATTGTGATGCTAAGTGGTTATGCCACCATTTTGCCGGATGTATCCAATCTTTTTGAGCATTTATAGCTGTTATGTTGTCTGAGTCATTCTAAGTTTCTAAATAGTCTGAGGCATTTGCAAATCCCTTATTTCCATTCCCGATTCCTTTGGGCCAGATTAACCACACTAACCAGTGTGTTAAGGTACTCTATTGCCTCGGCATATATGTTGGAGCTATTGTTATGACCCTAGGTGTCTTAGAGAACCACCTTGTAATCTAGCCATGATTAGTGTTCCCAATGTGATGATCCTGTCCACTATTCTTGAAAGCATCCCATGATGCCATATAGTTAGTAGGCATTCTACTCCTGGGTTTTGAACCTGAGATTCACTCTACTCATTCATGTTGATAGTGTTTGCCAGTTCCTTTAGCATATTAGTAACCTTTGTGATAGTTCTCGAGGTTTGTGGTAAATCCTTCTTCCAATACCATGAACCAATATGGCAATAGATCTTTCGAACCAAAAATATCACAATCAGAGTACTCTTGAGGAGTTCTCCATTCATAATTGTGACTCTGCCTGTCCTACCCTTCTGCATCGGTTATCCGGAAGAAATGTCGAGCTTTGTTTGACATACTAATCTATGCATCCACAACTCAGAAAACCATATGTTCCTTTGAGTTGTCCCTCTTTAGTTGTATCCTGACCCCCGTCTATCAAGTGATAGTCAGGAGTAGTTGTATAGTCGTGTTGATAGATGCATTTTACTCCTGTGGTCCGTCAAGCCATTCTATTCCAGGATGACTAGGAGAAACAAACTCCAGTACTTCATCCATATCCAGGATTGGGTCAAAGTAGTTGTGTTCCGCAGATCAAGATGCAGTCCAGCTTTTGTTCTGTTCTACCCTGGGGTATTACCGTCTTATGTCAGGAATGTCATGGGAATTGCACACGATCTTATGAATTCTTGATACAGTGATTCTTCTTGCCATCATTGTTCATTCCTTGGTTTCCGTGTTGTTGTAACCGGAATGCCGACAAGTAAATCGTGATGTGCGAAATCAATACTCCTAGCAACCCTGTTGCCTAGTAGTTAATGGACAATAATATTATTCTTAGTGTGTTGGTCACTCAATTATCATTCTAAGACTGATCGAGCTACCTAGTCCTTATTTTCTGGTGCACTTTTCGGTGAATGAGTTAGGTAGTGTCAATCCTTGCTTATTTGATCATATTGTCTTTCCCTGAAAATAAAGATTGTTCTCGAGCTTAGTAACATATCGGTGGTTCCTGATTTTCTGAATATCTTCTTGGAAGTATCGCCAGGTTGTCACCTGACCGCTATGTTGAGTTCGTGATCAAGTTGGTTTTTGAAACCACCCTTTTTCCAAGAATCTGTGTTGGATACCCTGAGCTAGTTGGTTAAGCTAAATAACAACTTGGAGAGTTGGAAGACAAAAGCTTGTCCGACTCAATTTATTCCAAAGGAATATCCTTGTGCGTGTGTGTTGATGAAATATGGTATCTTCATTGCTTGATCCTCGTGGTCAAATTGTTGGATCTATTTTCTTACCCAAATCTTTGACTTGCGTATGGGCTATCATCAAATCAAGTCAGAACCAACAATATTCGTAATGTTGTCTTACTCGTGGTTGTTTCCTTGAGCATACACCATTATATATCTTTTGGGTCTGACCAATGCTATCACCTTGTTCACATAACTGTGGAATTCCACTTATATGGAAACCTGGATGAATTGTTGTTGAGCCCATCAACAACATTTTTACCTTCTCCATGATTCATATTGAACCTTAATCTAGTGTTGGAAACTTTATAAGCATTCTCTTCATGACCTGTTCATGAAGCATATGTTCGGATGAAAGAAGTGGCTTCCTCTAATACATGTGCATTTGGTGCAAGTTGCCGCCGCGAATCCGAGAAAGTCAATGATGCTTCCTCTGGAATCACTCCAAGTTAGCCATGCATGTGCGAAGTATTCTATGGTCTGTTAGACCGATCATCTTCATTCCATATGTATTCCCTGGCACACCAAGTCGTTGATTGATTTGTTCAAGGAGAAGGAGTTCCTTCATAAGAGCTAATCCAGACTTATGCAAGGACTTCGATATCCTCGTTGATGGTTCCCAACCAGAACTCAGTAGTGTTTCATTGCAAGACTACTATGTGGTCATGCTTGTCTGGGACAACGTGTTCACATGTGTGTAGCAGAATCGGCTCATGTTTTGGATCTTGCTATCGTAGTTCATTCCCAGAGAATCTCAGAACGCCATCTCGTCGATTTGTGTTGCAAACTTCCATTTTTCTTTCTAGACTTGATGAGTCTGGATTATCCTGACCCCAACCAAATCTAAATCTCGGGCAGATGTGATGGTTGGAACGTCTCCCAAGAACTATAATATTGGTCTCTCTGTAACCGGTAAAGTGGATGTCATGGCCAACACACCCCAGCCGGAAGACCTATTATTGTAGTATCTTGATTGAGCAAGTTGGGCACCTCTCCATAAGGATTTCACAGGATTTACTCCCGTAGTTTTTCCTTTTGGATTCTTGTGCCCCCGAAGTCTGACCTTTTACTTGATGTTTTAGATACCAAAACATATCTATAAATGGGTTACACTAGTAAATCAAGGAGAAGATTAGAAGCAGAGTGCTAAATGTCTCTCGGTCTATCACCCAGATTTTGTTTCCTTGACCTTGCTAAGGTGAAATCTGAGAAGATATTATCTTCCTTTGCATCTGCATTCTCCACCACTATTCATCATGGTAGTATGATGTGTTGCCAGGATCCTCGGTACGGATGTTGGTAAAACCTTGATGAATATGGAAATGCTCAAGTTCTTGAAAGCACGCTCAGTCACTAGGTTATATCCTTGGTATCAACTGGAATGTGCCTTCCATTTGCTGACTTGTTCTATAACCGGAGTTTCTTTTCCAAACTGAGTATGTCATTCCTCCAAACTCCTTCAAATGATCATTTGTTAATTGCCTCAGGTTGGCATAAAGAGTCTCAATGATCTAGAAATCAAAAGTAATTCTTTTTGCCACTTAAGGGAATAATTCTACGAGTCATCTCCCCTAAGGTTCCCCGTTTGTTCTGAAGGGCAATCAACTCCTCACTACGGTGATACCCGTTCACCACCCTCCTAAGGGTGAAATTTTGCTTCTTCATTTAACCTTGTCTTATGCTCCTTTCTGTCATTCTTGATGTGCGTCCTGTGCCTTAGCTCAAGAGATATTGTTATGTCTCATTACATGAGCTGATCGCTACTTACTCGATCTTCAAGAAGATCGATTCTTCTAGAGTTTCCCTTTCTCCTGTTTTCATATTGGATGGAGTTCTTAGAGAAAGACATCGAGACAAAGATGATGATCGAATCAACGTTCTTATGAGGTGCAACCTGGATCATGAAGATTGTGTCAGCTTTGTGTCCCCTTTGTCCTCTTACCTCATGTTTTGAATCTCGTGACGAGATTCTTGTTTAGTGGGGCTGAGTTGTCATAGCCCTAGCTTAGTCCTTGCCTAACTCTCCATAAGCATCCATGCGTCATGTTTAAAATTCTCAGAAACTTCGAATTGGGGATGGCAGAAACCCCAGCACCACTTAATCCTACTAGGGTTACTAAAATACTTTTTCAATGAACCTGAAATGCCCTTCTAAAATGTTCATCATCTTTGCCTTGGTCTAGAACCTCTGTCAAAAATGGTTCACATTTTCTATGACAACTTGGGTCACTGAATTAAATCATGCCTTATTTGCATTTGGGCATTTAAATTTTATATAATATTTTAAATGTCCAAATATTCATGAACTGAAATGTTTACTGTTGGAAATAATCTAAACAGTGGCCTCAAGCAGTTTCATGATTTTTGAGGTTGTTCTGATATTTTTAATAAAGCCCTATAGTTACAGAATAATAGAAAACATAAAATAAAAGGAAAAGCACTTACCTGGCAGCCCACCTGGCGGCCCAGCACTGTGCTGTTCCAAGCCAATCAGCTGCTTCCTCCTGCCAGGCAGGCAGGGAGGTGAGCGCCCGCGCGCGCCGAGCTTGCCACTCCTCCACCTACTTGCTGCCGAGCCGCTGGACGCATGGATGATCTCCTACTCATCGCCCCGACCTCCCCGACACCCCATTTGCCCTCCTGCGCCTCTTCCTTGCTCTCCCCCGCCATGGCCGATGCAGCTGCAACCGCGTCGCCGTCGTAACCGCAGCCACCGTCGCCTACTCGTCGCCCCGCCGTGTCCAGGAGCTCCGCCACCGTCCACATCGTCGAGCAAATCGATCCCCGAGTGCTCGTTCGCCTCTGAGCCACTACACCGACCTTGCTTCGCCTCGCCGTCGCCAGAGTTCCACTTCGCCACACCGCTCGCTCCAGCTCGTCCCCAACCCCGCTAACTAGCTTGCCGTGACTGTTGTGAGCTGCTGCCTCTCCTCCCCCTCTCCGTTCTCATTGCCACGCACAGTAGCAACCGCACCGAGCACACCCGCACGCGCCACCACCTAAGCTCGCCACCGACGTGGCTCCGACCATGCAACGGCCTCGCCACCGTGTCCAACGTAGTCACCGCATCGCGTAAGGCTTGTAGGAGCTAGCCCCGTGCCTCCACGTTCACCGTAGCATCGACTTTGAGCTCGTCCGACCTCCGGTAGCCGCCAAGCTCGTCACCGGTGTCGTTTCCGGCGACCCCGAGCCCAACCACCACCACCACTCGACATGGTTCACTCTGGGCTTCACGTATGTGGCATCCGCTGTCCGTTTGGTCGCCGGAGCGCCAAACCCGCACCCTCCGCCGCATTTGGTCGTCGCCAGTGGCTAAACTCTGGTGATTTGACCCAGTTGACCAGGGATTTGATCCCCCCTGGGTCACTGACATATGGGCCCCGCCCCTGGTCAAACCTAGTTTAGCAACTAAACCAACCCTAATTACTTAGTTAACTAACTGTGTCACTGACTAGTGGGTCCCACTGGTCAGGTTTGACCTGGCCCGCACAGTTGACCTGCTGACGCAACGTTGACGCAAAGCTGAGGTAGTAATGGATTTTTCTGTATTTATTCTTATTTATGAAATTCTAGAAAATAGTGTAAAGTTCAAAAAATCATAGAAATTAATTTGTAACTCCAAATGCAAAGATTTATATATGAAAAATAATAAGAAAAATCCAATCTATCCATATGTACTGGTTTCATTCATGATAAATCAATTTAACCCTACTGTTTAGATCAAAACATGATAATGCACTTTATAAGTTCATAGTTTGACTTTGAACTTGAACCTTGGGTGCAGAATAGCTCAAACCCATCTGATTTTAGTAGCATTAGCCAAATCATAGCATATTGCCATGTAATTATCATGCATCATAATTGTTGCATTGCATTGATTGTGTTCTTCCTTGTTTGCCTGTATTTGTCCCCTCATAGTAGACGTGATACCGATGATGAGTTCGAGGACACCGATGAAGAGTTATTCTGTCTTCAGAAGTGCCAGGCAAGCAAAACCCCCTTGTTCATTCCCATACAATCCCACTCTCTCGCTCCTGCTCTCTTTTACTGCGTTAGGACAACAACGATTCAACTGTTACATGCTGCGGTAGTTGAATCCCTTTTCCTCTGCATGACATGTCATTGCCACAGTAAATAGATGAAACCCACTACCATGAGTAGGATTTGTTTGAGCCCTGATGTGCCTACTCATTCATGCTTGTTTGCCATGTCTGCTATGCTTAGCGATGTGTCAGGTTTGGTTCATCGGGGATGGATTGGAAAGTTGTGAACATGTCCTACTATTGAGAGCTAAGTGTGTGAACATGATTCGGTAAAGGTAGCGGTGAGAGGCCATGTAGGAGTACATGGTGGGTTGTCTCACTGAAGCCGTCCTCAGAAACTGAGTTTTGTGTTTGTGATCCATGAACAGTTGCTACCACACATTGGGCTCTGGGCACTCCAAGCTCTCTCGACTTATTAATCAACCTGATCTCTGTCGAGGAGTTGCAACTAGTTTCTGGTGTTTGTAGGTAGTGCTAGTAGTCTACCAAGTAGCACCCGGTACAGGTGGGTTTGGGACAGACTAGGTGCAGTGGCACGGTGTACCAAGTGTCGCCCGTTTGGTGGGCTTGGGAACCCTGCTCACATTGTTTGGGGCCGTGAGTGACACCTCGGCCGGATCTCCTTGCGGATGTGTAGGACCTTGAAGTATGTCTAGAGGGGGGTGATTAGACTACTTGACCAATTAAAAACTTAACCTTTTCCCAATTTTTGAGTTTGGCAGATTTTAGTTATCTTAGGACAAATCAAGAAATCATCACACTATTCAAGCAAGCATGCAAAGAGTATATAGGCAGCGGAAATTAAAGCATGCAACTTGCAAGAAAGTAAAGGGAAGGGTTTGGAGGATTCAAACACAGTTGGAGACACGGATGTTTTTGGCGTGGTTCTGATAAGTGGTGCTATCGTACATCCACGTTGATGGAGACTTCAACCCATGAAGGGTAACGGTTGTGCGAGTCCACGGAGGGCTCCACCCAAGAAGGGTCCACGAAGAAGCAACCTTGTCTATCCCACCATGGTCGTCGCCCACGAAGGACTTGCCTCACTAGCGGTAGATCTTCATGAAGTAGGCGATCTCCTTGCCCTTACAAACTCCTTGGTTCAACTCCACAATCTTGTCGGAGGCTCCCAAGTGACACCTAGCCAATCTAGGAGACACCACTCTCCAAGAAGTAACAAATGGAGCGTTGATGATGAACTTCTTGCTCTTGTGCTTCAAATGATAGTCTCCCCAACACTCAACTCTCTCTCATAGGATTTGGATCTGGTGGAAAGAAGATTTGAGTGGAAAGCAACTTGGGGAAGGCTAGAGATCAAGATTCATATGGTAGGAATGGAATATCTTGGCCTCAAAACATGAGTAGGTGGTTCTTTCTCAGAAATGGTAAGTTGGAAGTGTAGGTTTAGTCTGATGGCTCTCTCCACAAATGAAGACGAGGTGGAGGGGTATATATAGCCTCCACACAAAATCTAACCGTTACACACAATTTACCAAACTCGGTGGGACCGATTCAACAGACTCGGTCGGACCGATTTAGTAAACCTAGTGACCGTTAGTGATTTTCGGTGGGACTGCCATGCAACTCGGTGAGACCGATTCGGTTAGGGTTAGGGCATAACGTAATCTCGGTAAGACCGATTACACAAACTCGGTGAGACCGATTTTGGTAATAAGCTTTCTAGAGAGTTGGTCAGGTAAACTCGGTGGGACCGATTTGCTCTTTTCGGCGAGACCAAAATGTTACAAAAGGGAAACACAAAGTTTACATTGCAATCTCGGTGGGACCGATCGCTCACTTCGATTTGACCGAAACGTTACAAAGGGAAACAGAGAGATTACAATCCCATCTCGGTGAGACCGAGATCCCTATCGGTAGAACCGATTTGCCTAGGGTTTGTGGCAGTGGCTATGACATTTGAAATCGGTGGCGCCGGATAGGAAGAATCGGTGTGACCGATTTTGGCTTTGGGTTTAGGTCATTTGTGGATGTGAGAAAGTAGCTGAGAGTTTTTGGAGCATATCACTAAGCACATGAAGCAAGAGGCTCATTAAGCAACACCTCATCCCTCCTTGATAGTATTGGCTTTTCCTATAGACTCAATGTGATCTTGGATCACTAAAATATAAAATGAAGAGTCTTGAGCAATTGAGCTTGAGCCAATCCTTTGTCCTTAGTATTTTGAGGGATCCACTTTCATCATCCATGCCATGCCATTCATTGAGCTTTCCTGAACTAATAGTCTTGGAATAGCATTAGCTCAATGAGCTATATGTTGTTATGAATTACCAAAACCACCTAGGGATAGTTGCACTTTCAATCTCCCCCTTTTTGGTAATTGATGACAACATATAGATCAAAGCTTCGACAAATGATAATTAGATTGAAAAACATCGTCGCTTTGAGAAGTATGTGATAAGCAAGAGCTCCCCCTAAATTTGTGCATAGTTTAAGATTTGCTTTGGGCTGCAAATGCACAAGGAATTAGGCTCATGGGTTACTCTTCCATGTCACATACATCTTGGTGGAGCGCTCAAAATGATAAAGATTGAATACATGCACTCATCACCAAGCAAAGTGAATGATCACATAGGATAGATAAGATAATATCATCAAACATGCATAAGTGTAGCTTATGATCAAACACATGATCATCAATGTCTCACAAGAATAGCATAGTATCTCAAGCAATCAAAATCAAACAAGTTTTAAACCACCAAAGCAAGAGAGAACAAAAGAAACACTCTCTCTCCCGAAGCCTATGATCTATACATTTTCTCCCCCTTTGGCAACAAGTTACCAAAAAGTTCATAGAAAATGCATAGTGCTAGATCGACTCTCAGTCTTGATCTTAAGTTGGTGGTGTAGAGATGTCTCCTTGGACAAAGGCTTCAGTTGATGTAGAGGGAGCTGGAGGAGTTGGTGCTGGAGCTGGTTGCACTGGAGCTGTAGGAGCTGTGGCTGGTGCAGATGATGTTGCTCTAGTGTCTGGCACTGGCACTGCAGCTGACCTCTGAGCTCTAGGCACTTTGGCAAATACATTAGTGGTAGTCTTGCCCTTCCTCTCCTGCATGTCATCTTGCAGCTGCTCCACAACTGACTGAATCTCAGTTACCTTGACATCAAGATCATAGAATTTTTGTTCCATGATTCTTTCCAAGCTCTCCTGATTCTGAGTTAAGGTGGCCAACCCCTTCTCGATCCTTAGTGTTGATGCTATCAAGTAACCAAGCTGCTCCTGCTTATTCTTCAAGAAATACTTAGATGCCTCCTCTTGAGTTGGCATCTTGGCAGCCTTCTCCTTCCTTGCCTTCTCCTTCTTCTCTTGAGCTTGAACCGATGATGGATCATCCTCATTCATGACAACCTCATTGTCCTCAAAGTTTGGATAGAGAGGAAAATGTTCCCTATCCAATAGATATTTGCCTGTGCCCATCTTTGAGTTAATCAACTCCTGAATCTGAGGGGCATATCCACAACTCCTCTTATGATCTGCTGCAGTCCTCTTAATGGTTTCTACTATAAGGCTCATGACCTTGAATTTCTGAGGCACATCAAACAAATGCAACATGTTGATTGCATGCCCTCTGATCATGTTGTGGTCACCAGACTTAGGCAATAGAGTGTGCCTTAGGATCCAGTTGATTGTAGGCAGCCCTGACAAAAGAAAGTGGACTGATCCAAAAGAGAAAGTCTCTAGGGCTTTGTGTGGGATCTCTTTGTACATATGTGCCATGGTATTGTGTCCCATTTTCTTCTTGGCATATACATCTAGGTCCTCATCATTTTCCTTTGGAGCATTTATCAGTTTTGCCCACTCCTCAACAGTTGACTGGTACCTTGTACCTTCAGACATCCAAACTATTTTCCCATCTGGATAGAAGTGTGTTGTGGAGTAGTATTGCATAATGAGTTCATCATTCCAGTTGGTGAGCTTTTGCCCAACAAAGTCTGTAACTCCACAAGCAACAAAACTATCTTGTACTCCAGGATAGTGTTCTTCATTTTCCTTCATGTAGGTCCAGTCGACCCACCTCATATCACACACAATGGGCTTTTTGTCCAACAGGATTGTCTCATAGAAGTCCTGTTGTTCCTTTGTATGGAAACTGCAATCAACAACAGTTCTTCTCCTTGTGGCATATGGATCTGCCATCCTCCATAGCCTCAACCCTGAATCTTTTCTGATGTTCATGTCCTCAGCTACAGGATGGGCATCATTATGGTCTGGTATCTTGGGCTTGAGCTTCCTCAGAACTTGTCCTTCTTCATCTTCCTCCTCAGCAACCTCAGGCACTGGGGCCTTGTTCTTCTCAGCAGCTGGAATACTCCTAGTATTCCTCTTTGGTGCAGACTTGGCCTTGGGGGCAGCTTTGGGTGCTTCCTTGGGCTTAGATGTTGCAGCCCCTGATCTAATCGCATCTCCCATAAGCTTTGGTGCCTTTGGTGCTGGTGCAGCAAGCTCTTCTTCTTCTTCCATCATGGAAGGTTGCCCAACAACTCTGGCCATGGTCTTCTTGACTCTTTCCTTCCTTTTCTTTCCTTCAGCAGCTGGCTCTTTGGGATTAGGATTTTCAGGCGGTTGAGTTGATGCTCTGGCTTTGGACATTGGTTGTCTTCCTGCAGGCCTTTTAGTCTTCATGCCTGGCTTTACTGCAATTGAACTGAGCACCTTCTTGAGCACTACCTTCTTGGAAGTAGCTTCATCCTCTTCGGCTCTATAATCCTCATCTTCAAAGTCTGAAGTTCTCTTCTTCCTTTGCCTTGTAGCAGCCTTAGGCAGGTTGCTAGGAGTGCTCCTGCTGCCTTCATCTGAAGTGCTGGAGGGACTAGTGCCCTCACTCATTTGCATCTGCCCTTCTGACCTGTTCTGACTGTCACTCTGGTCTGACATGCTGCAAACTCTGACTGCTGACCCTGTGAAGAGTTATAGATGAGATGGTGTGGATGAGCATCACAAAATGCAGAGATTTTTGCAAAAGAATGATTCAAAATTCAGTTTTAGTTTTCCACAGAAAGCATTTCGTATCAACCGATTTTCAAACTCGGTGATACCGAAGTAGTTTTGGAACCTAAACTGATGAACTCGGTTGGACCGAGTCACAGTTCGGTGGCACCGAGACTGCTAGGGTTTCACAAAGTCCTAAAATCGGTCGCAGCGATTAGCAATTCTCGGTCAAACCGGGAGTTACTAGTGCAATGGCATAAGCCAAATCGGTGGGACCGAGTTTTTCAACTCGGTGGGTCCGAGATGGTTTCGGCGGAAACCTAACCCTAAATTTTCAAATCTCATCTAATCTACGGATTGCATTGACTGGATAGGAGTGTTTCAATCGTGGCCAGAATCAATAAGAACACAATGTGCTAGGAATCGGACGAGGATAGCACAGTGATCGAGTCCATACCCTAGCTTGGCGATGAACTCGCTATGGTGGCAACGACGAGGTTGAATTCCGTTGACGGTGGCGGAGACCAGCGACAGGAGGTGGCTGGCGACGAGGAGACGATCCGGAGACCTTGGAGGCAGAGCGAGCTATTGCGCGGGCGAAGGGGTTCGGAGAAGTTTCCAAATTTTGCCCATGACTATATATAGCCCGACCCTGTCGGTGTGACCGAGTGGAACAACTCGGTGGCACCGAGATGCATAACTATGTTCAGTTACAGCAACTCGGTGTGACCGAAAAGTTCAAATCGGTTGCAACGAGATTGAAAACCTAGATCGACTTAGTGATCTCGGTAGGACCGAAATGGAGGAATCGGTCAGACCGAGAATCACAAAGAAATTTTGGAAGTTTAAGTCTGTGACGAATCGGGAACTCCGAGTGCTCCTCACACAGAGTGGTTCGAATCTGACTTGATCAAATTTTGTGATGTAGCATGAATAGAGTTTGAGACGAGAAGAGCATAGATAGCTAGAGAAAGTTCTTAGGCATTCTTGTCCATCCACTTGGCCAAAAGAAGGAAGAACCAAACAATCAAAACAACAAGTGGATGTCCTTGAATGAGTAAAATATGCACCAACATGCTCACACAATAATATGGAAAATGAAATATGTGGCAAAGCATGCACAACCAATTCTAGCATCTATCAAACAATTTGTCGATGACTAGGTCATCTATATATGAGTATATTTACTTAGGAGTCAAATGATAAACATTTGATCATAGGTCATACTCATCGTTTAAGCCCATGTGGGGTTACCACTTTTACATAATGCATTGATGTGTTCACACCATTAGAGTTGCTTTGACTCAAGTCTTAGAGTTAAGCTCCCCCTAGATGTGAGATCCCCTTTTAGAGGGATGAACTAACCTTGGGTTGTGTCGATGATGACTTCATGTAGGTGTTGAAGATGTGGATGCCCAATGTTGATGTAGATCATTTGGAACAATCCGTTGGAGTGAGTTGCACTTTCAACATACCTACATGGGTTAGTCCCACAAGGAACAAACAAGAATATCCATAGACATAGAGTGATGCACACACAAGATGATGTCCATGAAAACATTAGCTTACCTTGTTCCTTGTCATACCAACATGAGGGTTTGTGACTCCTTGAACTAGTGAAAGATGTGGAAGTTGATTGCACTTGTCCTTGCCATAATAATATGAGTGAAGAATGTTAGCGGAGTCACCCTCAAGAACTCTCTAGTTCTTCTTCTTCGGGATCCACATCATCTTGATGGGAATCCTCGGAGTTGTAGTTGTACTTGATGAAGTAGAACTTGACGTAGTCTTGGGAATCAACTTGACTGAGACCTTAGGTGCTTCTTCAAATCCATCAATCTGTTCTTGAAGCTTGTCCTTGCCTTTGTTCTTGTGGTCTTGTGGTGGAAGATCATCTTGAGCTTGTGTTCCCTTGAAGGAAGTAGGATCATACTTCTCTTGTTGAGGAACAAACTTCGTCATGGGGTATTGATCTTCTTCCCACTTAACTCCATTGGCATTGAACTTTCGTTCAGAAACAACACCTTGATTCTTCCGGCGCCTTCCTTGCTTGCGTACAATTTCCTCGAATTGCTTACTCCCGGCAAGGCTCTTGTAAACACCTTTCTCTATAATTCCCTTCAATAAGCTATTTTCTTGCTCAAGTGTAACTTGGCTAAGAGAATCATTAGTGGAATCAAGAGAACTACTAGAAGCAACAATATTGGATTTGACATTATTATTGTTACTACTAGAGGAAGTATCTTTCTTGTACTTGTTACTAGACTTGACTTGAGGCATGTAAGTAGATAGGAGTAAATGCTTGGCAATGTAAGAAGAGCTTTTATTACGGAGATCATCATTGATTGCTTTTAAGAACTCATGCTCTTGCTCCAGATTGAGCTTTTCAAAGCGTAACTTCTCATGATCCCTTAAAAGTTCTCGATGATTTTCAAAGATAGTTTCATGAGCTAACTTAAGAGTGTTTAGTTCTTTAGTTAGAAGCTCAATCTTCTCCTTATCATTGTTATTCGTTTTATCTTGTTTAGCATGATTAATTGACATCTCATCATAGTATCCATCACTAGAGTTGTCAACAAGTAAATCATCATCCACAAGCAAGTCATCTTCATCACTATTGAAATCAACATACTCAGGATGTGTTACCTTTGGAACTTTGGCCATGAAGCATCTTCCAATTCCTTCATTTGGTGAATCAAATATGTCGTAGGAGTTGGTTGACACAAGTGCTAGACCAGCAACACCTTCATCTTGAGTATATTCGGAGTCGGAGTGATAGCTTCTCTCGGAGTGTTTGTCGGAGTCGGAGCCGGAAACCCATTCACCAACATGAGCTTGATGTCTTCATTTTGTGTAGCTCCTTGATGACTTGTCCTTCCTTTCCGAATCTTTGCTTCTCCGTGAGGTTCTTCGTTCATAACGATCATCTCTACTCCTCCTCTCTTTTGGTGGTGATTCTTCTCTTTTGCTTCTTCTTTTTGGAGAATCTTCTCTTCTTTTGTAGGGTGCCGTACACTCATTGGAATAGTGTCCGGGCCTCCCACAATTGTAGCAATTGCGCTCTCGACTAGAAGATATTTTGTCATGGTAAGACCTTGACTTGGAGCTTCTCTCTATGCTTCTACTCTTGTAGAATTTGTTGAAGTTCTTCACCATTAAGCTCAATTCTTCATTGAAGGTTTGTTTCTCACTTGATGATGTCGGGGCTTCACTTGAGGCTTTGTAAGCACCACTTGACTTGTTGTGAAGTTCCTCCTTATCCTTGAGTGACATCTCATGAGCAACAATCCTTCCAATGACTTCCGTTGGCTTGAGATCTTTGTAGTTTGGCATCATTTGGATCAATGTGCACACGGTATCATACTTTCCATCCAATGCTCTTAGGATCTTCTTGATGATGAATCTGTCGGTCATCTCTTCACTCCCAAAGCCGGCAATCTCATTTGTAATAAGAGCAAGCCTAGAGTACATTTCAGTGACACCTTCACCATCCTTCATTTTGAACTTATCAAGCTGACTTTGGAGCACATCCAACTTGGATTCCTTGACGGATTCGGTACCTTCGTGCATATCAATCAAAGTGTCCCAAATTTCTTTTGCATTCTCAAGACGGCTGATTTTTTTAAATTCTTCGGGGTACAATCCGTTGAAGATGATATCACAAGCTTGAGCATTGTATTGCAACATCTTCAATTCTTCCGCATTAGCTTCACGGTTTGGCTCTCTCCCATCAAAGAATTCACCTTGCAAGCCAATACAAATAATAGCCCAAACGGCGGGGTTATGTCCAAGAATATGCATTTTCATCTTATGCTTCCAACTAGCAAAATTAGTACCATCAAAGTAAGGACCTCTATGGTGATAATTTCCCTCGCTAGACGCCATACTCTCCTAGGTTGTGAAACCAAGGCTATGACCACCAAAAGCTATGGAAATCAAAGCAAATGGAGACCAAAGCTCTGATACCACTTGTAGGACCTTGAAGTATGTCTAGAGGGGGGTGATTAGACTACTTGACCAATTAAAAACTTAACCTTTGCCCAATTTTAGAGTTTGGAAGATTTTAGTTATCTTAGGACAAATCAAGCAATCATCACACTATTCAAGCAAGCATGCAAAGAGTATATAGGCAGCGGAAATTAAAGCATGCAACTTGCAAGAAAGTAAAGGGAAGAGATTGGGGGATTCAAACACAGTTGGAGACACGGATGTTTTTGGCGTGGTTCCGATAGGTGGTGCTATCGTACATCCACGTTGATGGAGACTTCAACCCACTAAGGGTAACGGTTGTGCGAGTCCACGGAGGGCTCCACCCAAGAAGGGTCCACGAAGAAGAAACCTTGTCTATCCCACCATGGCCGTCGCCCACGAAGGACTTGCCTCACTAGCGGTAGATCTTCATGAAGTAGGCGATCTCCTTGCCCTTACAAACTCCTTGGTTCAACTCCACAATCTTGTCGAAGGCTCCCAAGTGACACCTAGCCAATCTAGGAGACACCACTCTGCAAGAAGTAACAAATAGTGCATTGATGATGAACTCCTTGCTCTTGTGCTTCAAATGATAGTCTCCCCAGCACTAAACTCTCTCTCATAGGATTTGGATCTGGTGGAAAGAAGATTTGAGTGGAAAGCAACTTGGGGAAGGCAAGAGATCAAGATTCATATGGTAGGAATGGAATATCTTGGCCTCAACACATGAGTAGGTGGTTCTTTCTCAGAAATGGTAAGTTGGAAGTGTAGGTTTAGTCTGATGGCTCTCTCCATGAATGAAGAGGAGGTGGAGGGGTATATATAGCCTCCACACAAAATCTAACCGTTACACACAATTTACCAAACTCGGTGGGACCGATTCAACAGACTCGGTCGGACCGATTTAGTAAACCTAGTGACCGTTAGTTATTTTCGGTGGGACTGGCATGTAACTCGGTGGGACCGATTCGGTTAGGGTTAGGGCATAATGTAATCTCAGTAAGACCGATTACACAAACTCGGTGAGACCGATTTTGGTAATAAGCTTTCTAGAGAGTTGGTCAGGTAAACTCGGTGGGACCAATTTGCTCTTTTCGGTGAGACCGAAATGTTACAAAAGGGAGAGAGAGAGTTTACATTGCAATCTCGGTGGGACCGATCGCTCACTTCGGTTTGACCGAAATATTACGAAGGGAAATAGAGAGATTACAATCCCATCTCGGTGAGACCGAGATCCCTATCGGTAGAACCGATTTGCCTAGGGTTTGTGGCAGTGGCTATGACATTTGAAATCGGTGGCGCCGGATAGGAAGAATCGGTGTGACCGATTTTGGCTTTGGGTTTAGGTCATTTGTGGATGTGAGAAAGTAGCTGAGGGTTATTGGAGCATATCACTAAGCACATGAAGCAAGAGGCTCATTAAGCAACACCTCATCCCTCCTTGATAGTATTGGCTTTTCCTATAGACTCAATGTGATCTTGGATCACTAAAATATAAAATGAAGAGTCTTGAGCAATTGAGCTTGAGCCAATCCTTTGTCCTTAGTATTTTGAGGGATCCACTTTCATCATCCATGCCATGCCATTCATTGAGCTTTCCTGAACTAATAGTCTTGGAATAGTATTAGCTCAATGAGCTATATGTTGTTATGAATTACCAAAACCACCTAGGGATAGTTGCACTTTCAGGATGGAACCCGAATAGGCGATAAACCTGGACTAGAGACTTGTGTGGTTAGTCAGGTCATGGCTGACACCCTTGCCAGGCTTCCGCTTGAAGGTTTCCGAGATACATGATGTGTACATGGCGGTAAGTGGCGAGAGCGTGTGTGAAGAAGTACACCCCTGCAGGGTTAACATGTCTATTCGAATAGCCGCATCCACGGTAAAGGACTAGTGGGTTGCTTATACAGTTCATTGACAAGTGAAAGTGGATACTCTAAAATGCGGAAGATAAGCATGAGTGCTATGGATGGTGTTCTTGTAGGGAGAAGGGAGCAGATTCATAG
The DNA here is from genome assembly GCF_002162155.2 of Triticum dicoccoides. Lineage (NCBI taxonomy): Eukaryota > Viridiplantae > Streptophyta > Magnoliopsida > Poales > Poaceae > Triticum > Triticum dicoccoides. The sequence goes on from NC_041383.1 coordinate 543,610,713, forward strand.
TGGTGTATTGATATGGTGAATATGTGGACTCGTGTGCGCCACCTCAAAAGAGTTATTGCAGTCGTAGTTTAGGATAGCAACCGAGTCAAAGATGGCTTGTTGCAGTTAAACTCCACCACCCCCTTTGTTGATACTGATGCATATGTAGTTAGTTTTTATGTAAGTCTTGTTGGATACATTTGTACTCACATTTGCTATTTTATGTTTTTTGCAGAGAGACTTTAGTCTCGCTAGTAGTTCAGCGTGGACTTCGATGTTTAGCTTGATACCTCAGCTACGATCTTGTGCCCTCGGGAGGGTCTTGTAGATAGTCAGGCTTCTCAGCCTTTTTCATTTGTAGTTGTGTGTACTCATACTTGTTATGCTTATGTTGTTTGTATGCTCTGGATGTTGGGCATGAGACCCATGTTTGTAATACTTGGCTCCTCGGAGCCTAATGAATAAATACTTTGAGTCATAGAGTTTTGTTGTGATGCCATGTTGTATTTGCACATATCGAGCATATTGTGTGTATGTTATTGAAATGCTTGGTATGTGTGGGATCCGACAACCTAGTTGTTTATTGTTGGTAGCCTCTCTTACCGGTAAATGTCTCCTAGTGCTTCCACTAAGCCATGGTAGGTTGCTACTACTCCGGAACACTTAGGTTGGCCGGCATGTGTCCTTCTTCGTTCCTGTGTCTATCCCTTAGGGGAAATGTCACGTGTTGTTCCTTTAAGTCCCTGTAGCTTGCTATGACTTGGGTTTACTACTAGTCATGTCGGCCCGGGTTCTTTGGCATATGGATGCTAGGGGCACTGTCATATACGTGAACCAAAAGGCGCAAACGGTCCAGGGCCAGGTAAAGTGGCACCTATGGGAATACCGTGCGTGAGGCCGCAAAGTGATATGATGTGTTACATGCTAGATCGGTGTGACTTAGGATCGGGGTCCTGACACCGAGCCCGCCATGGTGTCATGACCAGAGGGTTTCACAGGTGAAGACTACTCTTGTGAGGATAGCATGTACTAGTTGTCTCCCTTCGAATTTGGCCATTGCGGGATCCCTTCCCGCCTTCATTTTGGGAAGAGGACCAAGGCCACTATAAATAGGACCTAGCCACAACCATAGACGGGAGACTACACCGGATCGGATCCAATCCATCCTCACACTCACCAGCTCACCGGATCCCAAGAACACTCCTCCTCCTGAGGTGGTTCTCCCACTGTACTAGTTCATCCTCAACCCCTCGAGGCTAATCCACCACAAAGGAGGAGTAGGGTTTTACACCGCAAGGTGGCCCGAACCTGGGTAAACTGCTGTATCCCATTTCCTTCGAGTTCATCGAGCTAGACTATGAGATTGAAGAGTAGGAAGACTGGGGAGGTTGAGTTCTTCGCACGCACCCCAGAGTTCAAACCTCTTAAGGGTCTACAGAACCCGAAATCTGACAAGTTGGGATGGTAGTCTTATATGGAGTTTCATAATTTGTGTTAGCAGGGTCAACATTAGTCAGGATCGTGACTTTGCTAATTCAAATGTGAGGTCCATAACCCATTGATCACCAATGTTGTAAGACATGAACCATGTCTCGTACTGGCCATGTGACACGAACAACATGGTCGATCAACCTTTTCGAAAGCACTGGTGAACTTGGTAAATACTACTTACAAGGAATGCATAAATGTGGCACAACACATGACTGGTTGGAATAGTAGTCTTATATGGTGTTCATAATTGGTGTTACCAGGGTGAACATTAGTCGGGATCGTGACTTTGTTAATTCAAATGTGAGGTCCATAACCCATTGATCACCAATGTTGTAAGACACGTGAACCATGTCCCTTACTGTTCATGTAACATGAACAACATGGTCGATCAACCTTTTCGAAAGCACATGTGAACTAACTCTACAAATCATCTGTAGTGTGTTATCTACATCATGGAGAACAAGTGCACACTAGATGGTAGTCTCTCAGTAGGTGTTTCATAACGACTGTACATATTAGGTGTTATTTTCGTGAGCATTGGTCAAGATCGGGCTTGGCAAGTTGAATGTGAGGTTCATAATCTTGATATGACCAATGTTGCAAGACATGATCCATGTCCATTACGTTACATGTCACATCCAGGACAAAAAATGTTCATAATACAAGCGACATAGGTGATCAAACTTTTCGAAAGCACACAACAACAAAACAATTGAGACTTGGAGTGAGACATTTTGACCTCACTAATATTAAGAAGCAATGCTCACACAATGTTCAGATGGTAGACATGTTTGGCGTTGCATAAATATCGTGACTTGGCTAGTTGAAATGTGAGGTTCATAAACTTGAGGTGAATGAACCGACTCAAATTTTAGGTTCCCTTCCATTTCCACCGCCCCCACCCACCTCGCCCCCAATTTTGCCCCTTCCCACCTTATTTTCTAACTGTCCCACTAAACTTTCCCCACTCGCCCTCTGAATAGCTCGTTACTTGTTCACAACTACCCCCGTACATAACTTCGCACTTTCGCCTCGTCTCCATCATCTCCTCTAGATCTAGATCCCTCCCGGCGGTAGGTTTCCCTCCCCGGTGTCGGCATATGACATGAAAAAAGGAGATCACCGCCTTGCCATCACCCGCAAGGAAATGCTACTGGCAAGCCCAAGGCCTTTTCGTAAAGGTAACAAATATTTCCTCCTCCAATACCCAAGCCCATCTAGATTTCTATGGTTCACTCATGTTGCTAGTTTTACCTTCAAAAAAAATTGAGGGCTTTTGTTAGATTGTTTGGTGCGTGTGTTATAGATCTGGTAGCATCTTGTTATTCTAGTAGCGTTATAGACCTAAACCCGGCTTTCCCCTCCATCAGAGGGTACGAAGGAGTTTTCTTTCTAACTGCTCATCTAGAAAGCAGTCACACCCATCTCTACGCCGCCCCTTCCGCTGCGCTCACCACCACCATTTCGTATCCGCCGACGTTGAAATCCATCCCTCCTAGGCCCTCCCACCTCCGACAAATCTTTGAATTAGCAGGAGCCACCCCAAATGGTATGATCCGACCCTCCTAGGAAGTCGCCGCCGATTCGTATGGTAGATCCATGATAAGGCACACAGTTGAGCTACCCCCGATGCGGTGACGACCCCCTACCGTACTCCTTCGATGCTGACCTGCCAATGCCGCCACCGAAGATGTACCACAGCATGCGGCAGAGGCCGTGGGGGACGTGGGCATCAGAAATCAAAGACACTGACACAGGCATCCGGTTTTGGCTGGTCTCCCACCAATCGGCGGAGCTCACAGCGAAGTTGTACGACATCAAGGAGGTGGCATTGTACGACTGCAAAGCGAAGCTGAACTTCCCAATCAATACACCCAACATGTCGACGCCCATCAAAATAACCCACTGAGTGGTATCCAGACATGAGAACCAGGAGGCGTTTGAGCAGCTTGAGGTCGCATGCGCAGACGAAGAGTACATGGTGGACAATCGACAGATGTATCCAAAGATCGTCATTGAGGAGCATCGGGTACTCGAACTGTGCCAAAAGGGGGTTCATGATGCCAACGAGGCCAAGCTATCCGGGATAAGCGGGTTCGAGGCTGAAGTAATCGACCTTTCATCCGACTAGTTTGATTTCATAATCTGCAATGCAATTTGAACTACATTTTGCTATATGTATCCGTGTTTGCAATGTAGTATGAATGAAACTAAGCTATGAATGTTGAAATATTTGTCTATATAAGTGGTAAGGGTTCATAAGGGCCCTACATTCGAAGAGATTAGCCAGAGATGCACTAATTTACTTCAGTTTTCGTAGTTATTTGAAATTATCGTTATACTTTCCTGATTTACAAGGTCTATTTACATTAATAGAGGCAATTGAGTTATTTGTTATTGTACCTCATGCTTATATTTGTGAATTTTTTATCCTTTCATCTTTCTAATCATATCCAGGCAAATTGACGGAGTACGAGAAGCTTAGAAATTGAACTATCAAGGATAATGCAACTCTATTTCCGCAAATGTTGCAGGAAGAAGGCCTAGAACCTACTGGTCTAGAGCTTGTATTCTAAAGTTTGGGTATTCGCATATGGGACCAATGCAGTTTCACAAAAAAGGGGGGTACTCTTCAGATCAGAAAGTTCAAGATACATACAGTCTTGACAACTCAGATAATGGAGTTGTCGTTACTGAGATTGCATTGTCTGTGGAGGACCCAAAATCTATAACTATGGAACATTTTGTGTTATAATTACTTAGTATTGTGTGACATTGTTGTATACGAATGTATGTCTTGTGAACTAAAATGTGTGAAGAATGGATTTGTATACATGCATGAAGTACGTGAAGCTATCAAGTAGAGTCTGTCACACATTCTGGATGAAATTGAGGGTCTGAATATTTTCATGGTAGCGCTTCATCTATAGATTAAGTTGATGAAGCCTGCACTTAAAATCTTAGGCAAATAACATGACATCGTCCACAAAGTCATTGAAGAGCAAATATTTGATCTCAATAATACTCTTCGATACATTGAGAGACCTCTTTGCTACATCACTTGGATTATGTCACAATAATTCATTTCCCCCAACTGAGAAGTACCGCCATCAATCTGGTGCATTGTTTCAAGGTGACGAAGTTGTGCTATGGTTGCCTATTGTAAAATCTTAGTTTGGGAGACATTTGTTTTTGTTTGCGATGTAGTCACTCGGCTGAATTTCCATTGTAATTCAAATTTTACACAATTTCATACTAAAATTCTTGAAAATTAATTCAGTTTTGCATCAAATATGCGCGCCAGTTGCAATACATAAAACAAATTGACCACGCCTACACATTGTGACGACGGCTATGGACGATGTCACTGGCATGCACGTCACCACAACAATGGGCTCACACGTCAGAATCATTGACCGGTCAGATGACACATCATCACCGATAATAGACTACCTGGTCCCACATGTAAGCAGCCGCGTCAGCATCTTCTGGGCCCATATGTCAACAACTTTGTTAAGTCAAAACTCACGACCTGTTATTACTGACGGGACCATCAACGATAAAACCCATGGGGGCCCCACATGGAATCATCCACACTAGCTACTGCTAGCCGCATATGTCAGAATCTTTGACTGGTCAAACCCGTCGACCGATCACCGGTGACGGGATTATCATCGTGAAGATCTTAGGTGACACTTTGGGCTATCGTAGGTGACATTATGGGCCATCAACAAAGATGGCAATTGGTGACATTATTTGGCCCGTCGCCTGAAATGCTATCTTGCGTGACGAAAATAGTCGTACCGTCAAAATTATATTTTCCATAATGGCGCTTCGGCGACGGTTGGGGTGACGGTCGGAAAACGTCATAGGGGTATTTTCTTTAACGAAAAACGGTTATGCTTGGCACACGTGAAACATCGCAAAATAGATAAAAATTTGTAGTGCCCGGCAATAGACGGCCATGAGCCTCTCTCGCCTATGAAGAGCCCAGGGAGGAGAGTATTCCAACATCCTTTATAGGTGTCATGGTTGGGGATAGGGAAAGTGCTGAGATGAACCGACACATAAGCATGCACACGATAGGGGGGCCTTTTCTCACTGAAGCAGCTTTGTGAAGGAACTTGGAGGGACTTTCTCACTAATCGGTATGTCAGTTTTGGGCTCTTTCCGGTCTAAAAATCTAAGGAGCTAAAATCTTCCCTAGAAGATTAAAAGAAAAGATCCTGGATCACCACTTCCACAAGGACAAGAGAAATTACTCACACATAATAGAAAAGTGCATAAAATCAGTGGGTGATAATTCATTTCATAACACACCATATCGTAGTACGGGACTTCAGAGGATTGGGATGAATATGCCAGTTTAGAAATAAGGAGATCTCGGTGAAGGCGATGTGGGTCATAGTGGTACCCCCGTTGCCTTCTGAAACAAGGAGGATAATAGTACTAAATAAGGATGTACTCATATGAAATATTAGCAACTAATGTAGTTTAGATCATACTTAATGCAATTAAATGTATAAGGGGTTAACCAAACATTTATGGTTCAACGCTTTTCTTCAATATAAGGGGAGTTCATCTCCTCATACACCCCACTAACCTATATTTGGTGAATAATACAAGTAAGTATCTATCTCATGGTAGCTCCTTGTAGCTTGATATTTGTAGTGGTAATTCTTCTAGTTCTCCATCTGAGTATACCAAGGAGGGAGAATTTGTTGGGTGTTTGTTTCATTAAGGAAAACAAAGAGCACAATGTCACTTCTTCAAGGAGAGCATGTTTTTTTCAAGGTGATAGTGACCTCTCTGCTTTCATAGGCATGAGGATTTTCTTCATATCAGAGAAGGATGGAATAAAGATGCGTACATTTGGGACACCATCCGTGAAACCCATTGTTTATGCTTTACTATTTGGAGGGCAGCTTACCAAGCCATTCAACAACGAGACAACGGATGCAAGGATTGCATTGGTTTAGAATGAGATGGCTTCATTGGACATTGAGAATGTGATGGATGGTAAGAGAGCAAAATTATCCCTTAAACATATCAAGAAAATCCAAGGTAGAACCCAGGTATGATACCAAACTATATCTTTTGCACGAAAGATCTCAGTCTTGAAGATCTCAACAAGCTCTTGGATGAAATCTTGCATATGTCTAAGAGGACGTTAGATGTTGGTTACTGCTAGGTTCCACCAATGTATTAGAACCCAAGTTTTTGGGCCCCCAAGTAACCAACGTCTAATGTACTCTCCGACTCGTAATACTTCATCGAAGAGTTCTTGAGATTTTCAAGACTGAGATCTTCTACCTTGCAGGACATATAGTTTGATATCGTACCTAGGTTCTCATCTTGGATCTAATTGATATGTTGGAGAAAAAAATTTCTATCTTACCTCTATCAAAATCTTAATGTCCAATGAAGCCACCTCATTTTGGAACAATGAAATCCTAGCATTTGTGACTCACTTGTGAATGGGTTGGTAGGTGGGCCTCCCAACAAGAAAGCATAAACAATTGGTTTCACCGATGGTGTCCCAAATTTATGCATCTTTCTTGCATCCTTCTGTGATACAAGTAAATCCTCATGCCTATGATGGCGTAGAGGTCACTGGCAACATTGAACAAACCATGAGTCTTCTTGAAGAAAGTCACATTGTGCTATTTTTTTAATGGAATAGACACACAACTGCTTCTCCCTCCTTGGCATACATAGGTGGGAAACTAGAGGACTTACTACTACAAATGGGAAGCTACAAGAAGGATCAACTAGAAAGTAGATATTTGCTGGTGTTGTTGTGCAAGTATGGGTTAGTGGGATATATGAGGAGAGGAACTCCCCTTATATAAAAAAAGCATGTTGATCGAGAAACGTCGAGTTAACCCCTTATCCATTTGTTTGCATTAAGTATGATCTAAAAATATATTTGTTTTTAATTTTTTAATTAAAAACCCCTAGTATTCAATATAACTCCAAAATATGTAGTGTACAAACTTGATCGTTTATGGAGGCAATTACTTTTGGCCAAATATGTCATATTTGAGTACATCCTTATTTAAAACCATTATCCGACTCTCTTATAGTGATGTCAGAAGGCCTTCGAGGGACCTCCATCGCCTTCATCATCACCAGCAAATCCTTATTTCTATAGTGTTATATTCATCCTAAACTTTTGCAGTTGATAAGTCCAAAAATGCATCATGTTTTTCTTCAAGTCTTATGCCGTAGTTGTAGGATTCTTCACAATATTATTGTATATGTGGACCTTTTTATCGATTTTACTAGGATCATTAACATTGAGGAGTTCTTGAGGCAAAGGAAAAACTCTTGAGAATATGGTGTAAAAATCATGTTGATTTAGGTGATAAAAACATATCATAAAAATTACAAGGCAAGAGGGGTAAAAATCAGCTACAATAGGGACTCGAGTGGAGCAGACAACGTGTAGCATGAGCATATGTGCTCGTACCAGCCACCTCCGCCACCGCCTGGCAACTATTTCAACCCCATGCCTTCACATCTAAAAATAAGCCATGTAGAGATTAGAAACTCCGCCGGCCTCAATAACCGTAGCCTCTAGAATGGATCTGGAGGGGGACACAATAGAAGGACTCCAGCACATTGTCATGTCGATCAAGTAGACTATCGGTGTGAAAAATGGCAGATCTTGGGTAGGTGTAAGATCGAAAGTATGTCTAGGGGGGTGATTAGACTACTTGACCAAATAGAAATCTAGCCTTTTCCCAATTTTAAGTCTTGGCATATTTTAGCAACTTATCACAAGTCAAACAATCAACCTATAGATGCAAATCCAAGAGTATATGACTGGAATGTAAATCATTGCATATGAAGGTAAAGGGGAGGAGTTTGGAGGGAGCAAACACAATGTAGACACGGTGATTTTTGGCGTGGTTCTGATAGGTGGTTCTATTGTACATCCATGTTGATGGAGAATTCAACCCACGAAGGGTAACGGTTGCGCGAGTCCACGGAGGGCTCCACCCATGAAGGGTCCATGAAGAAGCAGCCTTGTTTATCCCACTATGGCCATCGCCCACGAAGGACTTGCCTCACTTGGGTAGATCTTCATGAAGTAGGTGATCTCCTTGCCCTTACAAACTCCTTCGTTCAACTCCACAATCTTGATGGAGGCTCCCAAGTGACACCTAACCAATCTAGGAGACACCACTCTCCAAAAGGTAATAGATGGTGTGTTGACGATGAACTCCTTGCTCTTGTGCTTCAAATGATAGTCTCCCCAAAAATCAACTCTCTCTCATAGATTTGGATTTGGTATAAAGATGATTTGAGTGGAAAGCAACTTGGGGAAGGCTAGAGATCAAGATTCTTGTGGTTGGATTGGAATATCTTGGTATCAACACATGAGTAGGTGGTTCTCTCTCAAAAAATGAATGGTGGAAGTGTAGGCACGTTCTGATGGCTCTCCCCACGAATGGAGGAAGGGTGGTTGGGTATATATAGCCTCCACACAAAATCTAACCTTTACACACAATTTACCAAACTCGGTGAGACCGAATAGTGAAACTCGGTTGGACCGATTTAGTTCGAAACATGAATGTTAGGATTTTCGGTGGGACCAACATGTCAACTCGGTGGGACCGATTTCATTAGGGTTAGGGCATAATGTAATCTCGATGAGACCGATCACATGAACTCGGTGAGACCGATTTCTGTAATAGGCAAACAGACAGTTGGTCATGCAAACTCAGTGGGACCGATCGCTCATTTTGGTGAGACAGAAATGTTATGAAAAGGAAACAAAGAGTTTGCATTGTGAACTCGGTGGGACCGATCGCTCATCTCGGTTAGACTAAAACATTATAAAGGGAAACAGAGAGTTTGCAATCCCATCTTGGTGAGACCGAGATCCCTATCGGTGAGACCAAAGTGATTATTGTTTCTCGCTATGGCTATGTCAAATGAACTCGTTGGCGCCGGATAGATCAAATCGGTGGGGCCGAGTTCGACTTTTGGTTTGGGACATATGTGGATATGAGAAAGTGGTTGAGGGATTTTGGAGCATATCACTAAGCATTTTGAGCAAGTAAGCCATTAAGCAACACCTCATCTCCTTTTAATAGTATTGGCTTTTCCTATGGACTCAATGCGATCTTGGATCACTAAAATGAAAATGTAGAGTCTTGAGCTTGAGCCAATATGTGTCCTTAGCATTTTGAGGAGTCCACATCTCTAGTCCATGCCATGCCAAACATTTAACTTTCTAAATTGATTATCTTTAAAGTATATTAGTTCGATGAGCTATATGTTGTTAAGAATTACCAAAATCACCCAGGGATTAGTTGCACTTTCAATCTCCCCCTTTTTGGTAATTGATGACAACATATAAATCAAAGCTTCGACAAATGATAATAAGTTAGAAATATATCATCGCTTTGAGAAGTATGTGATAAGCAAGAGCTCCCCCTAAATTTGTGCATTATTTAAAATTTGCTTTTTAATGCAAATGCACAATCAATTAGGATCATGGGTAAATCTTCCATGTCACATACATCTTGGTGGAGCGCTCAAAATGATAGAATATGAAATATGCACTCACCACCAAGGCAAAGTGAATGATCATACATGAGAGATAAATAATAGCATCATTCAAGCACAAGCATTAAAGTATGATATGATTAAACACATGATCATACAAGTATCTCACACACATAAAGTATCATCCAGGCAAGCAAACAAATAAGTATCAAACAATTAGCAAGAAAAAGATGGCAAAAAGAAGAAAATATCTCTCTCTCGAAGCCTATGATCTATACACTTTCTCCCCCTTTGGCAACAAGTTACCGAAAAGCTTGAAAATGCAGTGTTATGCATCTCTCTAGGCTTGATCTTTGGGAGGTGGTGTTGAGAGGACTCCGAGAACAAATGCATCTGTTGAAGTTGTTGGAGCTGGAGGAGTTGCAACCAGAGGGGCAACTGAAGATGTGGCTGCAGGTGCTGACATAGTAGCTCTTGTGTCTATCATGGGCACTGTTGCAGATCTTTGTGCCCTAGGCACTCTTTGAAAAGCATCAGTGGTAACTTTCCCTTTCCTCTCTTGAGCTTCTTCCTGGAGTTGCTCAACAGCTGTTTGCATCTCTGTCACCTTCAAGTCGAGATCATAGAATTTTGTCTCAATGATCCTCTCTAGGCTCTCTTGATTCTGAGTCAGGGTGGCCAATCCTTTCTCAATCCTCAAAGTGGCTTGAATAAGATATCAAAGTTGATCTTGCTTAGACTTGAGGAAAACTTGTGAAGCCTCTTCAACACTTGGCATCTTTGCTGCCTTCTCACCTTTTGCTTTCTCCCTCTTCTCTTTAGCCTCTACACATGTGGGATCTTCATCATTCATGACAACCGTGTTGTCCTCAAAGTCAGACCTCAAGGGAAGGTGTTCTTTATCCAACAAGTATGTGCATGTGCCCATCTTGGAGTTGATGAGCATCTAGATGTGTGGAGCATACCCACATGATCTCTTCAATCAAACAAGTATGTTGTTGTCCTCTTGATTGTCTCAACAATCAAACTCATCACCTTGAACTTCTGGGGCACATCAAACAACTATAGCAAATTGATGGAGTGGCCTCTGATCATTCTGTGATCTCCTGATTTGGGCAACAAGGTGTGCCTCAATATAGTGTTAATAGTGGCCAATCTAGATAGCAGATAATACACAGAGCCTAGCTTGTGTGTGTCGAGGGCCTTGTCAGGAATCTCCTTATACATGTTGGCCATGGAGATGTGATCTTTCTTTCTCTTGGCATAGACATCTATGTCGTCCTCATGTTCTGCAGGGGCATTAATTAGCTTAGCCCACTCAGCAACTATTGATTGGTACCTTGTACCTTCAGACATACATAAAATTCTTCCATCAGGATAGAAATGAGTTGTAGAGTAGAATTGCATAAAGAGCTCATCATTCCACTTGGTGAGTTTCTGACCCACAAAAGTATCTACTCCACATAGTTTGAAACTTTCATGCACTCCGGGGAAGTGGTCTTCATTGTTGTCGATGTACTTCCGGCCTGCCCACTTCATGTCACATACTATAGGCTTCTTGTTAGAATAGTCTCATAGAAGTCCTGCTACTCCTTGGTGTGAAACCTATAATCCGCAGCAATCCTTCTCCTCACAGCATATGGATCCGATTCTCTCCATAATCTGAGTCCTGCAGCTTTTCTGACTTCCATATTTTCTGCCAATGGATGATTGTCATCATGGTCAGGGATCTTGGGCTTGAGCTTCCTAAGCACTTGGGCTTCAGCATCTTCTTCTTCAATCTCAGGCACTAGGGCCTTGTTCTTTTCAGCAGCTGGTATGTTTCTTGTGCTCCTCTTTGGTGCTAAGGAGGCAAGCGCAGGCATAGGGTCTCGAGGAATCAGCCAAAGGATTCCATTCCGGTGCAATAAGACCAACACCGCCAGGACGGCAGGACGGAGATCATCGCCGAGCCCACCATGGCGTCACCACCGGAGGCTTTTTTAGGTGAAGGCCACTTTTGTCAGGATAGCTTGTACTAGTTGCCCCCTTCGAATTTGGCATTGTGGAATCCCTTCCTGCCTACATTTGGGAAGAGGACCAAGGCCCCTATAAATAGAGCAGCACCACCACCATAGTAGGGGACGGATCGATCAGATCATCCTCTCACCCACCAACTCATCGAGCACAAGAACACTCTTTCTCCTGAGGCTGTTCGCCCACTGTACTAGTTCATCCTTAGCCCCATGAGGCCAATCCACCACAAGTAGGGTTTTATACCGCAAGGTGGCCCGAACCTAGGTAAACTATTGTGTCCCTCTTCCATTCGGTTTGTCGAGCTAGGCCGGGAGATTAGTGAGCAGGCATACTGGGGAGGACGATTTCTTCGCACGCACCCCAGAGTTCAAACCTCTCAAGGGTCTGCGGAACCCGTGATCCGACAACTTGGGTTTGTTACCAAGTCAAAGAAGAAGAAGAACAACAAGACCAAGCAACCTCTCCCGCTCAAGGGAGCCTTTGTCAGGCGGGTGAGGGTACTCATGAGAGGAAGAACAAGGAAGTGGGTGGTAATGCCAAGAAGGGCAAAACCGTCCCTACCAACAAAGCCTATGACTTTAACCCCTCTTATGTTTTGTGTCATGCTAGTGATGGGCATGTTTATGCCAAATTTATTGGTTCTTCTTATGAGTACATTGAATGGTCTATTTGGGTTCCTAAGACCCTCATTACTAACATAAAAGGACACATTCAAAAATGGGTACCTAAATCCCAGCATTAATCTCTTGTAGGAGTTTGTTTCAGGTGGGGTATCATGGTTGCTTGATAGTGGAGCGACAATCATATGGCCGGGAGGAAGGACTTGGTGGTGGATGTGCATCCAATTCCATCTATACCCACCCATGTCCAATTCGGTGATGCTTCAACATCTAAGGTATTGGGACTTGGCAAGGTGGTCATCTCACAAGATTTATCTATCGAGAAGATGATGCTTGTTGAGTCCCTTTCATACAATTTGCTTTCCGTTTGTCAACTTGCACTTATGGGATTTACAACATTCTTTGATCTTCAGACCATGGCCCTTTTGTGGAGCAAGACTCTTAAAGTAGCCTTTGTTGGGCATATCGAGAACAGTCTCTATGTGGTGAACTTTTTGGAGCGACCCACTAAGACCGCGACTTGCCTAATGGCTAAAGTTGATGTGGGATGGCTTTAGCATCGCCAACGAGCCCATGTCAATATGAGATCTTTGCAAAGCCTTCTTAAAGGGGACCAAGTTCATGGACTAACAAATGTGAATTTTGCCAAAACCATGCTTGCAGTGCTTGTATAGCAGGAAAGCGTCATGAAATGGCTCACCGACCCATGGCTGTCATCTACACGAAGAGGCCCTTGGAGCTCCATCGCATGGATCTCTTTGTGAAGGAAATATGCCCTAGAGGAAATAATAAAGTTTTTATTTATATTTCCTTATATCATGAAAAATGTTTATTTTTCATGCTAGAATTGTATTAACCGTAAAGTTAGTACATGTGTGAATACATAGACAAAACATAGTGTCCCTAGTATGGCTCTACTAGACTAGCTCTTTAATCAAAGATAGTTAAGTTTCCTAACCATAGACATGTGTTGTCATTTGATGAATGGGATCACATCATTAGAGAATGATGTGATGGAAAAGACCCATCCATTAGCTTGCATAATGATCGCTAAGTTTTATTGCTATTGCTTTCTTCATGACTTATACATATTCCTATGACTATGAGATTATGCAACTCCCGAATACCGGAGGAACACCTTGTGTGCTATCAAACATCACTACATAATTGGGTGATTATAAAGATGCTCTACAGGTGTCTCCGAAGGTGTTTGTTGAGTTGGCATAGATCAAGATTAGGATTTGTCACTCTATGTATCGAAGAGGTATCTCTAGGCCCTCTCGATAATGTACATCACTATGAACCTTTCAAGCAATGTGACTAATGAGTTAGTTACGGGATGATGCATTACAGAACAAGTAAAGAGACTTGCCAGTAACGAGATTGAACTAGGTATGATGATACTGACGATCGAATGTCGGGCAAGTAACATACCGATGACAAAGGGAATAACATACATTGTTATGTGGTTTGACCGATAAAGATCTTCGTAGAATATGTAGGAACCAATATGAGCATCCAGGTTCCGCATTGGTTATTTGACCGGAGATGTGTCTCGGTCATGTCTACAAAGTTCTCGAACCCGTAGGGACCGCACACTTAACGTTCGATGATGATTTGTATTATGAGTTATGTGTTTTGGTGACCGAAGTTTGTTCGGAGTCGATGAGATCACGGACATGATGAGGAGTCTCGAAATGGTCGAGAGGTAAAGATTCATATATTGGAAGGTTGTATTCGGACATCGGAATGGTTCCGAGTGATTCAGGTATTTTTCCGGAGTATCGAGGGGTAACTGGAACCCCCGGGGGAAAATCATGGGCCTCATGGGCCATGGGAGAGAAGAGGGGATAACCCACAAACGGGAGGCACGCGCCCCCGCCCCCCAAGGGGAGTCTGAATAGGAAGGGGAGGGGGCTGATACGTCTCCAGCGTATCTATAATTTTTGATTGTTCCATGCTATTATATTACCCGTTTTGGATGTTTATGGGCTTTAGTTTACACATTTGTATCATTTTTGGGACTAACCTACTAACCGGAGGCCCAACACGTATTTGTTGTTTTTTTGCCTAGTTCAGTATTTCGAAGAAAAGGAATATCAAACAGAGTCCAAACGGAATGAAACCTTCGGTAGCGTGATTTTTGGAACGAACGTGATCCAGAGGACTTGGAGTGCAAGTCAAGAAGCAATCGAGGCGGCCACGAGGGTGGAGGGCGCCCCCCCCCCTACTGGGCGTGCCCCCTATCTCGTGGGCCCCTCGGGCGTCCACCAACCTACTTCTTCCTCCTATATATACCCACGTACCCCGAGAGCATTAGGGGCGACCACGAAAAACTATTTCCACCACTGTAACCTTCTGTATCCGCGAGATCCCATCTTGGAGCCTTTGCCGACGCTCCGCCGGAGGGGGAATCGACCATGGAGGGCTTCTACATCAACACCATAGCCTCTCCAATGAGTTGTGAGTAGTTTACCATAGACCTTCGGGTCCATAGTTATTAGCTAGATGGCTTCTTCTCTCTTTTTGGATCTCAATACCATGTTCTCCTCTATCTTCTTGGAGATCTATTTGACGTAACTCTTTTTGCGGTGTGTTTGTCGAGATCCGATGAATTGTGGGTTTATGATCAAGTTTATCTATGAGAAATATTTGAATCTTCTTTGAATACTTTTATGTATGATTGAGTTATCTTTGCAACTCTCTTCGAATTATCAGTTTGGTTTGGCCTACTAGATTGATCTTTCTTGCCATGGGAGAAGTGCTTAGCTTTGGGTTCAATCTTGCGGTGTCCTTACCCAGTGACAGAAAGGGTTGCAAGGCACATATTGTATTGTTGCCATCGAGGATAAAAAGATGGGGTTTATATCATAGTGCTTGAGTTTATCCCTCTACATCATGTCATCTTTCTTAATGCGTTACTCTGTTCTTTATGAACTTAATACTCTAGATGCATGCTGGATAGCGGTCGATGTGTGGAGTAATAGTAGTAGATGCAGGCGGGAGTCGGTCTACTTGTCACGGACGTGATGCCTATATACATGATCATGCCTAGATAATCTCATAATTATTTGCTTTTCTATCAATTGCTCGACAGTAATTTTTTCACCACCGTAATACTTATGCTATCTTGAGAGAAGCCACTAGTGAAACCTATGGCCCCCGGGTCTATCTTTTATCATATAAGCTTTCAATCTACTTTTATTAGCATCTTTACTTTTCCTATCTATATTATAAAATGCCAAAAATATGTTTATCTTATCATATTATCTCTATCAGATCTAACTTTCGCGAGTGGCCTTGAAGGGATTGACAACCCCTTTATTGCGTTGGTTGCGAGTTCTTGTTTGTTTGTGTAGGTGCGTGGGACTTTTGAGGAGCCTCCTACTGGATTGATACCTTGGTTCTCAAAAACTGAGGGAAATACTTATGCTACTATTGCTGCATCACCCTTTCCTCTTCAAGGAAAACCAATGCAAGCTCAAGACGTAGCAAGAAGGATTTCTAGCGCCGTTGCCGAGGAGGTCTTCACTCAAGTAAAGACATACCAAGTACCCATCACAAACTCATCTCCCTCGCATTTACATTGTTTGCCATTTGCCTCTCGTTTTCCTCTCCCCCACTTCACCCTTGCCATTTTATTCGCCCTCTCTTTCCCAATCTTCTCTCTCTTTCGCTTGTCTTTTGTTTGCTCGTTGTCACGGCTAGTCCTCCTATCCTCGTTATTACTCCCGAACATGAAATTCTTAACTTTAAGAAAAGGGAGGGAGAAAATTTAAAAGATGCTTGTCATAGAATTTGCAATGCTCAAAATAAATCTACCAGTAAGCTTTCTACTTCTGTTCTTCTTCGCAATTTTTATGTAGGCATTATTCCATGGAATAGATGCATTCTTGATACCATTACCGGAGGGGATTTCTTGAGTAGCCATACGTTTGATGCTTATAATGCTATGTTAGATTTATTTGGCCCACCACCTCTTTTGGTTAATGGAACCGTTTTAACTTTGGAACATGTGATGCAAAGGCTTGAAATTATTGAAAATAAAGTTGCCACTGTTGAGTTGATTGAAAATTTGGATAAAAAGATTCATAATCAAATTACCCAATATGGATCTAGGGTTGGAGTTACTTTGAATTTTTTTAAAGAGAAAGAACCTATAGTTGATGAAATAATAGATCTAGATTCCATGAGAATCGGTAAACTTGAGGATATCATTACCAACTTAAGGTCGGCATTTTCTTCCGTGAAAAACACTCCAAATCCTCCTACCAAAACTGCCAAATTTATCTATGTTCCTAAAAATAAGGGTGAATCTTCTAGTAAGGGAAATGCGGATCTCAAATCAATAAGTGTTCATCCCAATTGTCTCTCTATCATTAAGGAACCTTTTGCTACAAATGAATTTCTTGAATTCTTGCCTAAGGGTTTAATCATTGCTAAAAAGGGCGAAACCGCTAAAGATTATAAGTGATATATTGAGGAATTGAGTGACAAAGATGGCACTACTTAGATATATCCTCGCTTTTATGCCTAGCTAGGGGCGTTAAATGATAGCGCTAGTTGGGAGGCAACCCAATTTTATTTGTGTTTTTTGTTTTTGTTTCTGTTTAGTAATAAATTTTGCATCTAACTTCTGTTTAGATTTGTTTTTATGTTTTAATTAGTGTTTGTGCCAAGTAGAACCTATAGGATAACCTATGGTGATAGTTAATTTGATTCTGCTGAAAAACAGAAACTTTGCGCGCACGAAAATAATTTTAGTAATTCACAGAAACGTGATTTTGCGTTGATTCTTTTTTCTCTAGATCAATAGACAAATTTCCCAGGACTTCTTATTTTGGTACGAGTTTTAGAGTTCCAGAAGTATTGGAGAGTTACAGATTGCTACAGACTGTTCTGTTTTTGACAGATTCTGTTTTTCGTGTGTTGTTTGCTTATTTTGATGCATCTATGGCTAGTATTAAGTGGTATGAACCATAGAAAAGTTGAAATACAGTAGGTTTAACACCAATATAAATAAATAATGAGTTCATTACAGTACCTTATGTGGTGGTTTTTCTTTCTTTCACTAACGGAGCTTATGAGATTTCTTGTTGAGTTTTGTGTTGTGAAGTTTTCAAGTTTTGAGTAAAGATTTGATGGACTATGGAATAAGGAGTGGCAAGAGACTAAGCTTGGGGATGCCCATGGCACCCCAAGATATTCAAGAATAGCCAAAATCCTAAGCTTGGGGATGCCCCCGGAAGGCATCCCCTCTTTCGTCTTCGTTTATCGGTAACTTTACTTGGAGCTATATTTTTATTCGCCACATAATATGTGTTTTGCTTGGAGCATCTTGTATGATATTAGTTTTTGCTTTTTAGTTTACCACAACAATCCTTGCTGTACACACCTTTTGGGAGAAACCCACTTGATTGGAGTTTATTAGAATACTCTATGTGCTTCACTTATATCTTTTGAGCTAGATAGTTTTTGCTCTAGTGCTTCACTTATATCTTTTAGAGCACGGCGGTGGCTTAATTTTGTAGAAATTGTTAGTCTCTCATGCTTCACTTATATTATTTTGAGAGTCTCTTAGAACAGAATGGTATTTTCTTTGGTTATAAAATTGGTCCTAGAATGGTGGGCATCCAAGTTGGGTATAATAAAAACTATCATAGGAAGTGAATTGGATGCTATGATCAATTTGATACTTGATAATTGTTTTGAGATATGGAGGTCGTGATATTAGACTCATGCTAGTTGGGTGATTATGAATTTAAAGAATGCTTGTGTTGAAGTTAGCAAGTCCCGTAGCATGCACGTATAGTTAAAGTTGTGTAACAAATTTGAAACATGAGGTGTTCTTAGATTGTGCATCCTTACGAGTGGCGGTCGGGGACGAGCGATGGTCTTTTCCTACCAATCTATCCCCCTAGGAGCATGCGCGTAGTGCTTGGTTTTTTATGACTTGTAGATTTTTGCAATAAGTATATGAGTTCTTTTGACTAATGTTGAGTCCATGGATTATACGCACTCTCACCCTTCCATCATTGCTAGCCTCTTCGGTACCGTGCATTGCCCTTTCTCACCTTGAGAGTTGGTGCAAACTTCGCCGGTGCATCCAAACCCCGTGATATGATACGCTCTGTCACACATAAACCTCCTTATATCGTCCTCAAAACAGCCACCATACCTACCTATTATGCCATTTCCATAGCCATTCCGAGATATATTGCCATGCAACTTTCCACTCTTCCATTTATCATCATGACACGCATTATCATTGTCATATTGCCTTGCATGATCATGTAGTTGGCATTGTATTTTTGGCAAAGCCACCATGCATAATTTTTCATACATGTCACTCTTGATTAATTGCCCATCCCGGTACACCGTCGGAGGCATTCATATAGAGTCATGTCTTGTTCTAGTTTTGGGTTGTAATTCATGAGTTGTAAATAAATAAAAGTGTGATGATCATCATTATTAGAGCATTGTCCCCAAATAAAAAAAGAAAGGCAAAAAAAAGGCAAAAGAAAAAAAGCCAAAAAAAGGCCCAAAGAAAAAGAGAAAAAAGAAAAATAAAAATAAAAAGGGGGCAATGTTACTATCTCTTTTCCACACTTGTGCTTCAAAGTAGCACCATGTTCTTCATATAGAGAGTCTCATATGTTGTCACTTTCATATACTAGTGGGAATTTTTCATTGTAGAACTTGGCTTGTATATTCCTATGATGGGCTTCCTCAAAATGCCCTAGGTCTTCGTGAGCAAGCAAGTTGGATGCACACCCACTTAGTTTCTTTTGTTGAGCTTTCATACATTTAGAGATCTAGTGCATCCGTTGCATGGCAATCCCTACTCCTCATGTTGACATCAATTGATGGGAATCTCCATAGGCCGTTGATTATCCTCGTCAATGTGCGACTTTCTCCTTTTTTGTCTTCTCCACACAATCCCCATCATCATATGGTATTCCACCCATAGTGCTATATCCATGGCTCACGCTCATGTATTGCGTGAAAGTTGAAAAAGTTTGAGATTATTTAAGTACGAAACAATTGCTTGGCTTGTCATCGGGGGTGTATAAGATGGGAGCATTTTTGCGTGACGAAAATGAAGCATAGCCTAACTATATGATTTTGTAGGGATGAACTTTCTTTACCCATGTTATTTTGAGAAGATATGATTACTTTGATTAGTATGCTTGAAGTATTACTATTTCTTCTGTCAATATAAACTTTATTTTGAATCATTTGGATCTGAACATTCATGCCACAATAAAGAAAATTACATTGAGAACTATGCTAGGTAGCATTCCACATCAAAAATTCTGTTTTTATCATTTACCTATTCGAGGACGAGCAGGGATTAAGCTTGGGGATGCTTGATACGTCTCCAACGTACCTATAATTTTTGATTGTTCCATGCTATTATATTACCCATTTTGGATGTTTATGGGCTTTACTTTACACATTTATATCATTTTTGGCACTAACCTACTAACCGGAGGCCCAACCCGTATTGTTGTTTTTTTTGCCTATTTCCGTACTTCGAAGAAAAGGAATATCAAACGGAGTCCACACGGAATGAAACCTTCGGGAGCGTGATTTTTGGAACGAACGTGATCCAGAGGACTTGGAGTGCAAGTCGAGAAGCAATCGAGGCGGCCACGAGGGTGGAGGGCGCGCCCCCCCTACTGGGCTTGCCCCCTATCTCGTGGGCCCCTCGGGCGTCCGCCGACCTATTTCTTCCTCCTATATATACCCACGTACCCCAAGAACATTAGGGGCGACCACGAAAAACTATTTCCACCATCGTAACCTTCTGTATCCGCGAGATCCCATCTTGGAGCCTTCGTCGGTGCTCCGCCGGAGGGGGAATCGACCACGGATGTCTTCTACATCAACACCATAGCCTCTCCGATGAGTTGTGAGTAGTTTACCACACACCTTCGGGTCCATAGTTATTAGCTAGATGGCTTCTTCTCTCTTTTTGGATCTCAATACCATGTTCTCCTCGATCTTCTTGGAAATCTATTCGATGTAACTCTTTTTGCGATGTGTTTGTCGAGATCCGATGAATTGTGGGTTTATGATCAAGTTTATCTATGAGAAATATTTGAATCTCCTCTGAATTATTTTATGTGTGATTAAGTTATCTTTGCAAGTCTCTTCGAATTATCAGTTTGGTTTGGCCTACTAGATTGATCTTTCTTGCAATGGGAGAAGTGCTTAGCTTTGGGTTCAATCTTGTGGTGTCCTTTCCCAGTGACAGCAGGGGCAGCAAGGCACGTATTGTATTGTTGCCATCGAGGATAAAAAGATGGGGTTTATATCATATTGCATGATTTTATCCCTCTACATCATGTCATCTTTCTTAATGCGTTAGTCTGTTCTTTATGAACTTAATACTCTAGATGCATGCTGGATAGCGGTTGATGTGTGGAGTAATAGTAGTAGATGCAGGCAGGAGTCGGTCTACTTGTCACGGACGTGATTCCTATATACATGATCATGCCTAGATAATCTCATAATTATTCTCTTTTCTATCAATTGCTCGACGGTAATTTGTTCACCCACCGTAATACTTATGCTATCTTGAGAGAAGCCACTAGTGGAACCTATGGCCCCCGGGTCTATCTTTTATCATATAAGCTTTCAATCTACTTTTATTTGCATCTTTACTTTTCCTATCTATATTATAAAATACCAAAAATATATTTATCTTATCATATTATCTCTATCAGATCTCACTTTCGCAAGTGGCCTTGAATGGATTGACAACCCCTTTATTGCGTTGGTTGTGAGTTCATATTTGTTTGTGTAGGTGCGTGGGACTTTTGAGGAGCCTCCTACTGGATTGATACCTTGGTTCTCAAAAACTAAGGGAAATACTTACGCTACTATTGCTGCATCACCCTTTCCTCTTCAAGGAAAACCAACGCAAGCTCAAGACGTAACAGGGGCGTGGCCTCCTTTCCCTCTTCCTCTCGTCTCCTTCCCTCTTTCCCCTTCGTTGGAAGGAAGGGGGGCAAATAGGACTAGGAGTCCTAGTCGGTCCCCCCCTCCCCATGGACTGCCCCTTGGCCGGCCTCCTCCCTCTCCTCCTTTATATACGGGGGCAGGGGCACCCCATAACACAACAGTTATTCTCTTAGCCGTGTGCGATGCCCCCCTCCACAGTTTACTCCTCGGGTCATAGCGTCGTAGTGCTTAGGCTATGCCCTGCGCGGATCACATCACCATCATCGTCACCACGCCATCATGCTGATTGAACTCTCCCTCGACCCTATGCTAGATCAAGAGTTTGAGGGACGTCATCGAGCTGAACGTGTGCTGATCACGGAGGTGCCGTATGTTTGGTACTTGGATCGGTTGGATCGTGAAGGTGTTCTACTACATCAACCGCGTTAACCTAACGCTTCCGCTTTTGGTCTATGAGGGTACGTGGACACACTCTCCCCTCTCGTTGCTATGCATCTCCTAGATAGATCTTGCGTGATCGTAGGATTTTTTTTGAAATTGCATGCTATGTTCCCCAACAGT
This sequence comes from Triticum dicoccoides, assembly GCF_002162155.2. NCBI lineage: Eukaryota > Viridiplantae > Streptophyta > Magnoliopsida > Poales > Poaceae > Triticum > Triticum dicoccoides. The sequence continues at coordinate 543,632,870 of NC_041383.1, forward strand.
GTCATCCGAGCCAGGTCTATGCGTAGATGATATGCACGAGTAGAACACAAAGAGTTGTGGGCGATAATAGTCATACTGCTTACCACCAACGTCTTACTTTGATTTGGCGGTATTGTTGGATGTAGCGGCCTGTACCGACATTACATGACCGCGTTCATGAGACTGGTTCTACCTACGTGCTTTTCACACAGGTGGCTGGCGGGTGTCTATTTCTCCAACTTTAGATGAATCGAGTTTGACTACGGCCGGTCCTTGTTGAAGGTTAAAACAACACACTTGACGAAAAATCGTTGTGGTTTTGATGCATAGGTAAGATTGTTCTTGCTAGAAGCCCGTAGCAGCCACGCAAAAATTGCAACAACAAAGTAGAGGACGTCTAACTTGTTTTTGCAGAGCATCTTGTGATGTGATATGGTCAAGACGTGATGAGATATAAATTGTTGTATGCGATGATCATGTTTTGTTAAAGTTATCGGCAACTGGTAGGAGCCTTATGGTTTTTGCTTTATTGTATGGAATGCAATCACCATGTAATTGCTTTACTTTATCACTATGCATTAGCAATAGTTGTATAGCAATAGTTGGTGAAACGACAACAACGCTATGATGGAGATCAAAGGTGTCAAGCCGGTGACGATGCAGATCATGACGGTGCTTTGGAGATGGAGATCAAAGGAATAAGATGATGATGGGCATATCATGTCACATATTTTGATTGCATGTGATGTTTATCTTTTATGCATCTTATTTTGCTTAGTACAGCGGTAGCATTATAAGATGATCCCTCACTAAATTTCAAGGTATAAGTGTTCTCCCTACGTATGCATCGTTGCGACAGTTCGTCGTGCCGAGATACCACGTGATGATCGGGTGTGATAAGCTCTACGTTCACATACAATGGGTGCAAGACACTTTTGCACGTGTGGAATACTCGGGTTAAACTTGCAAGCCTAGCATGTACATACATGGCCTCGGAACACTGAGGCCGAAAGGTCAAACGTGAATCATATAGTAGATATGATCAACATAGAGATCTTAACCATTGAAGACTACTCCATCTCACTTGATGATCGGACATGGTTTAGTTGATATGGATCACGTGATCATTTAGATGACTCGAGGGATGTCTATCTAAGTGGGAGTTCTTAAGTAATATGATTAATTGAACTTTAATTTATCATGAACTTAGTCCTGATAGTATTTGCATATGTATGTTGGAGATCAATAGCTCGCGTATAGCTCCCCTATTTTATTTTTGATATGTTCCTAGAGAAAACTAAGTTGAAAGATGATAGTAGCAATGATGCGGATTGGGTCTGTGATCTTAGGATTATCCTTGTTGTTGCATAGAAGAATTATGTCCTTGATGCACCGCTAGGTGACAGACCTATTGCAAGAGCGGATGCAGACGTTGTGAACGTTTGACAAGCTGAGTATGATGACTACTTGATAGTTTAGTGCACCTTGCTTTACGGCTTAGAACCAGGACTTCAGAAACGTTTTGAACGCCATGGAGCATATGAGATGTTTTAGGAGATGAAATTGGTATTTCAATCTCATGCATAAGTCAAGAGGTATGAGACCTCTGACAAGTACTTTGCCTACAAGATGGAGGAGAATAGCTAAACCAGTGAGCATGTGCTCAGAATGTCTGAGTACTACAATCACTTGAATCAAGTGGGAGTAAATCTTCCAGATAAGATAGTGATTGACAGAATTGTCTAGTCACTATCACCAAGTTACTGGAACTTCATGATGAACTATAATATGCAAGGGATGACGAAAATGATTCCAGAGCTCTTCGCGATGTTGAAATCAGCGAAGGTAGAAATCAAGAAAGAGCATCAAGTGTTGATGGTTAACAAGACCACTAGTTTCAAGTAAAAGGGCAAAGGGAAAGAAAGGGAACTTCAATAAGAATGGCAAGAAAGTTGCTACTCCCGTGAAGAAATCCAAAGCTAGACCTAGGCCTGAAACTGAGTGCTTCTACTACAAAGGGAATGGTCATTGGAAGCGGAACTACCCCAAATACTTGGCGGATGAGAAGGATGTCAAAGAGAACAAAGGTATATTTGATATACATGTTATTGATGTGTACTTTACTAGTGTTTATAGCAACCCCTTGGTATTTGATACTGGTTCAGTTGCTAAGAATAGTAACTTGAAACAGGGGTTGCAAAATAACAGAGACTAGTTAAGGGCGAGGTGACAATGTGTATTGGAAGTGATTCCAAGGTTGATAAGATCACCATCACATACTCCCTTTACCTTCGGGATTAGTGTTGAACCTAAAATAAATGTTATTTGGTGTTTGTATTGAGCATGAATTAATATGATTGGACATGTTTATTGCAATACGGTTATTCATTTAAGTCAAAGAATAATTGTTGTTCTATTTACATGAATAAAACCTTCTATGGTCATACACTCAATATAAATGTTTTATTGAATCTTGATCGTGGTGATACACATATTCATAATATTGATGCCAAAATATGCAAAGTTAATAATGATAGTGCAACATATCTGTGGCACTGCCATTTAGATCATATTGGTGTACAGCGCATGAAGAAATTCCATGCGGATGGACTTTTGGAATCACTTGATTATGAATCATTTGATGCTTGCGAACCATGCCTCATGGGCAAGATGACTAAAACTCTATTCTCCGGAACAATGGAGCGAGCTACTGACTTACTTGAAATAATACATACCGATGTATGCGGTCCAATGAAGTGTTGAGGCTCACATCGGGTATCATTATTTTCTGCTCTTCACAGATGATTTGAGCAGATATGGGCATATCTACTTAATGAAACACAAGTCTGAAACATTTCAAAAGTTCAAAGAATTTCAGAGTGAAGTAGAGAATCATCGTAACAAGAAAATAAAGTTTCTATGATCTGATCACGGAGGCGAATATTTGAGTTACGAGTTTGGCCTTCATTTAAAACAATATGGAATAGTTTCACAACTCACGCCACCTGGAACACCACAGTGTAATGGTGTGTCCGAATGTCATAACCGAACTTTATTAGATATGGTGCGATCTATGATGTCTCTTACCAATTTACCAGTATCTTTTTGGGGTTATGCATTAGAGACAAATGCATTCACGTTAAATAGGGCACCATCCAAATCTGTTGAGGCGACACCGTATGAACTGTGGTTTGGCAAGAAACCTAAGTTGTCGTTCCTTAAAGTATGGGGTTGCGATGCCTATGTGAAAAAGTACCAGCCTGATAAGCTCAATCCCAAATCGGAGAAGTGCGTCTTCATAGGATACCCAAAGGAAACTGTTGGGTACACCTTCTATCACAGATCCGAAGGCAAAGGTCTTTGTTTCTAAAAATGGATCCTTTCTAGAGGAGTTTCTCTCAAAAAAAGTGAGTGGGAGGAAAGTAGAACTCGATGAGGTAATTGTACCTTCTCTCGAATTGGAAAGTAGCTCATCACAGAAAACCGTTCACGTGATGCCTACACCAACTAGAGAGGAAGCTAATGATGATGATCATGAAACTTCGGATCAAGTTACTACCGAACCTCATAGTTCAACTAGAGTAAGATCCGCACCAGTGTGGTACAGTAATCCTACTCTGTAAGTCATGTTACTAGACCATGATAAACCTACGAATTATGAGGAAATGATGATTAGCCTAGATTCCGCAAAATGGCTTGAGACCATGAAATCTGAGATAGGATCCATGTATGAGAACAAAGTATGGACTTTGGTTGACTTTCCTGATGATTGGCGAGCCATAGAATAAATGGATCTTCAAGACGAAGACTGACGCTAATGGTAATGTTACTATCTATAGAGCTTGACTTGCTACAAAAGGTTTTCAACAAGTTCAATGAATTGACTATGATGAGACTTTCTCACCCGTAGCGATGCTTAAGTCTATCCAAATCATGTTAGCAATTACCGCATTTTACGAAAATTTGGCAAATGGATATCAAAACTACATTCCTAAATGGATTTATTAAAGAAGAGTTGTATATGATGCAACCAGAAGGTTTTGTCAATCCTAGAGGTGCTAACAAAATGTGCAAGCTCCAGCAATCCATCTATGGACGGGTGCAAGCATCTCGGAGTTGGAATATACGCTTTGATGAGTTAACCAAAGCATATGGTTTTATACAGATTTACGGTGAAGCCTGTATTTACAAGAAAGTGAGTGGCAGCTCTATAGTATTTCTGTTATTATATGTGGATGACATATTGCTGATAGAAATGATATAGAATTTCTGGATAGCATAAAAGGATACTTGAATAAGAATTTTTCAATTAAAGACCTCGGTGAAGCTACTTATATATTGGGCATCAAGATCTATAGGGATAGATTGAGACGCTTAATAAGACTTTCACAAAGCACATACCTTGACACGATTTTGAAGAAGTTCAAAATGGATAAGTCAAAGAAAGGGTTCTTGCTTGTGTTGCAAATGTATGAAGTTGAGTAAGACTCCAAACCCGACCATGGCAGAAGATAGAGAGAGAATGAAAGTCATTCCCTATGCCTCAGCCATAGGTTCTATAAAGTATGCCATGCTGTATACCAGACCTATTTGTACCTTACCATGAGTTTGGCAAGGGGGTACAATAGTGATCTAGGAGTAGATCACTGGAAAGCAGTCAAAATTATCCTTAGGTGCCTAAAGAGGACTAAGGAAAATTTTCTCGGTTATGGAGGTGACAAAGAGTTCATCGTAAGGAGTCACATTGACGAAAGCTTTGACACCAATCTGGATGACTCTAAGTTTCAATCTAGATACATATTGAAAGTGGGAGCAATTAGCTAGAGTAGCTCCATGCAGAGCATTATAGACATAGAAAATTTGCAAAATACATACGGATCTGAATATGGCAGACCCGTTGACTAAACCTCCCTCACAAGCAAAATGTGATCACACCTTAGTACTCTTTGGGTGTTAATCACATGGCGATGTGAACTAGATTACTCACTCTAGTAAACACTTTGGGTGTTGGTCACATGGCGATGTGAACTATGGGTGTTAAATCACATGGCGATGTGAACTAAGATTATTGACTCTAGTGCAAGAGGGAGATTGAAGGAAATATCCCTAGAGGCAATAATAAAGTTATTATTCATATTTCCTTATATCATGATAAATGTTTATTATTCATGCTAGAATTGTATTAACCAGAAACATAGTACATGTGTGAATACATAGACAAAACAGAGTGTCCCTAGTATGCCTGTACTAGACTAGCTCGTTGATCAAAGATGGTTAAGTTTCCTAACTATAGACATGTGTGGTCATTTAATGAACGGGATCACATCATTAGAGAATGATGTGATGGACAAGACCAACCCGTTAGCTTAGCATAATGATCATTAAGTTTTATTGCTATTGCTTTCATCATGACTTATACATATTCCTCTAACTATGAGATTATGCAAGTCCCGAATACCGGAGGAACACCTTTTGTGCTATCAAACGTCACAACGTAACTGGGTGATTATAAAGATGCTCTATAGGTGTCTTCGAAGGTGTTTGTTGAGTTGCATAGATAGAGATTAGGATTTGTCACTCCATGTATCAGAGAGGTATCTCTATACCCTCTCGGTAATGTAAATCACTATGAGCCTTGCAAGCAATGTGACTAATGAGTTAGTTACGGGATGATGCATTACGGAACGAGTAAAGAGACTTGCCGGTAACGAGATTGAACTAAGTATGATGATACCGACGATCGAATCTCGGGAAAGTAACATACCGATGACAAAGGGAATAACGTATATTATTATGCGGTTTGACCGATAAAGATCTTCATAGAATATGTAGGAACCAATATGAGGATCCAGGTTCCGCTATTGGTTATCGACCGGAGATGTGTCTCGGTCATGTCTACATACAATACAAAAAAACTACACTTTCGTGATGATACGTGTTTTTCATAGTAGGTCGAGTTTTCTGTCATGCATGTACATCCATGACGATTTCATGATAGAATCAAGATAGTCATACTTGTGCTGTCGTAGAAGTGTTCCATGACATTACCAAAATTATCATCACGGAAGTGTCCACTTCCATGATGACAAATCGCGCATCACAGAAGTGCTTTCGTCAAGGGTGACCGACACATGACATCCACCGTAACAGAACGCCGTTAAGCTATCGGGTCGGGTTTTTGATCCGATAACCCGTTAACAACCCCAACCAATGGGGATTTTCCATGTGTAAAATCATCATTGGCTGGAGGAAACACGTGTCGGCTCATCATTGGGACAGATGTCATCCACTCATTGGACAGAAGGCGCGTATGATACGTCGACACGTGGCACGACCCAACAGAGGCCCATCCCTGTGAAAAGGCTGACCCATTTGACTTGGTGAAAAGGTGGCGCGCCGGCCCATGGAAAGCCTATTAACGACATGTTCGCATATAGCCCATTTACAGCCCGCTAACCCAAGGCTCGTTACTCCCTATCCGAATTAGGCCCAATAGCGTCATCTGGGCCATCCAATATGATTCCGGCCCGTTTTCACTTCTGGCCCATGTATGGCCAATGACATCTTTTGGCCCATATGAGGCCCTTTGTAACTCTTGGCCTATTAACGGCCCGTGGTGAAACTGGCCCGTAATGAACAGTGTTTCACTTTACACCCATTAATGGCCCGTGGTGAAACTGGCCCGTAATGAACAGTGTATGACTTTATACCCACTAACGGCCCGTTATTCCGTTGGGCCATTTCCAGCCCATGTTATCTTTCGGCCTTCTCAGAGCCCATTTATTCTTGGGCTCATTTCCAGCATTCGTTTACTTACAGCCCGTTACTGTCATTTTCTGCTTGTGGGCCAAATTCAGCCTATGGTTACAGTCGGCCCGTTTGTGGTCTGTTAATACGTTGGGCCGTTTTCATAGCGTCATCAAATATGGCCTATTAACGATGGCCCGTTATGGTCGGCCCATGAACGGATGATTCCAACTCTAGCCCGTTTACGGCCATAATGCGGTCTGTTTGGCCCATGTTTGGCCAATCGATCATACAGGTCGTATACGGCCCATTGATGATACGGCCCATAGAAGGCCCATTGTTTCTACGGCCCGTAGAAGGCCCACTATTTCTATGTTCCGTAGGAGGCCTAGTGTCACTACAGTAAATATTAGCCCATGGTTATTGTGGCCTAGTTTTAAAAAATAGGTTATTGCAGCCACTAGCAAACCGCAGAAAAAGAACTGCACTGACTACAAGCAAACAAATAAACAAGACAACAAGGAAATAAATACGCAAGAAACTTATGTTAGGCTATCACGGCTATTACACATATTACATCCACTGGGCATCAAAGTTTGCCACCAGTGCAAATATAGGGAACAAAGCAGCATATAAACATCGCAGAAAAAACAGTCCAGAACTGAAACCACTTCAGAAGAGTTCAAGAAACAATATCCTGGGTACCCATAATGCTGGCAAGATGCTTAACAAGCTTATTAACTTTCTCTTGTTTGGCGCTTAAATCCTTCAGTGCTTGCTATTGCACAAGAAAGTACGCATCTGAATTCTGCAAGGACTTCCTCAGTCCTTCGGCTTCTTGCCGCAGCACAGCTGACTGATGCCTTTCAGCTTGTAGCTGAGACTAAAGAAGCCGAAGTGATTCAGGAAGCGAGTTCGAAGAGCTTGTGCCAGTGGTACTGGACAAAAACTCGAACACTACATCAACGCAGGACTGTGGGGTTTTCTCACTGTCTACAATATCGTTTTTATCACCTTTCTTGGAGACCAATAGGGTTGTCTCACTATCTTGAACCTTATCTGCATTACTTTCTCTACCATTGCATAGTGGGGTGCTCTTCTCCAATATTCTATTTTCATACTACAAGAGAAACAAGCAGAGACATCACAGGTTTAGCTTGTAGTATACGAAACTCATTTTGGTAAACCGGTTCAGTAGTAAGGTGGACAGGATAACAGCATGAAACAAACATATATCTATGTACTATGGTCACTATATTGTCCATATCATTCTAGTTTATGTTCCCTAATCAAGATAGAGACACAGTTCAACTCATATATTTTTAAGACACAGCAGCGTAGACAGAATATAAGTGTGAGAAACTACACAGCATTGGTAGCACTTGTAATGTGCATCACATGAGAACATAACTATTTATACAACTTAAACTGAAATCAACATAGAGCAAGAAGCTAGAACAGCAATCCAGTTAAAGAAATAGGTTTAAAACATACCTGTTGCGCCATTGGAGTTTCAATTGGATCCTTCAAATTCGAAATTAGTTGGTATGAGTAAATGCAGTGATGCAACAGCAAAGGAGTATGGACCATAGCTACGGAATCTGACCTGAGAACAGTTGCTCTTCTGCTTTAAACATGGAGTTTGGGTTAGCTGTGGTCGTCTTCGTGCTTTGGGCACTGAAGTAGCTTTACAAACTGCTCGTGTGGGGGTACTCTGTGGTGGACATGGTGCTTTGTCAACTAGAAGTGGGTTACTATCCGCTGGGGTTGCGGTTAGATAGGTTGTAGCTGGTTCTCTGCCCAACGGTGTAAGTGTGCAATCTGGAAGAGTCTCGATTATGTGTGGTGGGGCTAGTTTGTGGGCTAGTACAACCATGGTTCTATCTGCATCGACGGGTAGCACCGTCTTTTGTGTAGAACGGGTTTTTGCTCCCTTAGATACTGCCATCACCCCCTCCAATTCAAATGGCTGATAAACAAGAAAAGAAATTGAACGTACAGACATTGTATGATAGACATATGTGGTAATTCACATATATGTTGTCTAACCAAACAGGACAACATGACACAATTTCACATATATGATGCCTAACTAAACAGGATAGCATGACACAGTTTCAGATATATGATGGATAACTTAACAGGATATAATGGCATAATTCAACATATGATGAGTACCTAAACAGGATGACATGACAAAACTATATGATGTATTTCTAAAATAATTCACATACATGTTGTCTAAGTATATAGGATGGCATGATATAATTGACATAATTGATTCATATACTAAGTAGCTGGCACTCGCCTGTATGATCTCAAAACTAAGCAGATGGAATTCAATATTGTGCATATGATGTCTAAACTAAGCAATGCAAGACACCATATGCCTCATATGAGAAATATAAACATTGCAACTTAGAGCATACACCTCAGGTGGGATATAGGACTGGTCATATGTCTCTGAATCCTCCTCTGAGGAGCTCCCTGTAACCATAGAGATATATGCTTCAATAGGTACCATTGCCTACTCTGAAGACCTTGTTTTCACTCAAGATTTTTCCATAACCGGCTCAAATGCCTGATACACATGAAGAGTAGTTCATTATACACAGATTGTCGACAAATGGAATACGTAATGAAAAAAAGATGGCATGAGATAATTCACATATATGATGCCTGGCTCCATGGCGGTGCATAATTCACATATATGATAATTGGCTGAAAAACATGGCATTGCATAATTCACATATCTGATATAGAAAGCAAACAGGAGGCATTCACACAAAGCATGTCTAATCTAAGCAGATGGCATGGAAATGCAAGACACCATATGCATGATATGAGCAATATAACCCAGCCAAGTTAGAGCATGCACCTCGGGGGGGGGGGGATACGACTGGTCATCTGTCTCCGAATCCTCCTCTGAGGAGCTATTTGTAACCAACAAGAAATCTGCATCGACAGGTAGCACTAACTGCTCAGAAGACCTTGTTTTCACTCCAGATTTTCCCATGACTGACTCAAATGGCTGATGCACAGGAAGAGCATATGAATGTATAAACATTGTTGACAAATGGAATACATTATGGGAAAAAATATGGCACGATACAATTCACATATACGATGACTGGCTAAACAGGATGGCATTGCATGATTCACATATATGATGTCTGGCTAAAGAAGATGGCATTGCATAATTCCCATATACTCCCTCTGTTTCTAAATACTTGTCTTTTTAGAGATTTCAAATGGACTACCACATACGGATGTATATAGACATATTTTAGAGTGTAGATTCACTCATTTTGTTCCGTATGTAGTCACTTGTTGAAATCTCTAAAAAAACACATATTTAGGAATGGTGGGAGTATGATATAGAAACCAAACAAGTGGCATTCGCACAAAGCAAATCTAAACTAAGCTGATGACATATAAGATGTATAATGTAACAATACATGGCGCCATATGCATGATATGACCAACATCAGCATGCCAGGTTAGAGCAAACACCTCAGGTGGTAAACATGCATGGTCGGCTCCTTCTGAATCTCCATCTGAACAGTTATCTTCCTCTGGAATACAAATTGGAAATGCAGGAGGGGGGGGGGGCACTTCGCCCACCATGGAGCGGCATCTGCATGACAACATATTCCCACGCAACAGTCTGCTCTTTTTCTCTACATCTTCAGTATGATTGTGTACAATATCTGACATGCATAATAATAAAAAGTTAGATTTTGTAAGGCCTAAGGGGTGCATGCAAAAATCAGGACTAATGGTAGCAAACGAGTGGATGGATCCAAAACTAATGATAGCATGTAGATTATAGCTCTAGTTTAAAAAGATAGACAATGGATCATCTATTGTTTGTTACCCACCCAACATGAACCACATAGAAGACCCCAGATGAACCAGATAGTAGACAGATACTATTCATTGCTGGATCGATATGAGACCCATGGGCATTTCAAAACTCAAGTTTGAATGATAAAGTAGCACGTAATAATAACCGATGTATAACATAAGCAAACACGAAAGACTGCGACCTCTCTTCCGGAACTCTGTAGTCCTCAGCTTCATCTGCTCAGTCGATGATGGTAACGCAGTTGGTGTGGCTGCCGGCAACGGGGAAGATGATCTGAGCCGGCGAAATAAAGTCTACAGGGGGGATCTCTGCTGCAGTGAACGCTTCTGTCGATGGTGCACCTCAAGTGGGGTGGATGACGGCACGGCAGGAGCAGGACATAACACACAGAGTTTTCTTTGACGCCTATCTGAAAATGAAGTAAATCTGTAAGGGCTCCTTAGAATTGGAGGATTCTATAAACGTAGCGACAGGAAAAACACATGAATAGGATAGGAATGCACGTGCAAAACAGAGCATTTGGAAACATAGGACTTTAGTCAACCTGGGTGTTTGGTTCACAGGAATGGAGAAACGTGGTCAAATTAAAGTCAAACCACGTGAAAATGAAAAAATTAGAATCTTATTATGCTAGTAATGCAATTAGTTATGTTCTTCATGCATATTAATTTGAAAAGGACGTCCAAGTGAATAAAATTCCTGCGTTTTTTCTTTGAAAGAGACACCAAAGGAAAAAAATCCTCCAGTTTTGCTTTGCTCCACTCCTTCTAACAGATTTGCACGAATAGTAGTTCCATAGTAAAGGATCCCTGAGGGATCGACATGAATGCAGAGTAACAAAGTGATGTGACGAGTGTACAACCTCTTTGGCATAGACTTGTGGACCTCAGCATCATTGGGTTGGACATGGAGGATGGTGATGATGCTGGTGTGAGTGTCAGAGGCAGGGAAGAAGATCTAAGGCCTCTGGAAACGGCGCCGAGGGTACTGCTCCGCTGTGATGGATGGTTCCATCGTTGGAGCAGCTCCGCTAAGGTGTACGGCGACGAGGCTGAAGCAGGACAAGACAAACAACCTTAATCTGAAGTGGGGCCCTAATATCATCTGCAATAGATGATGTAAAATACATCACCAAAAAGTGCTAGATGTAAAACGCATCAGTCGCACCACGGTCGCTCCGACAGAAGCTATAAGTACTGTTCACTCTGAAGTTAACTTAAGAAAATGAACTTTACAGTTGAAACTGAATTTTACTGCTGAAACTGGTTGAACTACTACTAGAGCATTGCAATAGATGTTTAGGGCATTCGAGCACTAGTAGCAGAGAAGCAGTGATCTAAATCAGCAGACGCTCGAGCAGGGAACACACTAGCAGAGAGCAAGTCGTGCAGTAGCACCGCGAGTGAGTGCTAAAGCAGCAACTCCTGTAGCTGCCGGAGGTCGTGCAGCAGCAGCAGCAGCAGCGCAAGCGAGAGCAAGAGCAGAGCAGCAGCATGAACAAAAGCAAGAGCAGTGCAGCAGCATGACTGACAGCAAGAACAGAGCCACAACGCGAGCGAGATCCAGAGCAGCTGCAACTAGTGTCATTGTGCAAGTCGCCGCTGAGGAAGCAAGGACATGGGGGAGAGACACCGTGGATGATGTGGTCGGCGACGGTGCCGTCGATGGAGACCCGCCATGTCTGCTCGGTATCGAGCACCGGCAGCCCAGTGAGATCGAATAAAAGATAAAATGCAGTGGTGAGTGCAGAACCTCCTTGGTGGCGCCGAGTTGGCCTCGGCTTCATCGGAGGAATTGGTGAGGGTGATGCGGTTCGGGTCGGGCAGGTCAAGATGGTGCTGTGGGGATTGAGGTGGCGCAATAGACGAGGCAAATGTCAGGGCAGCTCCTTGGAGGTGGAGGACGGGGCGGCTGATCCGGCGGGACAACGAGATCGACAACGGATCCTCATCCGGTGTGGTGGATGAGGGACGGCGAGCTGTTGCGGTGGACGACGTAGTCGGGGAAGATTCTCCGGCTGGGCGGCGGTCGGGAGGCCGACGGAGGAGCGTGGGGTTTCGCGAGTTTTGGTGGCCTCGGTGTACGAATGGGGGCGAAGGTGGAGGGGGAGCCAAGCTTAGGGACGCGCTTGTCCGAAATGTAGGGTAAGTTACCAATGTACCCCCACCGGTTTTGACACCGCGACATGGAGCTTCATTTCCGGCTAAGGGGTAAAAGGGGGATTTCGCGTGTCTGGGCTGCGGGACCGATTTCGGATGAGGAGGGAGTTCTCGCGTGCGTCGAAATTTCGGGATAACAAGGCGCGGTGCGGGTTGAAGAGGCGGGAGTTTCAAAGCAGGTGAGGCAAAAGATACTCGAGCTTGAAAATTTCGGGATAACAAGGTGCGGATTCCTTGTTCGGTAGAACAAACTTAACGTGTAAACCAATTCATACAAGACACAACAGAGTCATGTCCCCTTTTACTATATTGCTATAGATGACATTGAAAAAACTACAAGAAAAATGTAAAAAAAATCGGGAGAACAAGATTACCCTGCACAGTACCAAATCGATTCGCACTTCCCTCAACAACAACAAAAAAACAAATCAATTCCCACCAAAAGAAAGATTAATGTCCCTTTTTATATGATTACAAATGCCAGGATCTTGAATTTCAATTTTTGAATCCACGTTATGTTGAATTTGAATATATCGTTAGGTGACCTTGCGGTTTATAATTGATGTAGTCGTACATTTTGATCTTCCATCATATATGAACATTTTACTCCATCATGTGAACATATATATTGTCGTCTACCATATGGACTAAATTTGAATCAATTTTCCTTATTTGAATACGATTGTTGTCAAGTTATACAATAATTTAAATATTATCTTGATAACAAAAAACATGCATATAGTAGTAATCATATTTCACTATGTGTTGGGGAACATTGTAGAAAATTAAAATTTTTACTATGGTTTCACCAAGATCCATCTATGAGTTCATCTAAGCAACGAGTCAAGGGAGTGAGTTTGCATCTACATACCACTTGTAGATCGAGTGCGGAAGCGTTCAAGGGGATGGTGATGATGGAGTCGTACTCGCCGTGATTCAGATCACCGATGACCAAGTGCTGAACGGACAACACCTCCGCGTTCAACACACGTACGGTACGGACGACGTCTCCTCCGTCTTGATCCAGCAAGGAGGAAGGAGAGGTTGAGCAAGACAGCTCCAACGGCAGCACGACGGCGTGGTGTTGTTGGTGCAGCAGTACTCCGTCAGGGCTTCGCCAAGCACGTACGGAGGAGGAGAGGTGTTGGGGAGGGGAGGGGCTGCGCCTTGGCTTTTGTTTTCAGCCCTCCCCTCACCCCTCTATTTATAGGGGAAGGGGCAAGGGGGGGCCGGCCCCTCTAGATGGGATCTAGAGGGGGGCGGCGGCCAGGGAGGGGGGACTTGCCCCCCAAGCAAGGGGGGGCGCCCCCTCTAGGGTTCCCCCCAACCCTAGGCGCATCGGCCCAAGGGGGGGGCGCCCAGCCCTCCAGGGTCTGGCTCCTGCCCCACGCAGCCCATATGGCCCCCCGGGAGGGGTGGCCCTCCCGGTGGACCCCCGGAACCCTTCCGGTGGCCCCGGTACAATACCGATATGCCCCCGAAACCTTCCGGTGTCCGTATGACAGCTTCCCATATATAAATCTTTACCTCCAGACCATTCCGGAACTCCTCGTGACGTCCGGGATCTCATCCGGGACTCCGAACAACATTCGGTAATCACATACAAGTCTTCCTAATAACCCTAGCGTCACCGAAACTTAAGTGTGTAGACCCTACGGGTTCGGGAGACACGCAGACATGACCGAGACGGCTCTTAGGTCAATAACCAACAGCGGGATCTGGATACCCATGTTGGCTCCCACATGCTCCTCGATGATGTCATCGGATGAACCACGATGTCGAGGATTCAAGCAACCCCGTATACTATTCCCTTTGTCAATCGGTACGTTACAAGCCCGAGACTCAATCGTCGGTATCCAAATACCTTGTTCAGTCTCGTTACCGGCAAGTCACTTTACTCGTACCGTAATGCATGATCCCGTGACCAAACACTTGGTCACTTTGAGCTCATTATGATGATGCATTACCGAGTGGGCCCAGAGATACCTCTCCGTCATACGGAGTGACAAATCCCAGTCTCGATCCGTGTCAACCCAACAGACACTTTCGGAGATACCTGTAGTGCACCTTTATAGTCACCCAGTTACGTTGTGACGTTTGGTACACCCAAAGCACTCCTACGGTATCCGGGAGTTACACGATCTCATGGTCTAAGGAAGAGATACTTAACACTGAAAAAGCTCAGCAAAACGAACTACACAATCTTGTGCTATGCTTAGGATTGGGTCTTGTCCATCACATCATTCTCCTAATGAGGTGATCCCGTTGTCAATGACATCTAATGTCCATAGTTAGGAAACCATGACTATCTGTTGACCAACGAGCTAGTCAACTAGAGGCTCACTAGGGACATGTTATGGTCTATGTATTCACACGTGTATTACGATTTCCGGATAATACAATTATAGCATGAATAAAAGACAATTATCATGAACAAGGAAATATAATAATAATGCTTTTATTATTGCCTCTAGGGCATATTTCCAACAGTCTCCCACTTGCACTAGAGTCAATAATCTAGTTACATTGTGATGAATCGAACACCCATAGAGTTCTGGTGTTGATTATGTTTTGCTTGCGAGAGAGGTTTAGTCAATGGATCTGCGACATTCAGATCCGTATGTACTTTGCAAATATCTATGTCTCCATCTTGAACATTTTCATGGATGGAGTTGAAACGACACTTGATGTGCCTGGTCTTCTTGTGAAACCTGGGCTCCTTGGCAAGGGCAATAGCTCCAGTGTTGTCACAGAAGAGTTTGATCGGCCCCGACGCATTGGGTATGACTCCTAGGTCGGTGATGAACTCCTTCACCCAAATTGCTTCATGCGCTGCCTCCGAGGCTGCCATGTACTCCGCTTCACATGTAGATACCGCCACGACGCTCTGCTTGCATCTGCACCAGCTTACTGCTCCACCATTCAACATATACACGTATCCGGTTTGTGACTTAGAGTCATCCAGATCTGTGTCGAAGCTAGCGTCGACGTAACCCTTTACGACGAGCTCTTCGTCACCTCCATAAACGAGAAACATGTCCTTCGTCCTTTTCAGGTACTTTAGGATATTCTTGACCGCTGTCCAGTGTTCCTTGCCGGGATTACTTTGGTACCTTCCCACCAAACTTACGGCAAGGTTTACATCAGGTCTGGTACACAACATGGCATACATAATAGATCCTATGGCTGAGGCATAGGGGATGACGCTCATCTGTTCATTATCTTTTGTCGTGGTCGGGCATTGAGCCAAGTTCAATCTCACACCTTGCAATACAGGCAAGAACCCCTTCTTGGACTGATCCATTTTGAACTTCTTCAAAATCTTACCAAGGTATGTGCTTTGTGAAAGACCTATGAGGCGTCTCGATCTATCTCTATAGATATTGATGCCTAATATATAAGCAGCTTCTCCAAGGTCCTTCATTGAAAAACACTTATTCAAGTAGGCCTTAATGCTGTCCAAGAATTCTATATCATTTCCCATCAAAAGTATGTCATCTACATATAATATGAGAAATGCTACAGAGCTCCCACTCACTTTCTTGTAAACGCAGGCTTCTCCATAAGTCTGCATAAACCCAAACGCTTTGATCATTTCATCAAAGTGAATGTTCCAACTCCGAGATGCTTGCACCAGCCCATAAATGGATCGCTGGAGCTTGCATACTTTGTTAGCATTCTTAGGATCGACAAAACCCTCCGGCTGCATCATATACAGTTCTTCCTTAAGATGCCTGTTAAGGAATGCCGTTTTGACGTCCATCTGCCATATCTCATAATCATAGTATGCGGCAATTGCTAACATGATTCGGACGGACTTAAGCTTCGCTACGGGAGAGAAAGTCTCATCGTAGTCAATCCCTTGAACTTGCCGATAACCCTTAGCGACAAGTCGAGCTTTATAGATGGTGACATTACCATCCGCGTCCGTCTTCTTCTTAAAGATCCATTTGTTTTCTATCGCTCGCCGATCATTGGGCAAGTCAGCCAAAGTCCATACTTTGTTTTCATACATGGATTCTATCTCGGATTTCATGGCTTCTAGCCATTTGTTGGAATCTGGGCCCGCCATCGCTTCTTCATAGTTCGAAGGTTCACCATTGTCTAACAACATGATTTCCAGGACAGGGTTGCCGTACCACTCTGGTGCGGAACGTGTCCTTGTGGACCTACGAAGTTCAGTAGCAACTTGATCCAAAGTGCCTTGATCATCATCATTATTTTCCTCTTCAGTTGGCGTAGGCATCACAGGAACATTTTCCTGAGCTGCACTACCTTCCCGTTCAAGAGGTAGTACTTCATCGAGTTCTACTTTCCTCCCACTTACTTCTTTCGAGAGAAACTCTTTTTCCAGAAAGGATCCGTTCTTGGCAACAAAGATCTTGCCCTTGGATCTTAAGTAGAAGGTATACCCAATGGTTTCTTTCGGGTATCCTATGAAGACGCATTTTTCCGACTTGGGTTCGAGCTTTTCAGGTTGAAGTTTCTTGACATAAGCATCGCATCCCCAAACTTTTAGAAACGACAACTTAGGTTTATTCCCAAACCATAATTCATACGGTGTCGTCTCAATGGATTTAGACGGTGCCCTATTTAAAGTGAATGTAGCTGTCTCTAGAGCGTATCCCCAAAATGATAGTGGTAAATCGGTAAGAGACATCATAGATCGCAACATATCCAATAGAGTGCGATTACGACGTTCGGACACACCGTTTCGCTGAGGTGTTCCAGGTGGCGTGAGTTGTGCAACGATTCCACATTTTCTTAAGTGTGTACCAAATTCGTGACTTAACTATTCTCCTCCACGATCCGATCGTAAGAATTTTATCTTTCGATCACGTTGATTCTCTACTTCATTCTGAAATTCCTTGAACTTTTCAAAGGTCTCAGACTTGTGTTTCATCAAGTAGACATACCCATATCTACTCAAGTCATCTGTGAGAGTGAGAACATAACGATATCCTCCGCGAGCCTCAACACTCATTGGACCGCACACATCGGTATGTATGATTTCCAACAAGTTGGTTGCTCGCTCCATTGTTACGGAGAACGGAGTCTTGGTCATTTTGCCCATGAGGCATGGTTCTCATGTGTCAAATGATTCATAATCGAGAGATTCTAAAAGTCCATCAGCATGGAGCTTCTTCATGCGCTTGACACCAATGTGACCAAGGCGGCAGTGCCACAAGTATGTGGGACTATCGTTATCAACTTTACATCTTTTGGTATTCACGCTATGAATATGTGTAACACTACGTTCGAGATTCATTAAGCATAAACCATTGACCATCGGGGCATGACCATAAAACATATCTCTCATATAAATAGAACAACCATTATTCTCGGATTTAAATGAGTAGCCATCTCGTTTTAAACGAGATCCAGATACAATGTTAATGCTCAAACTTGTCACCAAATAACAATTATTAAGGTTCAAAACTAATCCCGTAGGTAAATGTAGAGGTAGCATGCCGACGGCGATCACATCGACCCTGGAACCATTCCCGACGCGCATCGTCACCTCGTCCTTCGCCAGTCTCCGCTTATTCCGCAGCTCCTGTTGTGAGTTACAAATATGAGCAACGGCACCGGTATCAAATACCCAGGAGTTACTACGAGTACTGGTAAGGTACACATCAATTACATGTATATCAAATATACCTTTGGTGTTGCCGGCCTTCTTATCCGCTAAGTATTTGGGGCAGTTCCACTTCCAGTGACCCTTCCCCTTGCAATAAAAGCACTCAGTCTCAGGCTTGGGTCCATTCTTTGACTTCTTCCCGGCAACTGGCTTACTGGGCGCGGCAACATCTTTGCCATCCTTCTTGAAGTTCTTCTTACCCTTGCCCTTCTTGAACTTAGTGGTCTTATTGACCATCAACACTTGATGTTCTTTCTTGATTTCAACACCTGCCGACTTCAGCATTGAAAATACTTCAGGAATGGTCTTCACCATCCCCTGCATATTATAGTTCATCACAAAGCTCTTGTAGCTTGGTGGGAGCGACTGAAGGATTCTTTCAATGACTGCCTCATCCGGGAGGTTAATGTCCAGCTGGGACAGGCGGTTGTGCAACCCAGACATTTTGAGTATGTGCTCACTGACAGAACTATTTTCCTCCATCTTACAACTATAGAACTTGTCGGAGACTTCATATCTCTCGACCCGGGCATGAGCTTGGAAAACTAGTTTCAGCTCCTCGAACATCTCATATGCTCTGTGTTGCTCAAAACGCTTTTGGAGCCCCGGTTCTAAGCTGTAAAGCATGCCGCACTGAACGAGGGAGTAATCATCAGCACGAGACTGCCAAGCATTCATAATGTCCTGGTTCTCTGGGACGGGAGCGTCACCTAGCGGTCCTTCTAGGACATATTGTTTCCTGGCAGCTATGAGGATGATCCTTAGGTTCCAGACCCAGTCCGTATAGTTGCTGCCATCATCTTTCAGCTTGGTTTTCTCTAGGAACGCGTTGAAGTTCATGTTGACATGAGCGTTGGCCATTTGATCTACAAGACATATTATGCAAAAAGTTTTATACTAAGTTCATGATAATTAAGTTCATCTAATCAAATTATTTTAATGAACTCCCACTCAGATTAGACATCCCTCTAGTCATCTAAGTGTTACACGATCCGAGTCGACTAGGCCGTGTCCGATCATCACGTGAGACGGACTAGTCATCGTCGGTGAACATTCTCATGTTGATCGTATCTTCCATACGACTCGTGTTCGACCTTTCGGTCTCCGTGTTCTGAGGCCATGTCTGTACATGCTAGGCTCGTCAAGTTAACTCTAAGTGTTTTGCATGTGTAAAACTGTCTTACACCCGTTGTATGTGAACATAAGGATCTATCACACCCGATCATCACGTGGTGCTTCGAAACGATGAACTTTAGCAACGGTGCACAGTTAGGGGAGAACACTTCTTGAAATTTTTGTAAGGGGCCATCTTATTTACTACCGTCGTTCTAAGTAAACAAGATGCATAAACATAATAAACATCACATGCAATTATATAATAGTGACATGATATGGCCAATATCATATAGCTCCTTCGATCTCCATCTTCGGGGCTCCATGATCATCTTCGTCACCGGCATGACACCATGATCTCCATCATCATGATCTCCATCATCGTGTCTTCATGAAGTTGTCACGCCAATGACTACTTCTACTTCTATGGCTAACGCGTTTAGCAACAAAGTAAAGTAATTTACATGGCGTTCTTCAATGACTCGCAGGTCATACAAAAATAAAGACAACTCCTATGGCTCCTGTCGGTTGTCATACTCATCGACATGCAAGTCGTGATTCCTATTACAAGAACATGATCTCATACATCACAATATATCATTCATCATTCATCACAACTTCTGGCCATATCACATCACATGACAATTGCTGCAAAAACAAGTTAGACGTCCTCTAATTGTTGTTGCATCTTTTACGTGGCTGCAATTGGGTTCTAGCAAGAACGTATTCTTACCTACGAATAACCACAATGTGATCTTGTCAACTTCTATTTACCCTTCATAAGGACCCTGTTCATCGAATCCGCTTCAACTAAAGTGGGAGAGACAGACACCCGCCAGCCACCTTATGCAACTAGTGCATGTTAGTCGGTGGAACCGGTCTCACGTAAGCGTACATGTAAGGTTGGTCCGGGCTGCTTCATCCCACAATACCGCTGAAGCAAGATAAGACTAGTAGCAGCAAGCAAGTTGACAAGATCTACGCCCACAACAAAATTGTGTTCTACTCGTGCAATAGAGAACTACGCATAGACCTAGCTCTGATACCACTGTTGGGTAACGTTGCAGAAAATTAAAATTTTTCCTACGGTTTCACCAAGATCCATCTATGAGTTCATCTAAGCAACGAGTAAAGGGAGTGAGTTTGCATCTACATACCACTTGTAGATCGAGTGCGGAAGCGTTCAAGGGGATGGTGATGATGGAGTCGTACTCGCCGTGATTCAGATCACCGATGACCAAGTGCTGAACGGACAGCACCTCCGCGTTCAACACACGTACGGTACGGACGACGTCTCCTCCGTCTTGATCCAGCAAGGAGGAAGGAGAGGTTGAGGAAGACAGCTCCAACGGCAGCACGACGGCGTGGTGTTGTTGGTGCAGCAGTACTCCGACAGGGCTTCGCCAAGCACGTACGGAGGAGGAGAGGTGTTGGGGAGGGGAGGGGCTGCGCCTTGGCTTTTGTTTTCAGCCCTCCCCTCACCCCTCTATTTATAGGGGAAGGGGCAAGGGGGGCCGGCCCCTCTAGATGGGATCTAGAGGGGGGGCAGCGGCCAGGGAGGGGGGACTTGCCCCCCAAGCAAGGGGGGCGCCCCCTCTAGGGTTCCCCCCCCAACCCTAGGCGCATCGGCCCAAGGGGGAGTGCGCGCCCAGCCCTCCAGGGGCTGGATCCTGCCCCACGCAGCCCATGTGGCCCCCCGGGAGGGGTGGCCCCTCCCGGTGGACCCCCGGAACCCTTCCGGTGGCCCCGGTACAATACTGATATGCCCCCGAAACCTTCCGGTGTCCGTATGACAGCTTCCCATATATAATCTTTACCTCCGGACCATTCCGGAACTCCTCGTGACGTCCGGGATCTCATCCGGGACTCCGAACAACATTCGGTAATCACATACAAGTCTTCCTAATAACCCTAGCGTCACCGAACCTTAAGTGTGTAGACCCTACGGGTTCGGGAGACACGCAGACATGACCGAGATGGCTCTCAGGTCAATAACCAACAGCGGGATCTGGATACCCATGTTGGCTCCCACATGCTCCTCGATGATTTCATCGGATGAACCACGATGTCGAGGATTCAAGGAACCCCGTATACTATTCCCTTTGTCAATCGGTACATCACAAGCCCGAGACTCGATCGTCGGTATCCCAATACCTCGTTCAGCCTCGTTACCGGCAAGTCACTTTACTCGTACCGTAATGCATGATCCCGTGACCAAACACTTGGTCACTTTGAGCTCATTATGATGATGCATTACCGAGTGGGCCCAGAGATACCTCTCCGTCATACGGAGTGACAAATCCCAGTCTCGATCCATGTCAACCCAACAGACACTTTCGGAGATACCTGTAGTGCACCTTTATAGTCACCCAGTTACGTTGTGATGTTTGGTACACCCAAAGCACTCCTAAAGTATCCGGGAGTTACACGATCTCATGGTCTAAGGAAGAGATACTTAACATTGAAAAAGCTCAGCAAAACGAACTACACGATCTTGTGCTATGCTTAGGATTGGGTCTTGTCCATCACATCATTCTCCTAATGATGTGATCCCGTTGTCAATGACATCTAATGTCCATAGTCAGGAAACCATGACTATCTGTTGACCAACGAGCTAGTCAACTAGAGGCTCACTAGGGACATGTTATGGTCTATGTATTCACACGTGTATTACGATTTCCGGATAATACAGTTATAGCATGAATAAAAGACAATTATCTTGAACAAGGAAATATAATAATAATGCTTTTTATTATTGCCTCTAGGGCATATTTCCAACACTATGAACTACATGTACCATACACTCTCCAATTCAAATATTTGTATCCATTTTATGTTGAATTCAAATCATAGTACATCATTTGTCTAGGTAGCGAGATGTTCGGGATAATCTAAACCCTGTTTTCATATGTATAATTTTTGGCTGAATTGGGACAAGTTTTGGTATAATCTTCTTGCAAAACTGGAGATTCTGTCAACAAGCCTCGTGGTTCCGAGAGGGAACGTGTCACCTTTGTGTGCGAAACGATATACGCTGCCTCCCCTGCCTTTCTTTACAAAGGCAACATAGAACTATATGAGTGCCCTGTTAAATTTTGAAATTATTTCGGGTTCATTTGGCCTTTTTATACATTAATAGAGTTTTTGGACTTTTAATGTGCATAATCTAAATATGAAGTGCATGCACATGCTCCAGTGCACCAAAGTGGGTTGAAAAACAACATGTGTGTCCTTGGTTGAATTTCTAGGTCCCATGGAAGAAATGAGAATGAAATTCAAACATCTGTGTGTCATGACTCGGCCAAGAACATCGAGAAATTTAGATTTTAAATTCATGTAAATCCAAAACTCGCCTGGAAATCATGAAACTTGGCATGCTGTCATGTCATGGCACTAACATGTTGTGGTAAAAAATTGGGCCGATTTAGAAGCTCATGGTTTTAAGAGGGAACGTGCCACCTTTGAGTGTGAAACGATATACGCTGCCCCCCTTGAGTTTCTTAAGAAAGGCAACATAGAACTACATGAGTACCTTGTTAAATTTTGGAATTATTCTGGGATCGTTTGTCGTTTTTTATACATTAATTGAGTTTCTGGTCATTTAATGTGCATAAGTAAAATTTGAACTACAAGCACATGCTCTCGTGCACCAAAGTTGGTTGAAAAATCACATTTGTGTCATCGGGTGTATTTCTAGGTCCCATGCAAGAAATGAGAATAAAATTAAAACATCTGGGCATCGTGGCTCGGCCGAGAACATTGAGAAACTTGGTTTTAAATTCTTGTAAATCCACAACACGTCTGAAAATCATGAAACTTGGCATGGGTGTCATGTCATGGTACTTCCATGCTGTGGTAAAAAAATTGGCCGAATAGGAACAGATTTTGGTATAAGCTTCTTGCAAACCGAAGCTTCTCTCAAGAAGGCTCATGGTTCTGAGAGGGAACATGCCACCTTTGAGTGCTAAATGATATACGCTGGCCCCCTTGAGTTTATTTAAAAAGGCAACATAGAACTACATGAGTGCCCTGTTAAATTTTGGAATTATTCCGGCTTCGTTTGGCCTTATTTACACATTAATTGAGTTTTTGGTCATTTAATGTGCATAATTCAAATTTGAACTGCAAGCACATGCTCCCGTGCACCAAAGTTGGTTGAAAATCACATTTGTGTCCTCAGGTGAATTTCTATGTCCCATACAAAAAATGAGAATAAAATTCAAACATCTGGGCATTGTGGCTCGGTCGAGAACATTGAGAAACTTGGCTTTGAAATCGTGAAACTTGGCATGGTGTCATGTCATGGTAGTACCATGTCGTGGTAAAAAAATTGGCCGAATAGGAACAAATTTTGGTATAAGCTTCTTGCAAATCAGAGCTTCTCTCAAGAAGGCTCGTGGTTCTAGGAGGGAACGTGTCACCTTTGTGTGCATAATTCAAATTTGAAATACAAGCACATGTTCGAGTGCACCAAAGTTGGTTGAAAAATCTCATGTGTGTCCTCGGGTAAATTTCTAGGTTCCATGCAAGAACTGGGAATGAAATTCAAAATTCTGGGCGTCGTGGCTGGGTTGGAAACATTGAGAAACTTGGTTTTTTAATTCATGTAAATCCAAAACACGCATGAAAATAATGAAACTTGGCTTGGTGCCATGACATGGCACCAACATGCTGTGGTAATTTTGCAGTCCGATTTGCGAAGGCGCACACATTAACAATCAACAAAGCCATTTTGGAACAAGTGTTGTCTCGTTACAATCGGAAACACAAGTATTATTGAAACCATGGGCGTTCTATTTACTAGTACCATTTACGTGCCGCCACGCGTCCCGATTTTTTATTAGCTAGGAGGCGCCATGCAGGGTAGCTATTTGAGTACGAGAGGCGTGCGATAAGACCCCCGTGCGTGCTTATTGGGAGGAGAGCCCTTTCACCTCCATCTGCCGTCCACCTCTCTCCCAAGGTCTCCATTAATGGTGCCCGGCCCTCTGTTTAATGGCGTGGCTATGTCTCACTCGACTGAGATTTAAGAGAGAAAAAGAAAATCTGAAAGCACGGATCTTGATGTAAGATCCGACGGACCTATATAGCATCTACTGCGACTTATAGCAAGACTGATGAATATATAAGGACGATTAATTGTCTTACATAATTAGAAAGATAATTTAAAAAGCCACATGCGGCTACGCCCAAAATACACAAGGGCAAAAGAAGAAGGAAGACAAGGATCTGGCTCACTGATCTCTACTTTCTTGATGCGTTGTTGCAGGCCGCGGGAACTAGTCTCCGCGGCGAGCTACGATGAGCTCTTTCGTGTCCTCAAGATGCTGCTTGAGAACATCCACGGATTCCTCCACCAGCCTTTGGCGCTCGTTGTGGAGCATGTCATTCTCGTCCATAAGTTTCTTGATGATGACGCTGATCCTCTTCAACATGGCACTAGTCTCCTCCTGCTAGTCTGCACTTCGGACAATCTTCGCCCTCAACAGATCGTGCTCGGCCCGGAGCCTCTCATTGCCCTCCCTTAGTTGTCGGATGACGCCGGTAGCCTGTTCAAACGAGGCTTTCACGTCATCCTACAACCTCGCCCAGCCGGAGATCTGATCCATCTGGCTATGGATGATCGCATGCATGCGCCTGTAACAGTCGTCACCTGCTCGTGAGAAATTTTCCCAGGCCACCGCGGCGCGGCGGGACATCTCTGTTGCATTCGGGGCATGGCGAGACATCTCTGCTGCTTCCGCAACGTGGCCGGACCAGTCTGCTGCAACGACGGTGCGGCGGGACCTCCGTGCTGCTTCAGCGGCGCGGCGGGACCTCTGTGCTGCTACTTCCGTGCGGCAGGACATGTCGGCTGCTCTCGTAGCGAGGCAGGGCATCTCTCGTGCTTCCGCTTCCATGCTCACCTCTCCCTGGTGGCAATCTCTCGACCCAGAACTGACGCTGGCCATGGCAGACGCAAGGGAAGGATGCTTAATGACTTATTTGTTTTTGTGGATGAGGAGTTGAGGAGAAATGTGCAGTCATCTTGGCATACTAGTATTTATAACCGAGTACTAGTACGCTCCTAAGTGGAAACCGTTTGGGTTGTGATCCGTGTGAACAGGTTTGCAATTCAATATAGCGTGGTACTAATACGCTCCTAAGTGGGAAACCGTTTAGGTTGTGATTGGTGTGAACAGGTTTGCAATTCAATATAGCGTGGAGTAATTTGGAATGTGATGAGACGCAAGCTCAAAATTTATTGACGGTTCTAGTTTCGAAGTGCGGCACTATTCCCGGATGGAGTAGTTCTTTTTCTACTCCCTCCTTTTCGGTTTATAGGGCTTATCTCAAAATATTAGTTTTTCCATTTTATAAGGCTCAATTTGGTTGTTCCCCATCACATGTTTAGATTCCAAGGTGCATTAAATCATTGCATGCAAGTATTAAGAGAAAATTGACCAATGCATGTACTTTATGCATGCATGCATTGCAATTAATGCATTGATAAACATAATTTTTTGAGAAAAACAAGAGCATTAACTAGGTGCTTTTGCAAACGACAAAAAATATTCCACCACTCACCATCTTGGTTGGTGAGATTTTTGAATTAATCCCTATAAACCGGAAAGAAGGAGTACTGCCGTGTACGTGCAATAACTGGCACCGTTGTATATACTCCCTCCGTTCCTCAATATAAGGTGTATTATTTTTCCAAAAAGTCAAACTTCTGTAAGTTTGACCAAGTTTATAGACAAAAATATCAATATCTAGAATACCAAATCATTATCACTAGATTCATCATGAACTATAATTTTACATTTTATATATTTAGTATTATAAATCTTTATATATTTTGCTGTAAAGTTGGTCAAACATAGACAACAGTTGACTTTTTGAAAAACTAATACACCTTATATTTAGGAACGGAGGGAGTATATCTTACGGTTAATGGGGCGTTTGACAGGAATAGTCGCGTGGCGAGCTCTAGGCTAGTCTTTTTTCAGACGCATTAAACCTATCTCTTGGGACTTCTCGCACGTACCATCGTGCCACCCACAAAACTTGTACTCTGAGTTTAGTACATTATACAGGAAGAGAAGAGGTGCACGCACGCACTCGTCCTCTCACACACGTGTCTGTTTTTTCTCGAAAAGGAGGATGATGACCCCGGGCCTCTGCATCTGGGAGTCACACATGCATCTGTAGCTATGAATTGTAGTGTTCTCAACCATCCGATAGGCTCTATCAGGGATGTACCCATATACTAAAACATGTCTAGATACATCTATATTTTGACAAATGGAAGGCATGTATTGTGGAACGGAGGGAGTGCTTGTCATCAAAATGGATGAAAAGGGACGTATCTAGAGCTAAAATACGTCTACATACATCTCCTTTCATCCATTTTGATGACAAGTAGTACTTATTACCCAGAGGAACTTTATATCCAACAGACACAAAATATCCGTTTGACTGTTGGAAATTACTGATCTGATGTCGAAGTAATTGCTGCATCGCCCCCAAAACCCATCATTTCTTAAGCTAGAGTAGACCGAGGTAATCCCTATATTGGCATATTACTAAGATAAATAGAAGGCACTGTACAAACATTTAGGACGTGAGCTTGTCAATCTGAATGTGGAGGGACACCAGCTTAGCCCTGGCCAGCAGCTTGGGCGGAACTGTGAAGAAGGTCAGCTCCTGCACGCCGACGTCGCCGGGATCCTTGCTGCTTATCACATCCATTTCCACCTTGACGGCATCGGTCGTGCCTTTGGGCTCCCCTGGCGGGCCATTCGCCCATAGCTTGGCCACGTAGTGCGGCAGTGGGGACGCCCCCGCTCTGATGCAAACGACCGACATGACAATAGGCGCGCCGATGTCGAGCACGCTGTCGACCAAGAAAAATGTGCGGTCATCCTCCTCCGTGAACAGCAAGAGTCGTGGCTCCGACAGTGGCACTTGCAGCCGGAGGAAATTGCCGTACTGGATCCTATGCACGGGCATGGGATGCGCGGTGCTGATGTGGTGGTAGAGCGCCGGTGGCGGCCCTTCGTAGCCGCAGACGGGCACGGGGCATTTGCAGGGCGTGAGCGGACACACGCTCTGGTGATCCGCGAGCTTGTGGTAAGTGGCATAGAGCCCACAGCCTTCGTGTGGGCACTCCACCCTCACCGACAAAAGGACGGAGTCCACCGCCATGTTCCGCACGTCGAAGCCACCGCCGCGCTCGCACTTCTGGCACTGCCAATGGTTCCCGGGGCGCTCGACGTGGCAGTCCGCGCAGGCCAGGTGCCCTCCCTTACACTACAGATATCAATCGAACATCACATCAATCAAGAAACCTGCACCTTGCTCAATCAGCCGAACGGACGAGGTGTATTCGAACCTCATACACTGGAGGCGTCAAGGGGCGGAGGCACAAGGGAAAGTCGAGCACGGTGAGGTCCATCGTGACCTTAGAGAGCTCCATCATCGGGTCCTGTTCAGTCTGCATGATCTCGCCATCCTCGTGCACAACCATCTATCGACTTGGGCCGGGGCATTACAAAGCTTTACCATAACATATTTTATACTACTTCAAGGTGCATGAAATCAACACATGAAAGTATCAAAAGGAGAGTCACGGCATGCATGCATGCGTTGTAATTAATGCATCGGTAAATGCAAATTATTGAAATATATCGAGTGCAGTGCTTTGATGTGTCGCATCAACTCGTACATCAACGAGAAGTTTGATTATCCTTTCCCTCGCGGACTTAACTGCACCTGCCTTTGGCTGTATGATAGGTTGGCCACCCACCTGTCGGGCCCACCTATCATACACGCAAAGGCAGGAGCGTCCCTCCCTCGCCCATGAGCATGGTGGCTGGCAAGACTAGGAGAAGCTTTCGCTACATGCTCTCCCTCCCGCACGCGGTGGACATGCAGCAGTTCAATCGGTGTCAGATGGCCAGAAGCGTACTGTAGTACTCCTCCAGTGCAGTAGTACTCCATCATTGTTCGACTTCCCAAAGAGGCGAAGAGCCAAGCGCAGCCCGGACGCTCGTGTGGTAGTTTCATGTGTAGAGTAGTCTAGCATAGCGTGTACCGTGCCTGTAAGCTTAAAATCGTTGGGGTCGGCTCCATGCTATGTGGCTGTCTCGAAGTTTTAAAAAATTGTCTTCCGGCCCTATCTGTCACCCTGGTGATTGTAGTTTGCACGCTCATCTAGTCAAGACAGGAATATATATTTTAATTTGTTTTTTTTTTTTGAAAAGGGGGGACTCCCCGGCCTCTACATCAAAATGATGCATATGGCCACATATATTTTAATTTGTGGTGGTTAAATGTTAGAGGTTGCAGCAAATATATTGTACACTGCGGGTCTTTCAGCCAAGTTTAGAGCCAAGCATGTGGGGCGAGTGCTATGATGTGTCACGTCAACTCATACAACGACGAGAAGCTTGATTTTACTACTACACGCCTTCTCCCTCGCCCATGCGCGTGGTTGCTCGCAAACGAGGATAAGCTTTTGCTTAGTAGTACTTCTACAACAAGCTATCCGTCCTGCTCGCGGTGGACGGACAAGCAGCAGTGGATTCAACACTGTAGAAGCAGTAGTAGTAACATCATTGTTCGTCTTCTCGAAGAGGCGAAGATCCAAGCGCAAACCGAATGTTGTAGTTGTGAACATTGGAGCACGCATATAGCCAGGCTCTTGCATGAGACAAAATTGCTATGTGAGCCCACTATTGTACTAGTACGTACAACTACTTGCTAGTATAGCCCTGTAAACCAGAAAGGAGTATTTGCCCTTCTAGAGATTTCAACAACTGACTAGACTACACCGAGACGAAGTAAATATGGAGCAAAATGAGTGAATCTGCACTGTAAATAAATACATACTAGTTCTATCGTTTTCCTCTCCGAGGTGCACAATATTAAGTATACTGACTAGTCTCTTTTTGACACGCATTTACATTTTTTTGACACAGTACAGACGCAAGCGCTCATATACACGCGCATACACTCACCCCTATGAACGCACACACGCACGGCACTATCATCTTGAAATTTACAAAGTCACCATAGGCACCTCGTCGTCGACGGGTTCATAGGTGCTTGAATACCAAGGAGGGAGAGGGTAGCGGTTCCCGAGACGTTGAACGGTCAATGATGCATCCTCAATTACATGCAGAGGGAATTAATTGGAGAAGCAGAATAGAGCCAGCACGATGTGAATGCAATAGAGTTTGGACTCTCATATAATAAAGGCGCCCCACCACTCCAATCCATCTACTCTCAAGTCTCTGCGCAACACTGCTCACTCCAATCCAAGACCAAGTGACCAGAAGCCACAAGCACCTATCGAGGCGATGGACGCGAGCGGCAGTCGGCTGTGCCAAATCATCCAAGGTGCCGGCTGTGGCCCCGCACCATGCAGCGTTTCCAAATGGTGCTAGTGACCGCTGGCATCGTAGCCCTCGCCGACGCCGGCTTCGCCTCTCGCATGGACGACATGATGGTCAACTCCATCTGCAAGTTCACCACCGTCAAGAAGCGCACGGACGACCTTGCCGTACTACTCCAGCCCGCGCGCCCAGGCTCCTCATTGCCTGCCACCCTCATCGGCCTCCATGTGATGAACTCTTTCAAGCCCTGGTGGCCATGCAGGTGCCGGAGGTCGCGAAGAAGAATGTGCACCTCGAGGCCACGCTCGCCGCGCAGCGCCTCGCCATGCAAGAAACCATCGACCTGCACATCCACGTCTACGAGGAAATCATCTACATAGGCCACTACAAGGCAAGCGAGGACAGAAAGACATTGGCCTTCTTCCAGCAGCTGGAATCTTTGGACTCCATTGTTCAGAAGCACGTCTACCTGGCCACGAAAGCCGCTGCTACTTAGGCGTCGTTCGGTGGGCCAGCGCCCTGAGTCGAGGAGGTGGAAGTCGTCAATGGATGCATCTCTTCTTCTTGCCTCCTGTAACCAGCACTGCATCGCCTCGTAGCCTTAATGTTTTATTAGTATAGTACTCCCTCTGTTCCCAAATATAAGTCTTTCTAAATATTCCAGCAAGTGACTACTACATGCGGAGCAAAATGAGTGAATCTACACTCTAAACTATGTCTACATACATCTGTATGTTGTATTCCATTTGAAATAGTATCTAAAAAGGCTTATATTTAGGAATGGAGGGAGTATATGGCATTTTTATTCCAGTTGTAATGTTTTCACTGTGAGGTGGGGCCGCAGTTGAGCAAACCCACCCCTCCCACCGGGCGTCGCCCAAGTTTAGAATTAGAAGAGAGAAACGAGGGAGGAGAGCTAGCTGTAGCACGGACGCTATTGTCAGATGGGACTCATGTATATAGAATAGGAGTACTGAGCACTCGTGCCTCTTTTTTTTGAGGCAAAAATTAGTCGTATGTCCAGTACCACTAGTTGGGTGTGTGCGACCTATAGCTATCATCACTATAGGTCTCCTTTTCGAACCGCAGCTACGCTTCACAGTACATATTTCTTCATGCATTTATCCTCCTATATGTACTCCTAGCCTATTTCCACGTGCTCCCATTCGCCGACATGTGGGACATAGAGCATCTGGGTCGTAGTGCATGCACGACTCGGAGCATATGCTGGGGTACTTTACATTTCAGACCTCACGAACTACATGCAAACCCCCCGCAGAAGAATAAATAAATGAATGAATTACTACATGAAACTGGATTATTTTCATAGAAACCGGAGCACGTTCATTAAATTTTGGACATAACATGTTTATAAAAAATGACCGAACCTAAACCATTCTAAGGGCCTCTTTGATTTTTCCCGCAAAAAAAGGGCCTCTTTGATTCGCAGGATACTGAAAACACCGGAATGGGGAAAGTATGATGGCGAGGAGAACTCTAACTCTCTTAGAGGTTAGAGTTAGATTCTAACCCTGAACTAACTCTAAACCAAAGAGGTGTATGGATGGCAGGGTTAGATTGACAATAAATGCTCTTTCGCAATAATTTGACTACTTTGGACCCTATTTCCTGCCGGATTTGGTGTGGCCGGCTCTTCTGTGGCCTCCTCCCACTCACAATTGACATAAACGAACCATCTTTACAAATCAAGCATGCAAAACATGATAATTTTTACTTTTTCCATGCAAATGAGATATCCCACTTAAACATACAAGTCGTCAATCAAGCTTCACAAAAAAACACTTCATGAAACAAAGCATGAGCTAACTCATCACGGAAGTCATTCACGATAGGGAGGGAGCCCGGAGCCCCTCACGCACCGAGGGAGGAGCTCACCATCGTCGCTCTGGAGGAAGGCTCTATAGAGCCCAAGCCCCGTGAACCCCTCCAACGCCGGCCCTTGCGAGTTGAGGTCAACACCGGCATGGGTAGCAGGGCCGCTTGCCGCCGACTGGGAACTTAATCTTTGGGCCTCTAGAAATAATGCAAGCCTGTAACTAAAATACCTAGAAAGGTGAACTAAATCTTTGGGCCTCTAGAAATAATGCAAGCCTGAAACTGAAATACCTAGAAAGGTGAACTGAATCTTTGGGCCTCTAGAAATAATGCAAGCCTGAAATTGAAATACCTAGAAAGGTGAACTAAATCTTTGGGCCTCTAGAAAGATTTATTACCTCCTGAAGCAGCATCAAACAATTCCATGCGTGCACCACAAATCTATACCAAGTTTGATCAGGATCTACTTTTCCAAATCAGAATTAGCGCTAGAGCGAGCAAGATCAATGATATGGCCGTGAGACAAAGAAGGAATGAACAAACTCACCCCTCTCGCGACCTCCCTGGTAGATGCGCCGCCGTCGCGCATGATAGAGGGAGAAAAATGACTGGTGAAGGGGGAGCGGGGCGACCTTCGAAGGCCGGAGGGAGAGGGCGGCCTGAGTAGGGCGGCAGAGGCCAGAAGGAGAGGGCGGTCGGAGGAGAGAGAGGGCGAGCGGCCCTACGGGGAATAGAGAGGAGTCGTGCGAGAGGGGGGGAGTGATCTGGTGCGGGCAAGGAGATTTTTCTAGTTCTCTTTTAGTGGGCCCGAGGATAACTAACCCAATTAGAACCTCTCCACCGGGCTAGTTTTTTTAGCTGGGTTAGAGCAAACTAGCTCAAACTAACCCCTCTTGTTTCGATAATTTGAGGCTATTTCAACCAAAACTAGCTCTAACTCAGGGATCCAAACAAAGAGGAGTGTTACTGTACCTGCTACAGTGTGGACCGTAGCGCATTGTTTTTTATGGCCATATCACCACATTGTTTTCTACTGTTGGTTCACTGGGCTACCGTGGTTCGCACTGCTGGTTCACTGGGCTGTCGTGGTTCGTACTGCTGGTTCACTGGGCTGCCGTGGTTCGCACTCCTCCGACCTGAGTAGCAGTAGTACTAGTATATACCACATCATTCTTTGTGGAGAGCCAGCATCCGGGTTGACGTGTCATGCACCAGATTAGAGCGCGGAACGGAAGGGGGGCATCACCCCGATTGGAGCGCCAGTAATTCATGACTATAGTGAGTGGTCATATCACAAGTCTTTCCAGCAGTAACGCGCCGTCAAATCGCACAACCCAACCTTTCCAGCAGTATGTTTGAGAATCCGCCACTCGCTCACCCTCGTCACCTCTCTGTCAAATCGCCAACCCGAAAACTGCCGTGTGTACTGCGCGGGAAAAGCCCCGCCCTCAACTTTTAACTACGCGAAAATAGTTCGAGCTTGTTCGTTCTATATAAATATAGTACTTGTTGTATGTTTATTCACCCGTGGGGTTGTTCAATGAATGGAGGAGCTGGGAGCACAAGTGAACAATACTGTAGTACTACTAGTAGTAAGTAGGAGTCGTATAGTAGTCACCTTAAATAGAGAGTTTCTTTTCTTTAATGCCACGTACACAAATTGAAACGCTTGTTGTGGAGAGAAAAAGATAATCACTCCAATATATATGTACGCAGGGGCCTGAGCGCTTGCTTTACTAGGGTTGCTCTCTTCATTATCTCATCCTCTCCAGATATAAACAAGACGGCGGTAGCGACATTTTCTCTCTGCTCACTGCTGGTCACAGATCTGGCCGGATCCCTTCGGCCGGTGTGTGTAGAGGACTAAAAGGTGCATCGTTCACACGGTCATCGCCGCCGAGGGAGGAAACCCATAGCTGTCGGAGGGGCCCGATCCTCTGCCCGTGCCATTCTCTTCGACACAGCGTTGGCTCGGGAGGTCCTCCGACCCTTCTTCCTCCCTACCGTATTGTCCATAGATCCAACATGCCGCCGCTGACATCCAGGCGACCCTCAGGTATAAGTTCTTAGAAAGCGGCGTTGCTCTACTGCCCCAGCTCCCCACGTGTCTGCATGTGCATCTTTTTCTACTCCCATCAGCTCTTCCAAAGCCACCTAAATGTTTAGTATTATTAGAGGTAAAGCTACTTCATGCATTCGAATCTAGGGCTTTGTTCAAACAACGAAGAAAGGGGGGGAAGTTGTAGCATGAATCTAGGACTTGATTCAAAGAGGACATAATATGGTGAAAGTAGTAGAGCCCGGATACCCAACCAGTCTCTTGGTTGAAAAGGGAAATAATGGGAAAACGCAGTACAAACTGGATAAGGAACAGATCTATTATTGGTTGAAAAAAGGATAGAAAGTGGCGGCTGGTGGACAAGTCAACAGAGTATGTCCAGGATTAGATTTGTTTCCATCACATAGTAAAAGGTCTCCAGGCTTAGATTTGCTGCCCTCACATAGTAAAAGGTCTCAGGATTAGATTTGCTGCCCTCACATAGTAAAAGGTCTCCAGGATTAGATTTGCTGCCCTCACATAGTAAAAGGTCTCCAGGATTAGATTGATTGCCCTCACATAGTACAAGGTCTCCAGGATTAGGTTTGCTGCCATCACATAGCATGAACAAACTCGGCATCACCACTTTATGCCTCCTTGTAGGTACATTATGTTGATGCGTCCACTGTCGCATGTCCTTATACCAACATGTTGCTATTGTTAATATAAGGGCGCATGTAAAATGAAGCGATCACACTGTTACCTTAGGGACATGTCTAACCAGTGTTATTGTTAATCTAATGCCTCCAGTGATAAGATGCAATTAAACTGTGTTACAAATGGCACTCCTGCAGTTTTCCCCCAATATGATAAGTAAGTTGCTCCTTTACGCTGTTGAGTGTCCTGGTGTCCCCACGGTCCCATGCCCTTAAACCAACTCTTTAGCTGCTGTTGATTTACTGTGCATGGTAAACAAGCAATGCCACCATTAAAGTAATCCCATATTTGGGGAATATCATTGTTGATCGTAATGCTTCTGGTAACATGAAGCATTGCTGACATTTTAAAATTTCTACTGTCCTTGCGTGATTGCCATGAACATAATTAAGATGCTTCTTTTCATTTTGTATATGTTTCGTATAATCTTATTGACCAGCAACTGTTTACTTTCTATCTTTTTGTGCAGATAGGGATATCCATTTCACCTTGTTGCTATTGTGACCTTTTGGTGAACTGCACAAAACACTTTTTTTTGAATGAGTGTCTTGTGCAGTTCAACTAAAATTTCACGTGGGCAACATCTCTCAATTTTAGTGGAACTGCACAAAATGATGATTGGAGTTTCCAAAATCTCCGTCAAGTTCTGCTGGTAATCTCGTGCAACATTTTATTAGCCTTTGCAAGATGGAGCCGTCACTGTCACCATAACACTACTAGGGAAAAGCCTATAAACAGAAAGTTACTAGTAGCGAGGGTTAAAATCCCTCGCTACTGCTACTTACCAGTAGCGTGGGTTTTTAAACCTCGCTACTAGTAAGTTGATAGCAGCAGCGCGGGTTTTTAACCCTCGCTACTACTAAGCGGTCTCTACTGTGCCCCCCGGGACATGCCATAGTAGTAGCGCGGGTTTTTAAAACCTCGCTACTACTAAGTTTGATAGCAGTAGCGTTGGTTTTTAGCCCTCGCTACTAGTAAGTGGTGCCATAGTAGTAGCGAGGGGGTAAAAAACCGCGCTACTACTAAAGGTCCCATTTGCAAACTCTACCCCCCCTGTGGATCACCTTTTTAAGTTTTAAAAAAATAAAAGAAAATGATGAAAATGTCAAAAAAAATAAAAGAAAATAAGTTTCCCATGTGATATGTGGTCTACTTGTTGGGAAAATTTGCAAATATGAATTTAGACTTTATTTGCAAAATCTCTCGAGAATTTGTAAAAATGGGCATAACTTTTGCATACTAACTCGGATGAAAAAGTTTTTTATATGAAAAATCATCTACTTGAAAAGTTACATCCAAATTTAACAAGGGGAACCCCATTAAACATTTTCAAAATCCTCAAAAACCAAACAGAAAAAAAGTTACGGGGCTTTTAAGATCTAGAGTGAAAAAAATCGAAAAAAATTCAAACTGTGTGGTCAAACCGTGGTCAAACAATGGTCAAACTAATTATTCTAGAATATTAGTGTTACTAAATAATTATTTTAGTTTTTTTGAATTTTGGTCAAATCTGGTCAAACTATGGCCAAACTGTGGTCAAACTGTGGTCAAACTGTGGTCAAACTAATTATTCAAGAAATATTAGTGTTACTAATTTTTTAGAACAATAGTTTCAAACTCAAATAGTGAAATGTGTGACTTCATGCTCAAGCTAAATTCCTGAGGTTAATAGGATTGACATCTTTTTATTGTCAGGAAAACAACAAGTGCAGACTTGGAAACAAGGGAGAATAGAACCTGGAAGTTAAGAGTGCTCCGGCTGGAGTAGTGAGAGGATGGGTGACCGTCCGGGAAGTTAGATGATTTGGAATGATGAGGGGTGATTAGAGATTAAATTGAGCAGCGATGAGGGGTGATTAGAGATTTGAGGTTAAAATAATTCAGAAATTTGAAAATTAGGGAAAAAATCGAAATATTTTTTTGAAAAAATTCAAAAAAACCCGCGCTGGTAGTAGTAGCGCGGGTTTTTACCCACGCTACTACTAAAGGACGTAGTAGCAGCGCGGGTGGCACCCGCGCTACTACTATACGTTAGCTGTAGCGCCTTATTAGTAGCGCCGGCCCCCGCGCTACTAATAGGCCCAAAACCCGCGCTGCTGCTAGGCTTTTCCCTAGTAGTGTAATGGCACTTTATTTTAGTGGAACTGCACAAAAGGATAAGAAAATTATAGTTGCATGTTACATGAGCCAGACAGCCAACCTTAATGTTCCTCAATTTTAGTGCAACTACTAAATAAGAACTTGCCGGTCACGAGAGCAAGTACTTCTTGCTAGTTGAATGATGCAATATTTGCTTCATTTCAGGTGAACTGCAGAAAAAGGTGCATGAATTGAATCATGGAACTCCAGGCAGACCTCATCCTAGTGGACCTGCAGGTTGAGTTCAAGTAGGCCATTGTTAAAGCGAAATCATGCTCTCCTTGTTTGTGTTGTTGATGTCTACTACACAACCTTCTTCTTGTAGACGTTGTTGGGCCTGCAAGTGCACAGGTTTGTAGGGCAGTAGCAAATTTCCCTCAAGTGGATGACCTAAGGTTTATCAATCCGTAGGAGGCGTAGGATGAACATGGTCTCTCTCAAACAACCCTGCAACCAAATAAC
Source organism: Triticum dicoccoides (assembly GCF_002162155.2). Classification (NCBI taxonomy): domain Eukaryota; kingdom Viridiplantae; phylum Streptophyta; class Magnoliopsida; order Poales; family Poaceae; genus Triticum; species Triticum dicoccoides. The sequence continues at coordinate 543,669,948 of NC_041383.1, forward strand.
AAAGAGTCTCTTGTGTGCCCAACACACCCAATACAATGGTAAATTGTATAGGTGCACTAGGTCGGCGAAGAGATGAAGATACAAGTGCAAAATAGATAGTAGATAAAGGTATTTGTAATCTGAAATAATAAAAACAGCAAGGTAACAAGTGGTAAAAGTGAGCGTAAACAGTATTGCAATGGTAGGAAACAAGGCCTAGGGTTCATACTTTCACTAGTGCAAGTTCTCTCAACATTAATAACATAGATAGATCATATAACAAGCCTCAACATGCAACAAAGAGTCACTCCAAAGCCACTAATAGCGGAGAACAAACGTAGAGATTATGGTAGGGTACGAAACCACCTCAAAGTTATCCTTTCTATTCTATCTATTCAAGAGTTCGTAGTAAAATAACATAAAGCTATTCTTTCCGCTCAATCCATCATACAGTTCATACTAGAATAACACCTTAAGACACAAATCAACCAAAACCCTAATGTCACCTAGATACTCCATTGTCACCTCAAGTATCCGTGGGCATGATTATATGATATGCATCACACAATCTCAGATTCATCCAACCAACATAAAAGTACTTCAAAGAGTGCCCCAAAGCTACTATCGAAGAGTCAAGAACGTGTGCCAACCCCTATGCATAGGTTCCCAATGTCACGAAACCCGCAAGTTGATCACCAAAACATACATCAAGTGGATCGCAAGAGATGCATCAAGTGTTCTCATAAAAGACTCAATCCGATAAGATAACTTCAAAGGGGAAACTCAATTCATCACAAGAGAGTAGAGGGGGAGAAACATCATAAGATCCAACTACAATAGCAAAGCTTGGGATACATCAAGATCGTGCCATAGAGGGAACACGAGAGAGAGAGAGAGAGATCAAACACATAGCTAATTGTACATACCCTCAGCCCCGAGGGTGAACTACTCCCTCGTCGTCATGGATAGAGCCGGGATTATGAAGATGGCCACCGGTGAGGGTTCCCCCCTCCGGTAGGGTGCCGGAACATGGTCCCGGTTGGTTTTTGGTGGCTACAGAGACTTGCGGTGGCGAAACTCCCGATCTAGGTTCTGTTCTGGAAGTTTTAGGGTATGTAGGTATATATGGGTGCAAGGGGTACATCTATGGACCCCCGGGGTGCTCACGAGGCAGGGGGCGCACCCAGGGGGCGCGCCCCCACCCTCGTGGGCAGCCCGAGACTCCCCTGACGTGCACTCCAAGTCCATCAGGTGGGTTTCCTTCCAAAATTAACTTCTCCAGTTGATTTCGTTCTGTTTTGACTCCGTCTGATATTCCTTTTCCTCGAAACACTAAAATAGGCATAAAACAGCAAATCTGGGCTGGGCCTCCGGTTAATAGGTTACTCCCAAAAATAATATAAAAGTGGATAATAAAGCCCAATATTGCCTAAAACAGTAGATAAAGTAGCATGGAGCAATAAAAAATTATAGATACGTTGGAGACGTATCAAGCATCCCCAAGCTTAATTCCTTCTCGTCCTCGAGTAAGTAAATGATAAAAAGAATTTTTGATGTGGAGTGATACTTTGGCATAATTTCAATGTAAATCTTCTTAATTGTGACATGAATATTCAGATCCAAAAGATTCAAGACAAAGGTTCATATTGACATAAAAGTAATAATACTTCAAGCATATAAATTAAAGCAATCACGTCTTCTCAAAATAGCATGGTTAAAGAAAGTTATCCCTACAAAATCATATAGTCTGGCTAAGCTCTATCTTCATCACACAAAGTATTTAATCATGCACAACCTCGATGAAGAGCCAAGCAATTGTTTCATACTTTAATAATCTCAAACTCTTTCAACTTCCACGCAATACATGAGCGTGAGCCATGGACATAGCACTATATGTGGAATAGAATGGTGGTTGTGGAGAAGACAAAAAGGGAGAAGATAGTCTCACATCAACTAGGCGTATCAATGGGCTATGGAGATGCCCATCAATAGATATCGATGTGAGTGAGTAGAGATTGGCATGCAACGAATGCACTAGAGCTATAAGTATATGAAAGCTCAACAAAAGAAACTAAGTGGGTGTGCATCCAACTTGCTTGCTCACGAAGACCGAGGGCACTTTTGAGGAAGCCCATCATTGGAATATACAAGCCAAGTTCTACAATGAAAATTCCCACTAGTATATGAAAGCGACAACATATGAGACTCTCTATCATGAAGATCATGGTGCTACTTTGAAGCACAAGTGTGGAAAAAGGATAGTAGCATTGTCCCTTCTCTCTTTTTCTCTCATTTTTTTATTTGTCTTTCTTATTTTTTATGGCCACTCTTTTTTTCCGTCTGGAGTCTCATCCCGACTTATGGGGGAATCATAGTCTCCATCATCCTTTCCTCACTGGGATAATGCTCTAATAATGATGATCATCACACTTTTATTTTTCTTACAACTCAACAATTACAACTCGATACTTAGAACAAAATATGACTCTATATGAATGCCTCCGGCGGTGTACCGGGATATGCAATGAATCAAGAGTGACATGTATGAAAATTATGAAGGTGGCCTTGCCACAAATACAATGTCAACTACATGTTCATGCAAAAAGCAATATGACAAAAGTAATGTGTGTCATATGAATGGAACGGTGGAAAGTTGCATGGCAATCTATCTCGGAATGGCTATGGAAATGCCATGATAGGTAGGTATGGTGGCTGTTTTGAGGAAGGTATATGGTGGGTGTGTGATACCGGCGAAAAGTGCGCGGTATTAGAGAGGCTAGCAATGGTGGAAGGGTGAGAGTGCGTATAATCCATGGACTCAACATTAATCAAAAGAACTCATGCACTTGTTGCAAAAATTTAGAAGTCATCAAAAACCAAAGCACTAAACGCATACTCCTAGGGGGATAGATTGGTAGGAAAATACCATCGCTCGTCCCCGACTGCCACTCATAAGGAAGACAATCAATAAATAAAATTGTGCTCCGACTTCATCACAAAGAAGTTCACCATACGTGCATGCTACGGGAATCACAAATTTCAACACAAGCATTCTTTACATTCATAATCACCCCAACTAGCATTGCTTTGATATTATCACCTCCATATCTCAAAACAATTATCAAGCATCAAACTTATCTTAGTATTCAACACACTAAAAAGAAAGTTTCACATATCTTGAATACCAAGTATATTAATATTAAGCAAATTACCATGCTATTAACAACTCTCAAAATAATCTAACTGAAGCATGAGAGATCAATAGTTTCTTTAAAACAAATCCACCACTGTGCTCTAAAAGATCTAAGTAAAGTACTAGAGCAAAATTTATCACGCTAAAAAGATATAAGTGAAGCACAAAGAGTATTCTAGCAAATTCCAATTTGTGTGTGGATCTCCCTCATTAAAGAATTTCAGATCTTGATACTTCATTCAGACAGCAAGCAAAGCTAAAGAAAACTACAATGCAAGGATAGCACAACTCATGTGAATAAGAAAAAAACTTAGGCTCAACCGATACTAACTGATGATTGTTGAAGAAGAAAGGTGGGATGCCTACCGGGGCATCCCCAAGCTTATATGCTTGAGACTTCTTGAAATAATATCTTGGGGTGCCTTGGACATCCCCAAGCTTGAGCTTTTGTGTCTCCTTAATTGCTTTCATGTCACGGTTTCTCTTTTTTATCAAAAGCTTCATTCACAACAAACTCAACAAGAACTCGTGAGATAGGTTAGTATAAACCAATGCAAAACCTTATCATTTTCTACTGTAACAAATCACTAAAATTATTATTCAGCATTGCATACTAAATGCCTCTGCATATTTAATACTCCTATCCTCAAATAGAATCATTAAACAAGAAAACATATGCAAACAATGCAACCATAACAGCAATCTGCCAAAACAGTACAGTCTGTAAAGAATGCAAGAGTAACAATACTTCCCTGACTCCAAAAATTATGAACTAAAATTTCCACTGTAAAAAATTTATCATATCTCAATATTCAAAAAGATTCAACGTTAGAACATTCTCTGACTTTTCTAGGGAATTTTTGCAACAGAGGTAAACTTTCTGTTTTCAAACAGTAACATGTATACAAGAAAAACAAGCATGGTAAAGGCTATCCTTTACCTTTTTATTGAAACTAAAGATGAAACACATTAATCTAAATAACATAAAGCAAATACTAACAAAATAAAATGACGCTCCAAGAAAAAAACATATCATGTGGTGAATAAAAATATAGCTGCAAGTAAAGTTACCGATAGACAAAGACGAAAGAGGGGATGCCTTCCGGGGCATCCCCAAGCTTAGGCTCTTGGTTGTCCTTGAATATTACCTTGGGGTGCCTTGGGCATCCCCAAGCTTAGGCTCTTGCCACTCCTTATTCCATAGTCCATCGAATCTTTACCCAAAACTTGAAAACTTCAACCACACAAAACTCAAAACAAAACTCGTAAGCTCCGTTAGTATAAGAAAATAAAACCACCACTTAGGTACTGTAATGAAATCATTCTAAATTCATATTGGTGTAATATCTACTGTATTCTAACTTCTCTGTGGTTCATACTACTTAATACTAGCCATAGATGCATCAAAATAAGCAAACAACACAATGAAAACAGAATCTGTCAAAAACAGAACATTCTGTAGTAATCTGCATCGAACGTATACTTCTGGAACTCAAAAAATTCTGAAATAAATTGCTGGACCTGAAGAATTTGTCTATTAATCGCCTGCAAAACGAATCAACCAGTAAACAATGGCAGCCATTCTCGTGAGCGCAAAAGTTTCTGTTTTCTACAGCAAGATCATATAAACTTCACCCAAGTCTTCCCAAAGGTTCTACTTGGCACTTTATTGAAACAAAAGCTATAAAACATGATTACTACAGTAGCATAATCATGTGGACACACAAAAACAGTAAGGAAAAATATTGGGTTGTCTCCCAACAAGCGCTTTTCTTTAATGCCTTTTTAGCTAGGCATGATGATGACAATGATGCTCACATAAAAGATAAGAATTGAAACATAAAGAGAGCATCATGAAGAATATGACTAGCACATTTAAGTCTAACCCACTTCCTATGCATAGGGATTTTGTGAGCAAACAACATAGGGGAACAATAATCAACTAGCATAGGAAGGTAACACAAGCATAGCTTCAAGATTTTAAGCACATAGGGAGGAAACTTGACATTATTGCAATTCCTACAAGCATATGTTCCTCCCTCATAATAATTTTCAATAGCATCATGAATGAATTAAACAATATAACCAGCACCTAAAGCATTATTTTCATGATCTACAAGCATAGAAAATTTACTACTCTCCTCATAAGCAAATTTCTTCTCATGAATAGTAGTGGGAGCAAACTCAACAAAATAACTATCAAGTGATTGAAAATTAAGATCAAGATGACACGTTTCATGGTTATCATTATTCTTTAAAGCATATGTGTCATCACAATAATCATCATAGATAGGAGGCATGCTTTCATCATAGTAAATTTGCTCATCAAAGCTTGCGGGACAAAAAATATCATCTCCATAAAACATAGCTTCCCCAAGCTTGTGGCTTTGCATATCATTAGCATCATGGATAGCTTCCCCAAGAATTCGTACTAACAACATTGCAATCATGCTCATCAAATAAAAACATTCTATAGATTTCTTCTTCTAGCACTTGAGCACAATTTTCTTTTCCATCATTCTCACGAAAGATATTAAAAAGATGAAGCGTATGAGACAAACTCAATTCCATTTTTTTGGTAGTTTTCTTTTATAAACTAAACCAGTGCTAAAACAAGAAACAAAAAGATTCGATTGCAAGATCTAAAGATATACCTTCAAGCGCTAACCTCCCCGGCAACGGCGCCAGAAAAGAGCTTGATGTCTACTACACAACCTTCTTCTTGTAGACATTGTTGGGCCTGCAAGTGCACATGTTTGGAGGACAGTAGCAAATTTCCCTCAAGTGGATGACCTAAGGTTTATCAATCCATAGGAGGCGTAGGATGAAGATGGTCTCTCTCAAACAACCCTGCAACCAAATAACAAAGAGTCTCTTGTGTCCCCAACACACCCAATACAATGATAAATTGTATAGGTGCACTAGTTCGGCGAAGAGATGAAGATACAAGTGAAAAATAGATAGTAGATAAAGGTATTTGTAATCTGAAATAATAAAAACAGCAAGGTAACAAGTGGTAAAAGTGAGCATAAACGGTATTGCAATTGTAGGAAACAAGGCCTAGGGTTCATACTTTCACTAGTGCAAGTTCTCTCAACAATAATAACATAGATAGATCATATAACAAGCCCTCAACATGCAACAAAGAGTCACTCCAAAGCCACTAATAGCGGAGAACAAACGTAGAGATTATGGTAGGGTACTAAACCACCTCAAAGTTATCCTTTCTGTTCTATCTATTCAAGAGTTCGTAGTAAAATAACATAAAGCTATTCTTTCTGCTCAATCCATCATAGAGTTCATACTAGAATAACACCTTAAGACACAAATCAACCAAAACCCTAATGTCACCTAGATACTCCATTGTCACCTCAAGTATCCGTGGGCATGATTATATGATATGCATCACACAATCTCAGATTCATCCAACCAACATAAAAGTACTTCAAAGAGTGCCCCAAAGCTACTACCGGAGAGTCAAGAACATGTGCTAACCCCTATGCATAGGTTCCCAATGTCATGAAAGCCGCAAGTTGATCACCAAAACATACATCAAGTGGATCGCAAGACATACATCAAGTGTTCTCATAAAAGACTCAGTCCGATAAGATAACTTCAAAGGGGAAACTCAATTCATCACAAGAGAGTAGAGGGGGAGAAACATCATAAGATCCAACTACAATAGCAAAGCTCGGGATACATCAAGATTGTGCCATAGAGGGAACACAAGAGAGAACACGAGAGAGAGAGAGAGAGAGATCAAACACATAGCTAATGGTACATACCCTCAGCCCCGAGGGTGAACTACTCCCTCCTCATCATGGATAGTGTCGGAGTGATGAAGATGGCCACCGGTGAGGGTTCCCCCCCCCCCCGGCAGGGTGCCGAAACAGGGTCCCGATTGGTTTTTGGTGGCTACAGAGGGTTGCGGCAGCAGAACTCCCGATCTAGGTTCTGTTCTGGAAGGTTTAGGGTACGTAGGTATATATGGGTGCAAGGGGTACGTCGGAGGACCTCCGGGGTGCTCACGAGGCAGGGGGCGCACTCAGGGGGGCGCGCCCGGGACTCCCCTGACGTGCACTCCAAGTCCATCAGGTGGGTTTCCTTCCAAAATTAACTTCTCCAGTTGATTTCGTTCCATTTTGACTCCGTCTGATATTCCTTTTCCTCGAAACACTGAAATAGACATAAAACAGCAAATCTGGGTTGGGCCTCCGTGTCGGGGAACGTAGCAGAAATTCAAAATTTTCCTACGAGTCACCAAGATCTATCTATTGAGAAACTAGCAACGAGAGAGAGGGGAGTGCATCTACATACCCTTGTAGATCGCTAAGCGGAAGCGTTCAAGAGAACGGGGTTGAAGGAGTCGTACTCATCGTGATCCAAATCACCGGAGATCCTAGTGCCGAACGGACGGAACCTCCGCGTTCAACACACGTACAGCCCAGGGACGTCTCCTCCTTCTTGATCCAGCAAGGGGAGAGAAGTTGAGGGAGAGCTCCCGCAGCACGACGGCGTGGTGGTGGAGCTTGCAGTTCTCCGGCAGGGCTTCGCCAAGCACTACGGAGGAGGAGGAGGTGTTGGGGAGGGAGAGGGCTGTGCCAGGGGCAAGGGTGAAGCTCCCATGCTCCTCCCCACTATATATAGGGGTGGAGAGGGCTGGTTTCTTGCCCTCCAAGTCCATTGGGGCATTGGCAAAGGTGGGAGGAAAGAAATCCCATCATTTCCTTCCCCACCGATTGTTATCCCCCCTTTTTAGGGATCTTGATCTTATTCCTTCTAAGGGGGGATCTTGGTGCACCTTGACCAAGGGTGTGGGGCCTTGCCCCCACTACCCACGTTCATGTGGCTCCCCCCATGCTGGTGGGCCCCACTCCGGAACCTTCTAGAACCTTCCCGGTACAATACCGAAAAATCCCGAACATTTTCCGGTGGCCAAAATAGGACTTCCCATATATAAATCTTTACCTCCAGACCATTCCGGAACTCCTCGTGCCGTCCGTGATCTCATTCGGGACTCCGAACAACATTCGGTAACTGCACACCAACTCCCATAACAACTCTAGCGTCACCGAACCTTAAGTGTGTAGACCCTACGGGTTCAGGAATCATGCAGACATGACCGAGACAGCTCTCTGGCCAATAACCAATAGTGGGATCTGGATACCCATGTTGGCTCCCACATGTTCCATGATGATCTCATCGGATGAACCACGATGTCAAGGATTCAAGCAATCCCGTATACAATTCCCTTTGTCTAGCGGTATTATACTTGTCCCAGATTCGATCGTCGGTATGCCGATACCTTGTTCAATCTCGTTACCGGCAAGTCTCTTTACTCGTTCCGTAACACATCATCCCGTGATCAACCCCTTGGTCACATTGTGCACATTATGATGATGTCCTACCGAGTGGGCCCAGAGATACCTTTCCGTCAACCGGAGTGACAAATCCCAGTCTCGATTCGTGCCAACCCAACAGACACTTTAGGAGATACCTGTAGTGCACCTTTATAGCCACCCAGTTACGTTGTGATGTTTGGTACACCCAAAGCATTCCTACGGTATCCGGGAGTTGCACAATCTCATGGTCTAAGGAAATGATACTTGACATTAGAAAAGCTTTAGCATACAAACTACACGATCTTTGTGCTAGGCTTAGGATTGGGTCTTGTCCATCACATCATTCTCCTAATGATGTGATCCTGTTATCAACGACATCCAATGTCCATGGTCAGGAAACCGTAACCATCTATTGATCAACGAGCTAGTCATCTAGAGGCTTACTAGGGACTTGGTGTTGTCTATGTACCCACACATGTATCTGAGTTTCCTATCAATACAATTATAGCATGGATAATAAACGATTATCATGAACAAGGAAATATAATAATAATAACTAATTTATTATTGCCTCTAGGGCATATTTTCAACAGTCTCCCACTTGCACTAGAGTCAATAATCTAGTTCACATCGCCATGTGATTAACATTGACAGGTCACATCGCCATGTGACCAACATCCAAAGAGTTTACAAGTGTTACTAAACTAGTTCACATCACCATGTGATTAAGACTCAATGAGTTCTGGGGTTTGATCATGTTTTGCTTGTGAGAGAGGTTTTAGTCAACGGGTCTGCAACATTCAGATCCGTATGTATTTCGCAATTCTCTATGTCATATTGTAAATGCTGCTTCCACGCTCCACTTGGAGCTATTCCAAATGGTTGCTCCACTATACGTATCTGGTTTGCTACTCAGAGTCATTCGGACAGGTGTTAAAGCTTGCATCGACGTAACCCTTTACGCCGAACTATTTATCACCTCCATAATCGAGAAACATGTCCTTTATTTACTCCAAGGACAATTTTGACTGCTGTCTAATGATTCATTCCTGGATCATTCTTGTACCCCTTGACTAACTCATGGCAAGGAACACTTCCGGTGCGGTACACAGCATAGCATACTATAGAGCCTACGTCTGAAGCATAGGGGACGACCTTCGTCCTTTCTCTCTCTTCTGCCATGGTCGAGCTTTAACTCTTAACTTCATACCTTACAACTCAGGCAAGAACTCCTTCTTTGACTGATCCATCTTGAACACCTTCAAGATCATGTCAAGGTATGTGCTCATTTGAAAGTACCATTTAGCGTTTTTGATCTATCCTCATAGATCTTGATGCTCAATGTTCAAGCAGCTTATTCCAGCTTTTCTATTGAAAAACACTTTTCCAATAACCCTATATGCTTTCCAGAAATTCTACATCATTTCTGATCAACAATATGTCAACAACATATACTCATCAGAAATTCTATAGTGCTCCCACTCACTTCTTTGGAAATACAAGTTTCTCATAAACTTTGTATAAACCCAAAATCTTTGATCATCTCATCAAAGCGTACATTCCAACTCCGAGATGCTTACTCCAGTCCTTAGAAGCATTGCTGGAGCTTTGAATATTTGTTAGCGTTCTTCAGGATTGACAAAACCTTTTGGTTGTATCACATACAACCTTTCCTCAAGGATATCGTCGAGGAAACAATGTTTTGACATCCTATCTGCAAGATTTCATAAATCATGTAGTAATTGCTAATATAATTCCAACAGACTCTTAGCATCGCTACGAGTGAGAAAGTCTCATTGTAGTCAACTCCTTGAACTTGTCGGAAAACATCTTAACGACAAGTCGAGCTTTCTGAATGGTGATACTTACCATCATTGTCTGTCTTCCTTTTAAAATCCATCTTTACCCAACGGCCTTACGACCATCAAGTATTTCTTCCGAAGTCATGGATCCTCTCTCAGATTTTATGGCCTCGAGCCATTCATCGGAATCCGGGCCCACCATCGCTTCTCCATATCTCGTAGGTTCATTATTGTCTAGCAACATGACCTCTAAGACAGGATTGCGTACCACTCTGAAGTAGTACGCGTCCTTGTCGACCTACGAGGTTCGGTAGTGACTTGATCTGAAGCATCATGATCACTATCATCAGCTTCCGCTTCAATTGGTGTAGGTGCCACATGAACAACTTCCTGTGCCCTGCTACACACTGGTTCAAGTGATGGTTCAATAACCTCATCAAGTCTCCACCATCCTCCCACTCAATTCTTTCGAGAGAAACTTTTCCTCGAGGAAGGACCCGTTTCTAGAAACAATTACTTTTGCTTCCGGATCTGAGATAGGAGGTATACCCAACTGTTTTGGGTGTCCTATGAAGATGCATTTTTATCCTCTTTGGGTTCGAGCTCATCACCCTGAAACTTTTTCACATAAGCGTCGCAGCCCCAAACTTTTAAGAAACGACAACTTAGGTTTCTCCAAACCATAGTTCAAACGGTGTCGTCTCAACGGAATTATGTGGTGCCCCATTAAAGTGAGTGCGGTTGTCTCTAATGCCTAACCCATGAACAATAGTGGTAATTCGATAAGAGACATCATGGTACACACCATATCCAATAGGGTGCAACTATGATGTTCGGACACACCATCTCACTATGGTGTTCCAGGCGGTATTAGTTGTGAAACAATTTCCACAATGTCTCAATTGTGTACCAAACTCACAACTCAGATATCCATCTCTATGATCACATCACAGACATTTTATCCTCTTGTCACGAAGATCTTCAACTTCACTCTGAAATTACTTGAACCTTTCAATAATTCAGACTTGTGTTTCATCAAGTAAATATACAACATCTACTCAAATCATCTGTGAAGTAAGAACATAACGATATTCACTGCATGCCTCAGCACTCATTGGACTGCACACATCAAAATGTGTTACTTCCAACAAGTTGTTATCTTGTTCCATCTCACTGAAAACAAGGCTTTTCAGTCATCTTGCCCATGTGGTATGATTTGCATATCTCAAGTGATTCAAAATCAAGTGAGTCCAAATGATCCATCTGCATGGAGTTTCATCATGCGTATACACCAATAGACATGGTTCGCATGTCTAAACTTTTCTAAAACGAGTGAGTCCAAAGATCCATCAACATGGAGCTTCTTCATGCGTTTTATACCAATATGACTTACATGGCAGTGCCACAAGTAAGTGGTACTATCATTACTATCTTATATCTTTTGGCATGGAAATGTGTATCACTATGATCGAGATTCAATAAACCATTCGTTTTAGGTGCAAGACCATTGAAGGTATTATTCAAATAAACAGAGTAATCATTATTCTCCTTAAATGAATAACCGTATTGCGATAGACATAATCCAATCATGTCTATGCTCAACGCGAACACCAAATAACAATTATTTAGGTTTAACACCAATCTCGATGGTAGAGGGAGCGTGCGATGCTTGATCACATCAACCTTGGAAACACTTCCAACACATATCGTCAGCTCACCTTTAGCTAGTCTCCATTTATTCCGTAGCCTTTTACTTCGAGTTACTAACACTTAGCAATCGAACCGGGATCTAATACCCTGGTGCTACTAGGAGTACTAGTAAAGTACACATTAACATAATTTATATCCAATATACTTCTATCGACCTTACCAACCTTCTCATCTACCAAGTATCTAGGGTAATTCTGCTCCAATGGTTGTTCCCCTTATTACAGAAGCACTTAGTCTCGGATTTGGGTTCAACATTGGGTTTCTTCACTAGAGCAGCAGCTGATTTGCCGTTTCATGAAGTATCCCTTCTTTCCCTTGCCTTTCTTGAAACTAGTGGTTTCACCAACCATCAACAATTGATGCTCCTTCTTGATTTCTACTTTCGCGGTGTCAAACATCGCGAATACCTCAAGGATCATCATATCTATCCCTAATATGTTATAGTTCATCACGAAGCTCTAGCAGTTTGGTGGCAATGACTTTGGAGAAACATCACTATCTCATCTAGAAGATCAACTCCCACTCGATTCAAGTGATTGTTGCACTCAGACAATCTGAGCACAAGCTCAAAGATTGAGCTTTTCTCCCTTAGTTTGCAGGCTAAGAAAATCGTCGGAGGTCTTATACCTCTTGACATGGGCACGAGCCTGAAATCCCAATTTCAGCCCTCGAAACATCTCATATGTTCCGCGACGTTTCGAAAACGTCTTTGGTGCCTCAACTCTAAACCGTTTAACTGAACTATCACGTAGTTATCAAAATATGTATGTCTGATGTTCGTAACATCCACAAACGACATTTGGGGTTCAGTACACTGAGTGGTGCATTAAGGACATAAGCTTTCTACTGTTCGCATAATCGCTACTGTCAACTTTCAACTATATTTTCTCTAGGAACATATCTAAAACAGTAGAACTAAAGCGTGAGCTATGACATAATTTGCAAAGGGGTTTTTACTATGTTCAGGATAATTAAGTTCGTCTTATGAACTCCCACTCAGATAGACATCCCTCTAGTCATCTAAGTGATTACATGATCCGAGTCAACTAGGCCGTGTCCGATCATCACGTGAGACGGACTAGTCATCAACGGTGAACATCTTCATGTTGATCGTATCCACCATATGACTCATGCTCGACCTTTCGGTCTCTTGTGTTCCGAGGCCATGTTTGTACATGCTAGGCTCGTCAAGTTAACCTAAGTGTTTTGTGTGTGTAAATCTTGCTTACACCAGTTGTATGTGAACGTTAGAATCTATCACACCCGATCATCATGTGGTGCTTCGAAACGATGAACTTTCGCAACGGTGCATAGTTAGGGGGAACACTTTCTTGAAATTTTAATGAGGGATCATCTTATTTACTACCGTCGTTCTGAGCAAATAAGATGCATAAACATGATAAACATCACATGCAATCAAATAGTGACATGATATGGCCAATATCATTTTGCTCCTTTTAATCTCCATCTTCGGGGATCCATGATCATCATCGTCACCAGCATGACACCATTATCTCCATCATCATGATCTCCATCATCGTGTCTTCATGAAGTTGTCTCGCCAACTATTACTTCTACTACTATGGCTACCGGTTAGCAATAAAGTAAAGTAATTACATGGTGTTGTTTAATGACACGCAGGTCATACAATAAATAAAGACAACTCCTATGGCTCCTGCCGGTTGTCATACTCATCGACATGCAAGTCGTGATTCCTATTACAAGAACATGATCAATCTCATACATCACATATCATTCATCACATATCATTCATCACATTCTTCTTGGCCATATCACATCACATAGCATACCCTCCAAAAACAAGTTAGACGTCTTCTAATTGTTGTTTGCATGTTTTACGTGGCTGCTATGGGTTTCTAGCAAGAATGTTTCTTACCTACGCAAAAGCCTCAAGGTGCTATGCCAATTGCTATTTACCCTTCATAAGGACCCTTTTCATCGAATCCGATCCGACTAAAGTGGGAGAGACTGGCACCCGCTAGCCACCTTATGCAACAAGTGCATGTCAGTCGGTGGAACCTGTCTCACGTAAGAGTACGTGTAAGGTCGGTCCGGGCCGCTTCATCCCACAATGCCGCCGAATCAAGATTGGACTAGTAACGGTAAGCATATTGAACAAAATCAACGCCCACAACTACTTTGTGTTCTACTCGTGCAAAGAATCTACGCAATAGACCTAGCTCATGATACCACTGTTGGGGAATGTAGAAGAAATTCAAAATTTTCCTACGAGTCACCAAGATCTATCTATTGAGAAACTAGCAACGAGAGAGAGGGGAGTGCATCTACATACCCTTGTAGATCGCTAAGCGGAAGCGTTCAAGAGAACGGGGTTGAAGGAGTCGTACTCATAGTGATCCAAATCACCGGAGATCCTAGTGCCGAACGGACGGCACCTCCGCGTTCAACACACGTACAGCCCAGGGACGTCTCCTCCTTCTTGATCCAGCAAGGGGAGAGGAGAAGTTGAGGGAGAGCTCCGGCAGCACGACGGCGTGGTGGTGGAGCTTGCAGTTCTCCGGCAGGGCTTCGCCAAGCACTACTACGGAGGAGGAGGTGTTGGGGAGGGAGAGGGCTGTGCCAGGGGCAAGGGTGAAGCTCCCATGCGCCTCCCACTATATATAGGGGTGGAGGGGCTGGTTTCTTGCCCTCCAAGTCCATTGGGGCATTGGCAAAGGTGGGAGGAAAGAAATCCCATCATTTCCTTCCCCACCGATTGTTATCCCCCCTTTTTAGGGATCTTGATCTTATTCCTTCTAAGGGGGGATCTTGGTGCGCCTTGACCAAGGGTGTGGGGCCTTGCCCCCACTACCCACGTTCATGTGGGTTCCCCCATGCTGGTGGGCCCCACTCTGGAACCTTCTAGAACCTTCCCGGTACAATACCGAAAAATCTCGAACATTTTCCGGTGGCCAAAATAGGACTTCCCATATATAAATCTTTACCTCCGGACCATTCTGGAACTCCTCCTGGCGTCCGGGATCTCATCCGGGACTCCGAACCTTAAGTGTGTAGACCCTACGGGTTCGGGAATCATGCAGACATGACCGAGACAGCTCTCTGGCCAATAACCAACAGCGGGATCTGGATACCCATGTTGGCTCCCACATGTTCCACGATGATCTCATCGGATGAACCATGATGTCAAGGATTCAAGAAATCCTGTATACAATTCCCTTCATCTAGCGGTATTATACTTGCCCGAGATTCGATCGTCGGTATGCCGATACCTTGTTCAATCTTGTTACCGGCAAGTCTCTTTACTCGTTCCGTAACACATCATCCCGTGATCAACCCCTTGGTCACATTGTGCACATTATGATGATGTCCTACCGAGTGGGCCCAGAGATACCTTTCCGTCAACCGGAGTGACAAATCCCAGTCTCGATTCGTGCCAGCCCAACAGACACTTTCGGAGATACCTGTAGTGCACCTTTATAGCCACCCAGTTATGTTGTGACGTTTGGTACACCCAAAGCATTCCTACGGTATCCGGGATTTGCACAATCTCATGGTCTAAGGAAATGATACTTGACATTAGAAAAGCTTTAGCATACGAACTACACGATCTTTGTGCTAGGCTTAGGATTGGGTCTTGTCCATCACATCATTCTCCTAATGATGTGATCCCGTTATCAACGACATCCAATGTCCATGGTCAGGAAACCGTAACCATGTATTGATCAACGAGCTAGTCATCTAGAGGCTTACTAGGGACTTGGTGTTGTCTATGTACCCACACATGTATCTGAGTTTCCTATCAATACAATTATAGCATGGATAATAAACGATTATCATGAACAAGGAAATATAATAATAATAATAACTAATTTGTTATTGCCTCTAGGGCATATTTCCAACACTCCGATTAATAGGTTAGTCCCAAAAATAATACTATAAAAGTGGATAATAAAGCCCAATATTGCCTAAAACAGTAGATAAAGTAGCATGGAGCAATCAAAAATTATATATACGTTGGAGACGTATCAGTTGTGCAAACAGGAATACTCAACTATAGATGTTGTGACGGTCAAGAACATTTGCCAAATTCTTCGATTGTATGACATGGCTAGCCAAGATGGATTTAATCCTGATATTCACATTATCAAAAGGCTCTAATGGGTTGGTTCTGAATCTTGCAAGCTAGGAATCAATGAGATGTGTAGGCATATTTGTTGTACTTATTATTTGAATCTTATTTGTTGGTTCTGAATCTTGCAAGCTGGGAATCAATGAGATGTGTAGGCATCTTTGTTGTACTTATTATTTGAATCTTATTTGTTGGTTCTGAATCTTGCAAGCTGGGAAACACGGCATGATGATGCAGAGGACAACAACCATAACAAACAGTTCAAACTTGGAAGTATTATCTTTGTGAAAGTGTGACAAATGTGCTGATCGTGTGCGTCCTGAGAATAATAATTCTAACTGTTGTGCATGTTGATCCTGTGGCACTGATAGAACGAGCCAATGCATTGCTTGTTTTAAGTATAAATTTCTATTAAAGCTAATTAAATTTAAGTAAAGTGACCTCTAACTCCTGTTATTACAGTACCAATATAGACCCGCTCGTGAACCGACGTGTGGCCGAAGTAGGTTTCTTAATGGAGGGGTTTGAATGCGCCGAGGGTCCATCTTCTGTCGGGCGCGCAGCGGACAAGGGAGGGGTAGTAACTATTGTCGCATGTACACACTCAGCTTACTGTTGAATCCAGTTCCCCAAGAGCTGAAAAACGAACTGCTGCCGCCGCCTACACACTTGTTCACTTGAAGAGACTCCAATGGCGATCCGAGGGGTGAGCCTGCTGGATATGGACTTCAGCAAGGAGTTCCCCTTTGAGTTCGCCGTTCAGTCCTATGGCTGCACCAAGTTGAATGTGATGTACACCAATGATCCAGACACGGTCAAGCTCTGCCTCGCTGAGTTCAAGAAGTACCTACAGGACGAGAAAGCACAAGGTTGTAGGACTAGACCTTGTGCCCATCCATTCGTCTCCTGACAGGGACCAGCGGATCGTCGTCGCCCAGGTATGTGTGCGGGACGAGGTTCTCATCTACCACTTCTATAGGGCCATTAGAGGTTCTGGAGCATTCGCCCATTTCATCGGCAGCGCCGACTGCACCTTCGCTACGGTGGAGAGAAGGAAGAACGTGACGATTCGGCCATATGGTGCTACAAGTTGTCGACATCCAGAAGCAATACAAGATCATCACCAACGGGCAGGAGAAGGACTCCGTGGTTGACCTCGCCGAGACCATCATCGACCCCTGATACGCCAACATGAAAGAAGACAACGATACCAAGGACCTGAACACATGGGAGATACCTCTGAATCTAGCTTACATAGCCTACGCGGCCAAGGACGCATACGCATGCTACGACATGTACAGGCAGATCTTGGACATGAGAGCGTGCCTGCTTCCCGTAACCGACGAGTACACGGACAGCCGCAACGTCATGATCAAGCGTGCCAGGAATGTCTAGATGTTGTACTTTATCTGTTTATAAGCACCTTTATCATCTGAGTGTTTCATGCATTAGCCTATGTGTCGTAATTATCTGTTTTGTCCGAAATATTTCTTTTAAGAACCCATTAACCTGATTGTTTTTTTAGTGGCTATTTGCTTATGTGTGTAACTAGTTCACTTGTCCGTTAAAAAAAACTAGTTCACTCGGCTACCGTGCTTTGAATCTCCTTCCTCCCAACATATTCCCCTCCTCAGGTGGACCCAGCAGGTCTCTGAATTTTCTCCCACTTCCTTTTTCGATGTAAGATGAGTTTTCTCCCAGTACTTTTCCCTAGAACCAACTCAACTGTCCCAAGTCTAGCCTAAAAAATAATAATACCCCACGCACTATTAACTCATCAAATTTAAATCATATTTTATTTCGTAAATTGAAAGTTCTTACAAAATAATAATAATAATTCTTTATATATAACTTGGCAAGTTAACTCCTAGTGATTGCGTACATAAGCTTGCAAAGATTTTACTGATCAATGCAGTAATAGATGTGTAATCATGTGTTTATGTTTTTATAACATTTCTCTGTCTATCCCAACATGATATTTTCACCAAGCCCAGCAAGTCCGCGGATTTCGAGAAAAATGCAAATGGGATTTAAACGGGCTGCATAGATGCTACATCATTGTTTCACCCAGCCCACCAAATGGACTAAAAAACAAATGGACTGGCTGACATGTGGGCCAGTAGGTCGAAGCCTAAGAAGGCGTTGGATTTACATCCAACGGCCGGCATTCTTCTTCAATCTCTCGTCTTCTTCCCCCAGCGCTGCCGGGACCGCCAGCTCCAGCCTTCGGTGTCCAGCGGCGTTGTTTTGCGCTCCTCAGCGAAACGCTACCCCGCCGACGGCCAGGCCATCCCTCCACTCTGCACCTCATGTTATTCTCTGCCGAGTGTAGGCCCACCCCGCACCCGAACCAGTCAAGTTTCCCACTCCTCTCCGTCTGCGACTCCACTGCCGCGTCTTCCCCATCTCTGGGTCGTTCCAGTCTGGGGCCTCGCCGTCGTCCACCGCCTCGATGCATGCTACGTCTTGAGCTTGCGTTGGTTTTCCTTAAAGAGGAAAGGGTGTTGCAGCAATAGTAGCGTAAGTATTTTCCTCTGTTATTGAGAACCAAGGTATCAATCCAGTAGGAGGCTCCTCAAAAGTCCCACGCACCTACACAAACAAACAAAGAACTCGCAACCAACGCAATAAAGGGGTTGTCAATCCCTTCAAGGCCACTTGCAAAAGTGAGATCTGATAGAGATAGTATGATAAGATAAATATATTTTTGGTATTTTATAATATAGATGTAGAAAGTAAAGATGCAAATAAAAGTAGAATGAAAGCTTATATGATAAAAGATAGACCCGGGGGCCATAGGTTTCACTAGAGGCTTCTCTCAAGATAGCATAAGTATTACAGTGGGTGAACAAATTACTGTCGAGCAATTTGCGTTTTGTCAATGGAGCTTTGAGCAAAGAGATCGAAAATGGCAGCAAAACGAGCTAGAACACGGGTTTGAGCTATGGGATGTTTTTTTCTGGAGGAAGACGAAGTGAGTGGGTGCTGGAACAAGTGGAAGGGGGCCATGTGGGGCCCACGAGGCAGGTGGGGCGCGCCCCAGGGGGGTGGGCGCGCCCTGTGCCCTCATGGCCAAATGGTGGGTCCCCCTGGTGTGTTCTCACTGCCAGAAATTCTTAAATATTCTACAAAAAATCATACTTCATTTTCGGGACATTTGGAGAACTTTTATTTTTGGAGTATTTTTTATAGCAAAGATAATTCAGAGAACAGACAGAAAATACTATTTTTGCTTTATTTAATCTAAATAACAGAAAGTAAAAGGAGGGTACAAAGAGTTGTGCTTTCTAACTTCATCCATCTCATGCTCATCAAAAGGAATCCACTAACAAGGTTGATCAAGTCTTGTTAATAAACTTCTTCCGAATAACACGAAACCGGAGAAGTTTCGAATAACACTAGGTTACCTCAATGGGGATATGCATGTCCCCAACAATAAGAATATCATATTTCTTCTTGACAATAGGAAGAGGAAATTCAAAACCTCCAATAGTAATCATTGAAATTTTCCCAATAGAATGGATACTATGAACTTGAGGTTGTTTCCTCAGAAAGTGTACCGTATGCTCATTACCATTAACATGAAAACTGACATTGCATTTGTTGCAATCAATAACAGCCCATGTAGTATTCAAAAAGGGTCTACCAAGGATAATCGACATACTGTCGTCCTCGGTAATATCAACAGAATTTAAGTCACTTGGGATTTAACTCTGTTGATCACTATGAGAAGGGAAATATGTCGACATTCTGTTAAATTACATATTTAATTCTGTTGATCACTATGAGGAACTTTAATTCTGTTGATCACTATGAGGAAATATTTTGCAGAGAAGTAACAAATCATATCCTGGGGACTAAGCAAACAACCAGGAGCAAGAGAATTAAACCATATTTTAGCATCACCCTTTAATGAGAAAGGAAACAATTTAAGGATATAATAATAGCGAATTTTTTCCTCATGAGTAAATAGGGTGGCTTTATCATTCAATTTATTAAGATGTGCCACAACAGTTTCAGATTCATAGCCATAAAAGGATCAGATTCAACCAAAGTAATTAACTCATGATCGACAGAGAAAACACAGATAGGTGAAGTGGCAAAAGCAGGGTCATATTTCATTCTAGCATTCAGAGACTTTTCTTTCAGCTTAGCTAACAGTTTCTTAAGATCCTATCTATCTTTGCAAGCAAAAAGGTCTCTAGCACTTTCTTCATCCATAACATAACCCTTAGGTACATCAGGAAATTCATATCTAGGGGGAGAATCTTCATCATCACTTTATCAATATTATCAGTTTCAATAATTTCATTCTCTCTAACCCTAGCAAGTTGTTCATCAAGAAATTCACCTAATGGCATACTATTACCTAGCAGAGAAGTAGTATCATCATAAGCATCATGCATAGTAGAAGTGGCATCATCAATAACATGCGACATATAAGAATCAATAGCAGGTGCAGGTGTAGGTGTCGCAAATTTACTCATAACAGAAGGTGAATCAAGCGCAGAGCTAGATGGCAGTTCCTTACCTCCCCTCGTAGCTGAGGGAAAAATCTTGGTTCTTTCATCTTTGAAGTTCCTCATAGTGATCAACAGAATTAAATCCCAAGTGACTTAAAGAATAGAGCTATGCTCCCCGGTAACAGCGCCAGAAAAATAGTCTTGATAACCCACAAGTATAGGGGATCGCAATAGTTTTTGAGGGTAGAGTATTCAACCCAAATTTATTGATTCGACACAAGGGGAGCAAAGAATATTCTCAAGTATTAGCAGCTAAGTTTTCAATTCAACCACACCTGAAATACTTCATATCTGCAGCAAAGTATTTAGTAGCAAAGTAGTATGGAAGTAACGGTAACGGTGGAAAAAGTAACAGTAGCAGTTTTGTAGCAATCAGAACAGTGGCAACGGAGAAGTAACATAACAAAGATCAATATGTGAAAAGCTCATAGGCAATGGATCAATGATGGATAATTATGTTGGATGCAATTCATCATGCAACAGTTATAACATAGGGTGACACAGAACTAGCTCCAGTTCATCAATGTAATGTAGGCATGTATTCCAAATATAGTCATACGTGCTTATGGAAAAGAACTTGCATGGCATCTTTTGTCCTACCCACCCGTGGTAGCAGGGTCCTATCGGAAACTAAGGGATATTAAGGCCTCCTTTTAATAGAGTACCGGACCAAAGCATTAACACTTAGTGAATACATGAACTCCTCAAACTACGGTCATCACCGGGAGTGGCCCCGATTATTGTCACTTCGGGGTTGCCGGATCATAACCCATAGTAGGTGACTATTGACTTGAAAGATAGGATCAAGAACTCACATATATTCATGAAAACATAATAGGTTCAGATCTGAAATCATGGCACTCGGGCCCTAGTGACAAGAATTAAGCATAGCAAAGTCATAGCAACATCAATCTTAGAACATAATGGATACTGGGGATCAAACCCTAACAAAACTAACTCGATTACATGGTAAATCTCATCCAACCCGTCACCGTCCAGCAAGCCTACAATGGGATTACTCACGCACGGTGGTGAGCATCATGAAATTGGTGATGTAGGATGGTTGATGATGACGATGGCGACGGATTCCCCTCTCTGGAGCCCTGAACGAACTCCAAATCAGTCCTCCCGAGGAAGATTAGGGCTTGGCGGCGGCTCCGTATCGTAAAACGAGATGAATCCTTCTCTCTCATTTTTTTCTCCCTGGAAGTGAATATATGGAGTTGGGATTGAGGTCGGTGGAGGTCCAGGGGTGCGCGCCCTGCACCCTCATGGACAGGATGTGGGCCCCCTTACGCTGATTCTTTCGCCAATATTCTTTATTAATTCCAAAACATGTCTCCGTGGTTTTTCAGGTCATTCCGAGAACTTTTATTTCTGCACAAAAATAACACCATGGTAATTCTACTGAAAACAGCGTCAGTCCATGTTAGTTCCATTCAAATCATGCAAGTTAGAGTCCAAAACAAGGGCAAAAGTATTTGGAAAAGTAGATACGTTGGAGACGTATCATGCATCAACCCCTATGCATAGATTACCCCAATGTCACCTCGGGAATCCGCGAGTTGAGTGCCAAAACATATATCAAGTGAATCAATATGATACCCCATTGTCACGACGAGTATTCAATTGCAAGACATATATCAAGTGTTCTCAAATCCATAGAAGTATTCTATCTGATAACAACGAAATCTCAAAGGGAAAAACTCAATTCATCACAACAAGATAGAGAGGGGAAAACACCACATGATCTGACTATATTAACAAGACATCTCAAGAACACGAGAGAGAGAGAGAGAGAGAGAGATTAAACACATAGCTACTGGTACAAACCCTCAGCCCCGAGGGTGGACTACTCCCTCCTCATCTTGGTGGCCGCCGGGAGGATGAAGATGGCCACCGGAATGAGTCCCCCCTCCGGCTGGGTGCCGAAAAGGGTCTAGATTAGTTTTCGGTGGCTACAGAGCCTTGCGGCGGTGGAACTTCTTATCTAGGTTAACCCCGAGGGTTTCTGGATTTTTTCGGAATTTATAGGGAAAAGAGGGGGTGCAGGAGGCCACTAAGGTGGGCACAACCCACCTGGGCGCTTTTGGGCCCCAGACGCACCCTGCTGGGTTGTGCGCCCCTCGGGGCACCCCCCCAGCTGCTGCTCTGGCCCATCCTGGGTGTTCTGGTCCATAAAAAATCTCCAAAAAGTTTCACGGTGTTTGGACTCCGTTTGATATTGATTTCCTGCGATGTAAAAAACAAGCAAAAAACAACAACTGGCACTTGGCACTGGGTCAATAGGTTAGTCCCAAAAAATGATATAAAGTTGCTATAAAATGATTGTAAAACATCCAAGAATGATAAGATAATAGCATGAATACTTCATAAGTTATAGATACTTTGGAGACGTATCAGCATCCCCAAGCTTAATTCTTACTAGTCCTCGAGTAGGTAAATGATAAAAGAAATAATTTATGAAGTGTGAATACTAGAAAAGTGCATAAGTTTGATCAATGATAATTTCAATCAGTTTTCCTAGCATCATAACAACAATTCTTTCTCATATAATTTCTCATGTTAAAGTAGCAACCAATTCACATGTTAAGGTTCAAACAATGAATTCTCTTGAAACTCAACAACCTATGTTCTCAGTCACCAAGCAATTGCAATTCAACTTATTGAATAGAGTTCAAGTAAGAGCGTCACATACTCAACCATCATATAGTCTTCTATGATTTCTAACACTCACTGCGTACACATGAGCAAAACGTTTGAACCGGACACATAGAAAGATAGGGGCTTATCATTTCGCCTCCCAACGTACTCACCTCAAGGGTGATGTCAACAATAATAACTCATGCCATCCATATTCAATTGGACATATGTGCCTAGATCTTTCCTCACCACATGATGCTTGCCAAAAGAGAAAAATAAAAAGGAATAGAGAGAAAAACTTTGACTCTTTGCATAAAAGTAAATACTAAAAAGTAAAAGATAGGCCCTTAGCAGAGGGGAGCAAAGGTTGCCATGCGCTTATTTGTTTGTATGCTCAACCCCTAGTGCAAAAGAACGTCATGGTATATTGCCCATTATGATAGCAACCTTCATTATGCAGTCGGTCGCTTTTATACTTTGCCATCACAAGTTCGTACAACGCTAAATTTTCTCTTACACTAAATGATCTAACACTTTTAGAAGCAATTTTTATTGCCTTATTGCACCGATGACAACTTAATTGAAGGATCTTATTCAATCCTTAGGTAGGTATGGTGGACTCTTGAAAATAAGATTTGGGTTTAAGGTTTTTTTTATGCACAAGTAGTATCTCTACTTGGTGCAGAATTTTTGGCTAGCAAAGATGGGGGGCAAGCACCACATGTTGAAGGATCTATGACAATATAACTTTTATATGAATATGAACAAACATAAACCATTACGTTGTCTTCCCTGTCCAACGTCAACAATTTTGGCATATAATATTTTGATGGCAGCTCATAATCACAAAAGATTTCCAGGATAGTATATTTGCATGTGAAGGTTCTCTTCCTTATACTAATTATTAGTGAATTGCTTGTATGACCAATATTGTGATTGTCAAGCCTCAAAAGATTTCACTTTTCAAACCCAATGTGAAGCTACCACTAGGCATGATATGATTTCAACTTCATGACATTCAATTTATTCAACAATTTACTCATAGGATATAAGTGAAGCACTAGAGAAAATGACAAGCTACTCCAAAAATATATAATGAAGATCATGAGCATAATATTTCTTTATCTCAAATAAATTTAAGTGAATCAAGAGAGAATTTCTTCAAAAATACTAAAGCACACCATGCTCAAAAAGTTATAAGTGAAGCACTAGAGCAATTCCATAGAATAGAGCTTCGTTGACGGGATGTGAATTCCGCTTACCTAGCCTCCCTGGCAACTATTTGAGGACTCTATTTTATTTAAAAACTTTCAGATATAAGTACTTTATTAAAACTGCAAGCAAAACAAAATAAAATGACATTCCAAGGATAGCACACATCATGTGAAGAAGCAAAAACTTAGGCTCAACCGATACTAACCGATAATTGTTGAAGAAGAAAGGTGGGATGCCTACCAGGGCATCCCCAAGCTTAGATGATTGAGACTTATTGAAATATTATTTTGGGGTGCCTTGGGCATCCCCAATCTTGATCTTTTGTGTCTCCTTAATTCCTTTTATATCACGGTTTCCCTAAATCTCAAAAGCTTCATCCACACAAAACTAAACAAGAACTCGTGACATAAGTTCGTATAAACCAATGCAAAAACCTTATCATTCTCTACTGTAGAAAATCACTAAAATTATTATTCAACATTGCATACTAAATTCCTCTGCATATTTAATACTCCTATCCTCAAATAGAGTCATTAAACAGGCAAACATATGCAAACATAACAACAATCTGCCAAAACAATACAATCTGTAAAGAATGCAAGAGTGTCAATACTTATTCAAATCCAAACATTATGAAATTCTACCACACTTTAGAAAATTTATCGGAGCTTATTATGCAAAAAGTTTCCACATTTTATCACATTTTGACTTTTCTAGGGAATTTTTGCAACATCGATAAACTTTATGTTTTGAAACAGCAACATGTAGAGTTGCAAAATAAGCATGGCAAAGGCTATACTTGACATTTTTATTGAAATAAAAGATGCAAAACATTATTCTAAATAACATAAAGAAAATCCTAACAAAATAAAATAATGCTCCAAGCAAAACACATAGCTCCAAGTGAGGTTACCGATAATGTTGGAGACGAAAGAGGGAATGCCTTCCGGGGCATCCCCAAGCTTAGTTGCTTGGGTCTTCCTTGGATATTAACTTGGGGTGCCTTGGGCATCCCCAATGTTAGGGGCTTGTCACTCCTTATTCTCCTCATATCGATATCTTATCAAAAACTTGAAAACTTCAATCACAGAAAACTCAATGGAACTTCGTGAGATAGGTTAGTATGATAAAGAGCAAATCATTTCACTTCGGTACTGTCAAAGAGAAGATTCATAATTGTTCTCACACAATGCCTACTGTCGCATATCATTTCCACAATTTATATTGAGCAATATAAGCCATAGGAATTAGAAAACAAGCAAACTATGCATTGAAAACAGAATCTATCAAAACAGAACAGTCTATAATAATCTGTACTCAAACCATGCTTCTGCTACTCCAAAAATTATGAAAAACTTAGTACCACGTGAGAAATTTGTATATTAAACTTTTGCAAAAAGAATTAACTCAAAAGCGCTCTTCTGTTAAAAATGAGAATTATTTTCATGAGCGCAAAAGTTTCTGTTTTTCAGCAAGATCAAATCAACTATCACCCAACATGATCCCAAAGGCTTTACTTGACACTTTATTGAAACAAAATCAATAAAACATGATCAATACAGTAGCATAATCATGTGAACACAAAAAACAGTAGGTTAAATTGTTGGGTTGTGTCGGCATCCTAGGAATGGGGGTACCCAGACATGCCTGCCTGCGGCCCACGGCGTGGCTCCATCGATCGTCTGGTATGGCCCAACTTCATCAACAGTGACTCAAGACCCTCGTGAGGGGCCAAGCCTTGCGAGGCGTATGACACCAAGACCTCCCTGAGGGGCGGCCTCACTAGGCTGGCTCCAGTGGAGCGGAGATATCAATGCAAGTTGCACCTCGTGAGGTTCACATGGCGTGAGCCATGACGACCAAGGCCAGGCGGGCGCCAGTGGGCGCAATGTACCAGTTTCCACTTTGGTGCCAAGGAGGAAAACGCTGGCGTAGGGTCCCGAGGAATCATCTAAAGGTTTCCATATCAGTGCAACAAGACCAAGACCACCAGTACGACAAGACAGAGGTCATCGTGGAGCCCACAGCAGCGTCACCACCAGAGCCTTTTGCAGGCGAAGACTACTTTTGTCAGGATATCTTGTACTAGTTGTTCCTCTTCAAATTTGGTCATTGTGGGATCCCTTCCCACCTACGTTTGGGAAGAGGACCAAGGCCACTATAAATAGGACTAGCCACCACCAAGGGAGAGGGGGATTCCACCCCTGACCTACTCACCAGCTCATATGAGCTCAAGAAAACCTCACTTCCTGAGGTCGTTTGTCCTCTATACTAGTTCATCCTCAGCCCCTCGAGGCAATCCACCACAAAGATGGACTAGGGTATTACACTGCAAGGTGGCCGGAACCAGGGTAAACTGCCATGTCTCTTGTCCCTTGGGTTCGTTGAGCTAGGCTACAGAATTGTTGAGCAGGCAGATAGGGGAGAGAGAGTTCTTCGCACGCGCCCAAGAGTTCAAACCTCTCAAGGGTCTGCGGAACCCCGAATCCGGCATTTGGCGCGCCAGGTAGGTGCGCGTCTGAGCCTCTCTTCTTCCGGCAAGCCCATCATCACCCGACAATCCTGATGGCCGACGATCAGGGGGCTCATGCCGGGCACTAGGCTGCTTGGCCCACCCTGGTGATTTCATCCGCCCAGGAAGACCTCCACTCCGCGCTCCAGGCGGCTCGCGCACCACCCAACCCCGCCAGGCGTGGGCGGCGCGGGCTGGCACCGCCCGCCCTCGCACCTCAGCATACACGCACCACCGCACGGTCTTCGGGCTACGCCACGACGGTGGCACTACACACTCGTCGGGAGTAGGCGAACATGCGGGCCGCATTCATCGTGGCACGAGAGCTACTGCGCTAGAGGTTGGCGGATGGCGGTCGCGACGCTCTGCTAGAGCGGGTCGCCAAACTGCTCGACACCACCTGCAGGGGTGTGACGCCTTTCTGCTCCCTGTCCACGCCTTAGCTAGTGGCAGAAGCACGCGCGGGGCCCCGACGCGCCCATCCGCCCCTCGTAGTGCCCAAGGAATTCAATGCCAACAACACGGCCACCGGCACCATTCGTCCTGCCACAACCGCACCTCCTGCGGCCTGGGCGAGCTCTGGTGATCCCTTGCAGGACCGCGCTGGGTCGCCACCCTGCGGCCGCCGGGGTCAGGTGCGGACCCTGGTGGCCCAAGGGGAGGGGCACCCAGGCGAAGGCTCATGCACATCAGCCCCAGACGCTTACGTGCCCCACATGGTGGACCTGGAGTGCACACCTGAGGATGACCCTAGCTTGTTCCCCGAGCCGAGCTGGGTAGAAGGTACGCTAGAGGCCGGGGATTTCCACGGGCCGCCCGGGAGTTTCACTGAACCCTATGACGATGACAACCACAAGGTACGGCCGATACCCCAGAGGCATGCTTACGCTAACCATGGACCGCAGGTGAACCAGGCCACAGCAGCGGAGGAGACCCCAGGGCAGTGTCCCCGCCCCCGGCAGGACCAATGCACTGGGAGCAGCATGGGCGAAGCCCGAGGATAGGGCTCCCCTCGCGCCGCGCGGAGCAAGGAATAGCATGGAGGTAGGCCCTCTGCCGGGAGAGGCGCCGGCGAGCCTTCCCTCCCCCCCCCAGCAGAGAACCATGGTCGCCGAGGCCACCGCCAGCATCCTCCTTGCTCCTTGATCTTGTCCTGGTTTTTGGACGCCCCAACGATGGTCGGGGGAGGCGCGGGGCGGGGCCCTCGTTAGGTGATATGAAGCAAGGCTCGCGCATGTGAAGGCCTCCGCTCGTGACACTCTCATGTAATAATGAGTGGGGTTGTACATGCCCCAGAGTCTCTAGAGTGCTGCACCTCAGCCTCGAGGGCTCCCGCCCACATCCAAGTGGAAGCACCATGCTCCGCGCTGGTCGTCGACTGTCCCCCGATGACTATGCTCACATCCAGCGAAAGCACTTAGCTCCGCGCTGGTGGGAAGACAAGAATACTAGCTAGGTGTCGGACGCGGCTATTTGCTTCCGTCCCTTTTTCTGTAATTCGATTCACCGCCCTTTGGACCGAGATTTGAAGTACTTTCGTGTTATCAAAACGGGGGGAGCTTTTTCTCTTGTTCGTGTCGATTTCTTGCATTTTAGTCATGTGTTTTACTTTGAGGCTCACACCTGCTGCCCCCTGCGAGGGCCTCCCATTCGGGGGCTGGTCGATGCGCAGCGCCTGTCATGTCCGAATGGCCTCGACAGGATCCCCTCGGGGTCAAGGATGCACTCTCCACAGGTTCATCACGTGCATATCTTGCCAAGGTCAGGCGCTCGCTCCTCGTGAGCCCCTCTTGGATGGACCAGAAGCTTCTCAGGAGGTTTAAAACCTCATGAGCGCCAAAGGGCCCACCTTGTGAGGAAGGCTTGCCTGGGGCGTTGGGGCTCGCCTAAGACCTGCGGAACCAAGGTAAGTCATAACAACTGCCCGCGGGCCCGTGGCGGCGCATCACAAGCTCAGTCCTTAAGAGGAGCACCATCACTTCACCAGCCCATACATTCTGTTCATATATCATAAGCCCCCTACCCCCTCAAAAATGCTTTCATGGTCTGCGGGGCCGCGCCCAAGGTTTTTCTTTCATACAGGTTAAGGCAAAAGGAAATACAGGTCTAACCAGTGGCACTTCCTCCCGCAGCATCCTCACCGTCTTCACCCACGTCACCTACATCGTCCCTAGTGCTGGCTTCATCATTGTCCTCCATATCATCCTCATCAGCCTCGATCACGGCCGCGTCATCTTCGCGGGGGAACTCTGCGACCAGCGCATCCACATTGTCGTCTATCCAGTTCGACAGGTTGTCTTGGATAACCCCGGGAATGGGGCTATGGCGGCGTCGAAGTCGAAATGAGGATCCTGGTTCAGGAGGTGACTGTAGACGCGCAAGAATGCACGCCCAAGGAGGCCCCGGCTCCTCTCCTCAATGTTCTTGTGAGCCCTCGCGGCCCGGTCCTCCAGGTGCGTCACGACCTCGGTAAAGAAATGGAGGTGGCTGGCGTAATCCTCCTTGTGCGGTGAGGGTCGCTCTCCTTGCAGATGATGCTCAAGGCTCGATTGGCCCTCACCCTAAGGACCTGGAGCATAGAAGCATGATCCTGCTGCAGCGTTTGCCGACAGCATGCCTTGTCGGCATTCTTCTTCACGAGGGATGACGCGTCATCAATCTGCTGCTGGAGTGAGAGAAAATTGGCATGGGTGGAGGCCAAGTCAGCCTGCGCAGAGGCCTGGGCCGCCTTGGTGACCATCTCGTGCTGCTCCCCCTCATCCAACTTTGTCCTGAGGGCGGCGGTCCTACCCTTAGCCTCAGCCTCCAGGAACATCAGCGCCAGGGGGTGCTCGTCGGCAAGATCTGCGCGAGCCTTTGCCACCCTCCGGTCAACCTCCTCTTGGATCTTGGCTTCCCGCATGGTGATGGCATCCTCAGCCATGGCTACCTGGCGCTCCTTCACCTCCAGCCGCTCGAGCTCCACACTGCACTCCAATGCCACCAACAATAGTGCCTCCTCACGCTTTCGGATGTCCTCCTCTTCGGAAGGCGCTCCCCTCATTGACGCCAAGACGGCCCTGCGCGCCTCAATCCACTACTCAAGGGTAGCATTCAAGGCCAGGAGTTCCCGTTCATCCTCCTCGGCAGCCTCGTGGCGATGGTCCGCTGCCCTGGCCTCCTCCAAGGCCCGGGCGTAGGCCTCGCATGAGGTCGCAAGGGACACCTCGGCCTTCACTTTGGCGCGCTCATGCTGAAGATGCCCGAGGTTGATGGCCACCATCAACTGGTGCCACTCATCCGCCAGCCGAAGGTCCTCCATCTCAAGGTGGGCGTCGATGTCGGAAATCTCTTCTCCGAGCCGGCTCAGTGCACCCATTGCCTCCTGGAAGATCTCGTGGCATACAACATCGCGCCCGCGCGCAAGCTCCAGTGCATGGCCAAGCCCGTCCTTTGCGCCGTAAGTTATTGGGGAAGCTAGAGTTGGCCTACCTTCCCCTGGCGGGGGGCTGGAAGCCGGCGCCTTCCCTGGTGCCCTCGGGCCTTGGTGGAGGCGCTGGGTGGCATGGCCTCACTACTCAAAGACGAAGCCAGGGCTGGGATCACCCAGCCACCGGTGATGACCAACGGAGGATCCCTTGGCACACTTTCTGCACCCCAGGCCGGGCTATTAAGGAGGGATGACAGGAATGCAGGATCAAGACCCCCCATTGGCGCGACCACCTCCTGGGATGGCCCCATGCCTCGCCCAGTGGTCCAGCGGGGAGAGCTGGAGACCAGGGGAGAGTCAAGGGCTAGTGGAGGCCGCTCCACAAGAGATCTCGCCGCTGCAGCCGAAGGGATCCTGAAGAGCCATTGTTAGGAAAGGATGCAACACTCAGGAAATCGTAAAGATGAGGTACTTACTCATCTACGGCTATGTACTTCCTCTCCTTCAGCGGTCGGTAGGCGTCACCACTGCAGCTTGGAGACCCCTTCCTCTTGTGGAGTGCTTCAAAGTTCAGGCGAAGCTGACGAAAGTCCGGGGCGCGACCGTCAGCATCTGGGGCATTTGACGGGGCCCCTGGGGCAGTGTCCTTGGGAGCCTCGGACCGCGCCAGCTCATCAGCCACCCCCTCAAGACAGCTCACCCGAGCCTCGGGGGCTGCCATCTCAGGAGCACTGGGTTGTGTCGTCTCTTCACCCGGCGACACTCAGCAGCACTCGCCCCTTGCATCCGCCTCTAGGGCGCGCGCCGCGGGGACGCCAGGAAGAGAAACCACAAGGATGGGGTTCTCGCGAGGCCCTTCAAGACCGGCCGGGCGCAGCCCCCACTCATCAAAGGGGGGCATCTGCCTCACGAACCTCTCCTTGTTCGAGCAACAGTACAGGAGGCAGCCCTCCACCGGAAGCGTGGCTGGCACAGGGTCGCCCGTCAAGAGCTCGACCATTGCACGTAGTGTCTTGGGATGAAGCGCGGGCACATGGAGCCTCATGGGGTCCCTGGTGCCGGAGAAGGTCCACATATGTCGGAATGGCACTGGAGTGGAGCAATGCGGCACTGGACGAACTCCTTCACCACCATGGGCGATGTCACCCCGAGCTCCTTCAACCTGGACACCCGGCGCCAAACATGGGCAAGCTGAGGGTCGACAAGCTTCATGTGCCCCCACCTGGAGCTGGGTACAGCTGGCGCCCGTGGGAGCAATAGCGGGGAGTTGAGCATGCCGACATCCATGAACACCCACCGCTTTCGGAATCCACTTACAACTGGCGAGAGGTCAAAATCGACCCCCGAGCCGGCCGTCGCCGCCACGGACTGAAAGGCCACACACCCCGAGCACTGACGGGCGTTGAGCAGGTGAAGCAAGAAGAAATGGTGAAACAGGGCCACACAGGGAGCAATGCCCACCATGGCCTCGCAGACGAAGGCGAAGACGGCGAGGAGAATGATGGATTGGGGATCTAGATGCAGTGCGTGGACTTGGTAATGTGAGAGTATGGCATTGAGTAAATCGGAGAAAGAGGGAATCAGGCCGGCCAAGGGGGCATGAAGATGGATGGGAATCTCAGTGGCAGCCATATCGGCCGTGGCTCGAGAAGCAGGCCAAGCCACCGTCACCATCCACTCATTGGAATCGGCGGCAAGCACTGGGTGAACCTTGTCCGGCCCTTCTTGATTGAGCATCATCGACCGCTCGAGGGCGGGCTCGAAGGCCGGCGGAGACTCGGCCGAGGCACAGGGTTTCCCCTTCCTCTTCTTCTTCAACTACGGCGCCATTGCGACAGGGGAAGATGAGTGCCGGTGTCAGACCAGGGAAGGAGAAGGAGCCAATGGAGTGTGCGACAAGCAATGAAGATGGAGCTGTGATGGCAACGGCGGCTGCCAAGCCCGGCGAATATCAAGGTTGCGTGGGGAAGTGGGGCACCCACGTCCCATCAATCGTCACGCGCCGCCCAAGGCTGTAGGCGGTTGGTGCCCATAGCGCTCCGTCTTTGCCCTTTAGCTTCACCCCGAAGCCAAGCTCGAGCGTGCCTCGGGCCCAGGGGCTACTGGCGGCGTCCTGGGAACGGGGGTACCCAGACTTGCCTGCCTGTGGCCCACGGCGTGGCTCCATCGACGGCCTGGTATGACCCAACTTCATCAACAGCGACTCAAGACCCTCGCGAGGGGCCAAGCCTAGCGAGGCGGACGACACCAAGACCTCCCTAAGGGGCGGCCTCACTAGGCTGGCTTCAGTGGAGCGGAGATATCAATGCAAGTTGCACCTCGTGAGGTTCACATAGCGTGAGCCATGACGACCAAGGCCAGGCGGGCGCCAGTGGGTGCAATGTACCAGTTTCCTCTTCGGTGCCAAGGAGGCAAACATAGGTGCAGGGTCCCGAGAAATCAACTAAAGATTTCCATATCGGTCAAGAAGACAAAGACCGCCAGGACGGTAGGACGAAGGTCATCGCGGAGCCCACAACAGCATCACCACCAGAGCCTTTTGCAGGCAAAGACTACTTTTGTTAGGATATCTTGTACGAGTTGTTCTCCTTCAAATCTGGCCGTTGTGGGATCCCTTCCCGCCTACATTTGGGAAGAGGACCAAGGCCACTATAAGTAGGATTAGCCACCACCAAGGGAGAGGGGGATTCCACCCCTGACCTACTCACCAACTCATACGAGCTCAAGAACACCTCACCTCCTGAGGTCTTTTGTCCTCTATACTAGTTCATCCTCAGCCCCTCAAGGCAAGATGGCATGAACCAGGGTAAACTGCGGTGTCTCTTGTCCCTTGGGTTCGTCGAGCTAGGATGTAGAATTGTTGAGCAGGCAGATAGGGGAGAGAGAGTACTTCGCACGCGCCCCAGAGTTCAAACCTCTCAAGGGTCTGCGGAACCCCGAATCTGATAGGTTGTCTCCCAATAAGCGCTTTTCTTTAATGACTTTTAGCTAGGCATGATGATTTCAATGATGCTCGCATAAAATTAAGAATTGAAACATAAAGAGAGCATCATGAAGCACATGACAAGCACACTTAAGTCTAACCCACTTCCTATGGATAGGGATTTTGTGAGAAAAAACTTATGGGAACAAGAATCAACTAGCATAGGAAGGCAAAACATGCATAACTTCAAGATTTTCAACACATAGAGAGGAAACTTGATATTATTGCAATTCCTACAAGCATAGGTTCCTCCCTCATAATAATTTTCAGTAGCATCATGAATGAATTCGACAATATAACTATCACATAAAATCATTCTTTTCATGATGCATAAGCATAGAAATTTTAGTACTCTCCATATAAGCAAATTTCTTCTCCTTAATAGTAGTGGGAGCAAACTCAACAAAATAACTATCATGAGAGTGAAAACTAAAATCATGATGACATGTTTCATGGTTATCATTATTCTTTATAGCATACATGTCATCACCATAATCATCATATATAGGAACTTCGTAGTCATAATCAATTGCAACCTCCTCCAAAATAGTGGATTCATCATTAAATAAAGTCACGACCTCTCCAAATCCACTTTCATCAATATAATCATCATAAATAGGAGGCATGCTTTTATCATAATAAATTTTCTCAGCAAAACTTGGGGGACTAAAAATAACATCTTCATCAAACATAGCATCCCCAAGCTTATGGTTTTGCATATCATTAGCATCATGGTTATTCAAAGAATTCATACTAACAACATTGCAATCATGCTCATCATTTATACCAAACATTTTATAGAACTCTTCTTCTATCAATTGAGCACAATTTTCCGAACCATCATTTTCAAGAAATATATTATAAAGATGATCAATAATATGATGCAACCTCAATTCCATTTTTATGTAGTTTTCTTTTATAAACCAAACTAGTGATAAAACAAGAAACTAAAAGATTCGATTGCAAGATATAAAGATATACCTTCAAGCACTCACCTCCCCGGCAATGGCGCCAGAAAAGAGCTTGATGTCTACTATGCAACTTTATTCTTGTAGACACGTGTTGGGACTCCAAGCGCACAGTTTTGTAGGACAGTAGCAATTTTCCCTCAAGTGGATGACCTAAGGTTTATCAATCCATGAGAGGTGTTGGATGAAGGTGGTCTTCTCAAAAGACCCTGCAACCAAATACAAGAAATCTCTTGTGTCCCCAACTCACCCAATACAATGGCAAATTGTATAGGTGCACTAGTTCGGCGAAGAGATGGTGATAAAAGTGTAATATGGATGGTAGAAATATATTTTTATAATCTGAATAACTAAAAACATCAAGGTAGCAAATAGTAAACGGTCACAAAAACGGTATTGCAATGCTTGAAAATGAGGCCTAGGGTCCGTACTTTCGCTAGTGCAATCTCTCAACAGTGCTAATATGATTAGATCATATAACCACACCTCAAAGTGCGATGAAGAATCACTCCAAAGTTCCTGTCTAGCGGAGAACATAAGAATAAATTGTTTGTGGGGTACGAAACCACCTCAAAGCTGTTATTTTCATCCGATCTATTCAAGAGTTCAAACTAAAATAACACAAAGCTATTCTTTCCATTCGATCTATCCTAGAGTTTGTACTAAAATAACACCAAAGCAAATTCATATTCATAATACTCAATCCAACACAAAGAACTTCAAAGAGTGCCCCAAGATTTCTATCGGAGAAACAATGACAAGAACAGACATCAACCCTTATGCATAGATTACCCCAATGTCACCTCAGGAATCCGCGAGTTGAGCACCAAAACATATATCAAGTGAATCAATAGGATACCCCATTGTCACCACGAGTATTCAATTACAAGACATATATCAAGTGTTCTCAAAACCATAAAAGTATTATATCTGATAACAACAAAATCTCAAAGGGAAAAACTCAATTCATCACAGCAAGATAGAGAGGGGAAAACACCATATGATCCGACTATATTAACAAAGCCCACGATACATCAAGATTGTGACATCTCAAGAACACGAAAGAGAGAGAGAGAGATTAAATACATAGCTACTGGTACAAACCCTCAGCCCCGAGGGTGGACTACTCCCTCCTCATCGTGGTGGCTGATGAAGTCATGTACCTAGGGTAGGGTCACGGACCTGTCCAAAGTACCCTACCCAAGGACATCTCTAGAAGAAACTACCTTTCAGTCGACCTGGAAGGATTCCACTCGACGGACTCGAAGACAGTCGACCATGAAGACTCACTCGACCACCAGAAGATCTAAGGTCACTCTACAGCCAAACGGTCTGTTATTAAGTAGTCTTTATGGCCATGATATCACTTTATGTAAGGTGTTACCAGTAACACCTAGTCTTTATGTACATTGGACTCTCTGCTACGTGGGCTGGCTGGGGTCCTGGCGCACACTATATAAGCCACCCCCTCCACAGGCAGAAGGGTTCGCACCCCTGTAACTCTCACACATATAATCCAGTCGACCGCCTCCGGGCACCGAGACGTAGGGCTGTTACTTCCTCCGAGAAGGGCCTGAACTCGTAAAACTCTTGTGTGTACAACTACTCCATAGCTAGGATCTTGCCTCTCCTTAGTACCCCCCTACATTACTGTCAGACTTAGAACCACGACAGTTGGCACCCACCGTGGGGCAGGTGTCTTAGCGACTTGTTGGAGAAGTTGCAATTTTTCCGATTACCTTCATCATGGTTTCAGGTGGAGTTTTGGTTGAGGGCCGCGAGATCCGTCTCGGCACGCTCATGTTCGTTGCCGACGACTCTGCCTAGCTGCAGGAGGCTCCGCTCCACATCGATGCTATCCCAGTCCGTAGAGCTACGCACTTTCGGGCGTGCGTCCACGGCGTCCTCCTGCGGCAACCGTCGACCCAGTATCGGCCGGTTTTTGTGTGGTCCTCCCTCCCAGCTTCCCGCCGGCGTAAGCGCTCCGGTCGGTCGAGGCTTCAGCGGTGGGTGAGGCACGCGGTGGCTCGCCAGTCGACCACTGCCCAAGTCACGGAAATCGAGCCTGACGAATCTCTCTACGGCCTGTTCGATCTGTCGACTGCGATAGCAGTGATAGCATCCCTACGCAGAGACTGCATCCGAGTGCGATAGCAGTGATCCATTGGCGGAGGTCCTGATGGTCAATGGACCACACGTTCCCCCCGGCTTTCCTGGTGCCGAGGGAGACAACGGCGGAGGCGATCCATCGCACGTCCATGAGGAATACCTCCCCGAGCCCCTCAATTCGCTGTAAAGGGAAGAACTTAACCGCCGGAACATGGATGCGCTTCACACTCCAATAGTTGGAGAAACCCTTGAGGCTCGTGCCTTGGAGGACGCGCGTTTGGCCAACTTGGCTGAGCGCACTCGACTAGAGAACCTTCAGCAGGCACTCGACGAGCGCGCGCGGCAACAGATTCCTGACTCCAGTCGATGCCAGCTCTTTCCACCTCCGACTCAGGTATATCGAACTCCGATTCAGAATTTAGCAGCTGCAGCCCGTATAGCAGAATCAATTCAGCCTTCCCAGTCAGAGGCTGGCAGAGGCTTGATGCAGATCAGAGATTTGTTCCGGGCAGCAGGAGATCAGAATTCAGCTGTATCGCAGTCGCGGAACAAGATTCACAGCAGATCCGTGGCAGCGAATACGGTCCAGTCGGCTCATAGCCCCAGATCGCCTCCGAGGCGAGAAGGGCATGGTGACCGACACGATCAGTACAGGAACCATGAGCAGTATGATCACCGATTCGATCACAACGATCAATGTCGAGCCCCCACTCCTCCTCCAAGGGGTGGATCCTATGGGCCTCGACAGCAGGATGATAGGCGCCAGCATAGTGGCGGACGAAGAATCCCAGTCGACCCCAGGGAACCAGGCTTTGATGCGAGATCCATCATCGTTCAAGGTCTGATCGACCGGAACAGAGCTCACAGAGAGGGCAACGACAGAGATGTACCCACCAGCAGCCGAGTGCATGTCTCCGGACCAGAGTGTTTCAGCAGAGCCATCCAAGCCGCAGTGATTCCTCCCAAATTCAGGTTGGCGGCTGGAGTCAGCAAGTTCAACGGTGAGTCTAAGCCCAATACTTGGCTTGAGGACTACCGAGTGGCTGTACATATTGGCGGCGGAAATGATGAGGTGGCCATGAAACATATGCCTCTTATGTTGGAAGGGTCAGCCAGGGCATGGCTGAATCAGTTGACACCCAGCAGCATTTACACGTGGGAAGACCTCTGCCAAGTGTTTGTCAGAACGTTCGAAGGAACATGCAAGCGACCAGCAGGACTGACAGAGCTGCAATCTTGTGTGCAGAAGTCGAATGAGACTCTGAGAGACTACTTCTAGAGATGGATCACATTGCATCACACAGTAGAGAATGTATCTGATCACCAGGCAGTCTGCGCCTTCAAGGAAGGTGTAAAGTACAGAGAGCTAAGCCTAAAAATTGGTCAAACCGAAGAGATGTCTCTGAGTCGAATGATGGAGATAGCCACCAAATATGCCAATGGTGAGGAAGAGGATTGGCTTCGGAGCGGCAAGCACAAGTCAGTCGCCCAGGAAACCGGAGGAGGGAACTCCAGTCGGAAGCAAAAGCGGAAAGCCGAGCCAGCTGCTCCTGGAGAAACCTTGGCCGTGACTCAAGGAAAGTTCAAAGGAAAGCCCAATGGGCCTTGGAACCCCAAAAAAGTAAAGGATAAAGAAGGAAACGATGTGATGGATTTACCGTGTCACATCCACACAAAGAAATATGAAGAGGGTAACTTCATTTACCCGAAGCATACCACTCGGCAGTGTCGACTCCTGATACAGTAGTTCCAAGGGAAACAGTCCAAGGATAAGGAAAAGGAGTCAGACAAAGTTGATGACAAGGGGGATAGTGACGAGGAATATCCTCAGGTT
Source organism: Triticum dicoccoides (assembly GCF_002162155.2). Taxonomy (NCBI): domain Eukaryota; kingdom Viridiplantae; phylum Streptophyta; class Magnoliopsida; order Poales; family Poaceae; genus Triticum; species Triticum dicoccoides. The sequence continues at coordinate 543,708,281 of NC_041383.1, forward strand.
AATTCTACTCTGGTGATTTTTGCCGACGTTGAGAGCAAAAGTCGACTGAAAGTGATAAACCGAGAGGTGAATATGGTTGCTCCAACGACACCCAATTATCTAAAGTGGTCTCAGACAACCATCACATTCGACCAGTCGGATCGCCCGACGCACATAGCCACCCCTGGGAGGCAAGCTCTGGTGGTCGACCCAGTCGTTGAGGGCACTCGACTGACTAAAGTGTTGATGGATGGCGGCAGTAGCTTGAATATACTGTACGCTGAGACGCTGAAAGGGATGGGCATTCCGATGTCCAGACTCAGCACAAGCAACATGAGTTTCTATGGAGTCATTCCTGGCAAGAAAGCCGCATCACTCGGCCATATTGCTCTTGATGTGGTTTTTGGTGATTCCAAGAACTTCCGCAAAGAAAAGCTGACATTTGAGGTTGTAGATTTCCAGAGTGCCTACCACACTATTTTGGGCAGGCCAGCTTATGCACGTTTTATGGCTCGACCATGTTACGTGTACCTAAAATTGAAGATGCCTGGCCCTAAAGGCGTGATCACTGTTACTGGTAATCGCAAGAAGGCAGAAGAGTGCTTCCAGAAAGGCTCAAAGATCGTCGATGCTTAGATGGTGGCAGAAGAGTGGCAGGAACACCAGAGGAATGCAGACCCGAGTGATTTGTTGCGAGCCAAGAAGCCCGCTACGGAATTAGCATTTCAGTCGTCCGGTGAGACAAAACCAGTTCACATCCACCCGACCGACCCCAACGCTGCTCCGACTCACATCTTCACGACACTCGACCCCAAATAGGAAGAAGCGCTCATCCAGTTCCTCCGTGAGAACTGGGACATCTTTGCATGGAAACCTTCTGACATGCCAGGTGTACCCAGGGGACTAGCTGAGCATCGTCTGTGAGTCGATTCAAAGGCAAAACATGTCAAGGAACATCTGCGACAGTCCGCCGTCCAGAAAAGGAAGGCTATTGGCGAAGAGGTGGCTCGGCTCTTAGCAGCAGAGTTTATCCGAGAGATTTACCACTCCGAGTGGCTCGCCAATGTAGTCATGGTCCCCAAAAAGGACAACTCACTACGCATGTGCATTGACTTTAAACATATCAATCGGGCCTGCCTGAAAGATCATTTTCCTCTTCCCTGCATCGATCAAATAGTCGACTCGACTGCGGGATGTGAGCGACTGTCTTTCTTAGACGCCTATTCCGGGTACCATCAGATCCATCTGTATGGACCCGATGAGATCAAAACAGCTTTCATCACCCCATTTGGGTGCTTCTGTTATGTCACCATGCCATTCGGCCTCAAGAATGCCGGAGCCACGTTCATGAGGATGATTCAGAAGTGCTTGCTCACTCAAATCAGTCGGAATGTGGAAGCATACATGGATGACATTGTGGTCAAGTCACGAAAAGGTTCTGACCTACTGATTGATCTCGCTGAAACATTTGCCAACCTCAGGAGGTATGATATCAAGCTTAATCCATCCAAGTGCACATTCGGAGTTCCTGGCGGAAAGTTACTCGGTTTTCTCGTTTCCAAACAAGGAATCGATGCAAACCCAGATAAAGTGGGCACTATACTCCAAATGAAACGACCTGTGCGTGTGCACGATGTTCAGAAGCTTATTGGTTGCTTGGCCGCTTTAAGTTGATTCATCTCTCGTCTCGGTGATAAGGTGTTGCCTCTTTACCGACTGATGACGAAGTCAGACAAGTTTGAGTGGACTCCTGAAGCTGACGCAGCGTTTGCAGAGTTAAAAACCCTACTTTCCACCCAGCTGGTGCTTGCTGTCCCGATCAGCAAAGAGCCTTTGCTGCTTTACATTGCAGCCACAGGACAAGTCGTTAGTACAGTACTTACGGTCGAGCGGGAAGAAGAAGGGAAAACCTTCAAAGTTCAGCGCCCAGTATACTATATTTCCGAAGTCCTGACCCATGAAAGCAACGATGCCCTGTGGGGACCCCGACTCATAAGTCGAGATCACCGAATACACGTGCACAGTGATCCCAGATATCAATGCTCACTGAACACACAGAAGCTGATTAACAAGAGTCTTACATCCATACATATCGCCTTACAAATTATGACCATTATGGTCAAGTCTTACATTGATAAAGCCTTAAGGGCTGAACATCAAATGAAACACAAGTAGTGGAAATCTTCGTCGATAAGTAGAACCCATGCCATCTGCCTTAACCCTACAGGCATTCTGACTAGGAAACGTCCTAGTTCGCATGTTCGTCTCCAAAGAACTCTTCTTCGAACTCCGGTTCTTCCATGCCTGGTCAATTAAATAACCGGTGGCAAGCCAATGAGTACTTTGAATGTACTCGCAAGCAACCCATGTTTTGGTCCAAGATGTAACAATACATGATACAGGTAAATTTTTGCAGAAAGCTAGTTTTGAGTGCAATGACATGTTCAACAACTTGTAAGATATGCATCAGGAGAATTCAAGTAACCATGAGGACAGGTTACAGATATCAACATAAATAGAGTGGGCACCAACCCAACTCAATCATGTCAAGTCCTTTGACTTGACCCAAGTAATTTTATCAACTCACACACACGGTTGTAAAACTCTGGACATAGTTTAAGCAGCACCGCCTAACTGTCCTTGACCGTGGACACGGCTATTCGAATAGTTTTACACTCTGCAGAGGTTGCACACTTTACCCACAAGATCCGGGGAACTTCCGTGTCATCCACGACCCGCGATACCTCAAGTACCCGGGGTAAGCACCTGATCACTATCTTTCCCTAGACGACACTAACATGGAGTCCACTCGATTGGTAGTAAACCCCGTGCCTAACATTTCACATCATAAAGTTGTGGAGCCTCACTCCCATATTCATCACATACCACAAGCATGGGGTACCAACAGTGTGTCCGGTGCCCTGTGAAAACAGTCATGGCCGCCCTACCTGGCACGACCCCGTCCCAAGAGAGCGCACCAACAACTCTCCCGTCACTAGTAATGCGGGCTCCAAGCTAGTATCGGTCTAGGTAATCAATAATGCCCTTTTCCATATAAGGGTAGAGTGGTTGCGCTTGTAAGGTTGGGACAGTCGACAAATCTTAAATCTAATCCGTTTTCGAAGACAACACACACTTGCCTCGGTACACCACTTCGTCATCAAGTGGTTACCCATCTCATCATCTCCCTCGGGCATAAGTGGCACCCGACGGGGTTTTCAAAAAAGTCTTTTGAAAACACTTTGTCTCCTTCATCATGCATATTCCCATCCCTTTTTGCGTAGCATCTACTTTAGCATCCTATCTACTCCCACCGGCATAACCCTCATAAGGAGGTAGGGTCATGCGCAATGCAAGTATCAACGAGGAAGTACGGTGGCAAACCATCAGAGTGGTTACCACCCCATCATGATTCCGTTGCAACAACAATATGGTGCTATATGACATGCATAAAAAGGGTTCCATAGACATGGTCAAAGGGCTGCTTGCCTGATTCATCAGAGTCTTGAAATCTTCTGGTCCTTCTCCAATTACTACGTCTACTTCGTCAACTAACATCGGAAACAATCATAATAATCAACACAACAAGGCAGAAAGTAAAAGTGCTCTAAAAAAATTAATTTGACTTTTCTAGGACATCTCTGGTTATATGAAAAATAACCAGAGTGGTTTCATTGGAATTGGATCAGTGGATATTTCTGAACATTTCAATATGATGGAATCAAGGGGTTTATGGATTTGCAAGAAGTGTACAGAAATATATTTTTGGAAGATGAGCAAAGATACCCATTTAACAAAGGATGATTTTAGAAGCATCTAGGATTTGGTTTCACTGGATTTGGAGTTCAAATGAATTTCTTATGAATATGCAAAGTTGACAAATATGAAGAAATGGCTCATTATATTGTGGGGTACAGAAAGTATTAAGAAAAATGTTCATAAACTAAGTTATGAACTTATAAGCATCTGGAAGTTTGCATCATGGCATTTGGATCAAATTTGAGCTCTCTGTGATTTTCTAAAGTTCATTATAGAAATGAAAAAATGGGATTTTATTTAATTTGTGTGAAGGAAAGTTTTCTGGAAAAACGTGCATGTTGCACCAACAAGTAGAGCATGATTTATGGAGTCACTAGAAATTTGAATCATCAAATTTGGAGGTAATATGAATATTTGGGAGATTTTACAAGTTTCTAGGTCCAGCCACCGGCGTGCTCAGCGAAGAGAGACAAACCTGGGAGACCGCACCACAGGTGCCTGCGTCACCAGATGGGAGCAGGTCTTCGTCCACGGCGGACGGTGGCGTCAGGCGAGAGGGGTTCTGGAGTTGTGGGGTGCTAGAGGAAGAGGTAAAGGGAGGAGGAGCCTCGCCGGTGTGCGGTGGCTCCATTGGTGTCCAAAGTAGGGGAGGGGAGGCTTCAGTTTGTGGGAATTTGGGCGGAGACCGACAGCGGCACTCCGGCCATGGAGGGAGCAGGAGGGCACGAGAGGAGGTGTAGATTGGTCCAGGGGATGCACGGGAGGGGGAGAGAGCAAACGGAGAACAGAGAGGGCTCGGGGTGGCCTTATATGGCGAAGCCACGGCTCACCGTGGACGTGGCCTACGAGCACCCGCGGGAATGGCCGCAGTGGCCACGGGAGCAGGCTCGGGGTTGTCTACGGCGTTCGTGGGAGTCGAGTAGGGTGCCAGGAAGAGAGAGAGGGGGCGGGGAGAGCCTCTGGTGCTCACACCTGCGAGGTCGGGCATTGGCCGAGCCGGGCGGCTCTGGGCATGCACCGCAGGGGGTGAGAGAGAGGAAGAGATGAGGGGGCCTGCACAGTGGCGTGTTGCAGACGTCGAGGCACCTCGACTGGCGCGAGGGGGAGGCTCAAGGTGGTCGGGGGACGCGGCGTCAACGGTCGGGAGCACGCTGACGTGCTCCAGAGCGTGCAAATGGCCGGCATCCGCGGCTTTTCCGCGCGCACTCACGTGTCCACTTGTGTCTGGGGTCTGAAGGGGGGATAAACAAGAGGGTTGGAGGCTTTGGATGCTCTGGAACTTGCCAGGAGTGAGAGAGAGATGAGAAAGGGAGAAAAAAATGGTTGTCCAGAGAAGAAAAATGGATCCCTGCCCTCCCCTTCATCATTGCCTCTCGGGCAGGGAAGCACACCAGAGGTAGATGGGGACTAGGAGGGGCTATGGTAAAAAGTAGAACTCATGGAGATTAGTGGAAGTGGACAAAACATACATTTTTAATTTCTGCCAGAAGGTGTTTGATGGTGGTTTGGGCAAGAAGATGAACTCCTCTTGTCATGAGGCTTGACATCATATGGTATGATAAAATAATAGGTTCCACCAATATTGAGTCCATTTGGGAAAAGTTGCCAATGCATCTTTTGTAAACCCTAGAAATCAACAGAAATGGACTTCCCAAGATTTAGTCATGCAAACCTATTCTCCTTGATGCACCACTTGGTGTAGTATCATCATTTGAGGTTCTGAACATGTCCTCAAAAGTTGAGATCAAAAGGAGAAAGTTTCCAATGTAGAGTTGTTCAAATTTGGTTCTGGACAAGAAGGGTTTTGGGGCACTTTGATCAAGTTAACTTGTTCTCCAACTTGTGCCATTTGGTCTAGATCAGTTATTAGACCATTTGAGCATGTTCACAAGGTTTGAGAGCATTTGGGCATGTTTGGCAATGTAAAGTTGCTCAAACTTCAAAATGTACAGAAATGGTTTTGAGGGGATTTCATGGGGTTATGCTATTCTCCATGACATGGTACTTGTCAAGATCATCCAGCATGTCATATGTGACATGCTAGAATTTTCTTGGAATTTTGGGAGAATATTTCCTTTGTAAATATTTCAAAAGATTGAAATATCCAGAAAGGGTTTTTGAGGGATTTGACCAATAATTTGAACATGACCATGTGTTGAAACTCTTATATATGGACAATATATGTCCACTGAGTTTCCCTAGGTTTTTGTCAAATATTTTTGAAACAATAAAATGATTTTTCCCTATTAAAGACCATTTCTGGCCTTAAGAAAATGCTTTTAAATAAAATAGGAAAATAACTTTTAAAATTATATTTTTGTGGTTTATGGTAGTCCTACATCTAATAGGATTCAAATATACCTTTTGAATGATTTTTTACACCCCAAGTCAAGTACTTGTAGTGCAAACCTCAACTCAGGGTTTTTTTGAAAAACTAATTTTTGAAAATACTATTTGGACAAATTATTTTTGCAAGAAATTATTTTTATGTCCTATACACATGGCATTATCATTGGGAAGAAGCTTGGGGCAAGGAGACGAAGTATCGAAGGTGGAGTTGTGTTGACTTTAAGGAGCACTTGAAAAACACAAAGAGAAAACCAACTCAAAATAAAAAAGTCAAATAATGCAAAAGTTTTTGTCAAACCACATTTTATCATGATTTATCATCTTAAGTGTTGTGCCATGAAAATCAGGGTGTGACAGACCTACCCCCCTTACAAGAATCTCGTCCCCGAGATTCCCAAACTAGGCGCAGAAAGAAGTATGGAAACTTGGGTCTGGGGTAGTCTTCACGTCCTCATACTGCTTCTGCTTCCGAGTGGTGCTCCCTTGAACCTTGAGGTACTTGATGGTGTGGCTTCGTGTATGACGCTCTTCTTGATCCAGGTTGCTAATGGGTAGCTCACGGTAGGTTAGATTGGGCTAGGGGTCAATGGCTCGGTGGTTAATGCCCTCGTAGAGATCGGGCAAGTTAGGAAGTTGGAAACACTTCCGGGGTTGTGATGCATGGAAAGCGTTGTGCACATCAGGTAACTCAGGTGGCAACTCCAGCTGGTAACTGTCTTCTCTTCGTCTTGTAGTGATCTCAGAGGGGGTTGTTAAATCTTGGAGTGATCTCGAAGGGGGTCGATGAATCTTGGTGTGGGTCTCCTTGTCTTCGAAATGCTTGGTTCCTTAGAGAGGAGTGGCTTGCAGATACACATGGTCTTTGACACGGAAGTATACTTCTTGAAGATGGTGGTTGGTGTAGTTCTTCCTCCTAGACATGACGATCTTGAGATGTTCCTTGACCAGCTCAATGATTCTTCTTCCGTCTTCGGGTAGACAAGTATGTCATCAAAGAAAGATGACAACTAACTTGTCCAAGCACTCCATGAAGTCTATGGGGTATGTAAAGTAGGCTGGGGAATTAGTGGCGGTCTTGTTGAGTGTGGGCCAAGGTGGTTCTAGATCTAGTGTCAAGGCCCTAAGGTCCTGATCCGACCATGTTGTGGCTTGGTAGGGCGTAAGGGTTTCAAGGATTCTAGTGTGCGAGTGAATGTTTATCATCCCATCCTTGAGCACAGTTTCTGAGATGCCAATACTTCTACCTAGTCTTCACCTCATATTACCAAAAGAATCATCTCGTATAGGTCAACTCCAATCATCACTCATGTTATTCATATCCTCATGGCTCTCGAGAGGAGGTCTAACAAAATCATATATGTCTACGATCCCCAAACTCATATGTATGGCTACCCCTAAAAATCCATGGGTAGAGCATCTAAGCTTGGGTTTAATAACCACCATCCAAGTGCTCAGTCTATTGACCCAAGGTCCAAGAAAGTGCATCTCTATCCTAAGGAAACACGTTGTAAGCCACTCCAAGATCTTGTTTCCTTCCTATGAATCAACTCCAACAGCCCATTAACTTCCATCAATCACTACTCAATCCATTAATTCCACAAATCCAATGTTTATGGTGTTCCACATGATCTTCTAAAGTCCTTATAATCCCCAAATACTTGAAAGAGCTATATTTACTATAGTCAGTCCACCAATTCCCATTATCAGGTCAAGTAACTCCAAGGTCAAGCATATATAGATCCCTAAATAAACTCTCACAATTAATACAATCTCCTGGTTTATCGTCCACCGAGAAACATGGTATCATGATCGAGATCGTCAGTCTAAATCCAATTTACTCCCAACCATGTAGAAATACTCAGCATCTATATTCAACTAGAATCACCTACTTAAATCCAAATCTCTTGTCCAACAAGAATTCCTACATGTTCCCCAAGTCATTTACGTAATATCAACTGTCTCCTAACAATATCCCATGGCTAAGTTAAATCCAAATACTTCCAAGAATTCCAGCTTGCGAACACAATTATCCTACTAAATCCAATTTACTCAGGGGTAACGAAAGTTATGCTAATCTATACTCATGATCCCACCAGGTTCACCTACCAACATCAAAGCCTTATAATCCACCAAATAGTCTCGGACGATTCCTCAAAGTCATTGATATAAACTCACCAAGTCATTTGTCCACTGTTCCTATATCCTTAAATTGGTCTTCCCTATGGCATCGTCAGTTTTGGTGCTGTCTTAGGATGATAATGTGCTCGTTCACTATGTCCACCAGTTCCCTAATGAACCCAGTGATAATCAAGGTTACAGAGGCTTAACAGGTTCTCTTGCAATTCTGTGGGTTAAGCACATGGTTAAGGATTCGAGCTGGGGTATCTTATGAAGTCTCGAAGGGTCTAGGAATGGGTTTCTAATCTTGAGGGGCAACCATAACTCTAAGGGGCTGCACTTGGTCGAGGAGGTTGTAGCAAAAGTCTTCCGTGCTGGTTGGTTGCCAAAGTAGAATCCTTGGTGTATCTTGTCTTGCTAGCCTTCATTTGAGGAGAGAGATGAGAGGGAGAGGTAGCATAGAGGAGGGGAATGCCTAAATGGGGCTCTATAGTGCAAGTGCAACAATCAGGTGCAAAAGGGGCCAAATACAAGCAATAAGATAAGGAAGGTTATATAGACGCGTACTTGCTGCCTAGGGAAAAAGTGCGACCTATATCAAAACACAAACAAATAAAACAAGCAACACACAATCATGGTTCTATTCGAACTATCATATGGACTCGACTGCGCATAGGGGGTACACGACTCATCCTACCCTAGGGGTTCTCGGACTCAGTAGTCATGCCTTGTGCCTCATGCAGTCTTCTGAGTTTTCCTCAAGTGTTTCTACGTCTCTTGTAGTTGTTCGATGAAACAATCTGGGTTGAGTCTGAAGAATCTTCAACAACTTCTCTCCTGATGAGGTGATGGGGTGAAGGTGGATCCTCGTGGCTAGCATTGACTTGATCTTCTCTTGTCTTCTTAATCATGACGATCACTTTTGCCTTTTTAAGGTGTTGGCGGTTCCAGGTGGCAATCCTTTATGCAATGACATTAACAAGGCATAGTAGAGGTCCAATCTGTCGGGCACATTGTTGGCAATATCATCACCGAGAGCGGGGGATGAAGAGAACCGTTTTCCTGCTCACTATAGTGAGGTGGACCAAATGGCGAGGTTCTCATCCACCGGTGGTTGCTGACACAACAATGATAAGGACAAGGTTGCTCTACTAGCGATGTATATCATGATCTTGCATATCCTATGCCCTTGTCATCATAGGCCAAGGTTGCTTAATCCTGGGTCAATTTCAAAGGTGTCACCATCCTTTGGGTCTTCATGTCCTCATTCCTCGAGGGTGTATCTTCTGTTGGCATCGTCTTGCTGTGGTGTTGCCAATCTTGTGATTAGAAGAGGTGGGTGAGTGTCTAGCAAGGCGTCTTCCTTATAGATTATCCACGAGGATTACAAGGAATCCCGTGGTCAGGGGCATATGGACTCTAGCGACCATTTAGATTTTTTGAAGGGGAAGAGATCAATGGGGAAAGTATACCTTAGTTTTTGAAAAACTGAGAAGGGAAGAGAAGTATAGATAGTTTTGAAAACTTGTAATAGTTTTGGAAATAGTTTTACCCTAACTAATGACCATGCTAACTAACGCTTCCTACAGTCAGGATGGCTCTGATACCAGCTCTGTGGGGACCCCGACTCATAAGTCGAGATCACCGAATACACGTGCACAGTGATCCCAGAGATCAATGCTTACTGAACACACAGAAGCTGATTAACAAGAGTCTTACATCCATACATATCGCCTTACAAATTATGACCATTATGGTCAAGTCTTACATTGATAAAGCCTTAAGGGCTGAACATCAAATGAAACACAAGTAGTGGAAATCTTCGTCGATAAGTAGAACCCATGCCATCTGCCTTAACCCTACAGGCATTCTGACTAGGAAACGTCCTAGTTCGCATGTTCGTCTCCAAAGAACTCTTCTTCGAACTCCGGTTCTTCCATGCCTGGTCAATTAAATAACCGGTGGCAAGCCAATGAGTACTTTGAATGTACTCGCAAGCAACCCATGTTTTGGTCCAAGATGTAACAATACATGATACAGGTAAATTTTTGCAGAAAGCTAGTTTTGAGTGCAATGACATGTTCAACAACTTGTAAGATATGCATCAGGAGAATTCAAGTAACCATGAGGACAGGTTACAGATATCAACATAAATAGAGTGGGCACCAACCCAACTCAATCATGTCAAGTCCTTTGACTTGACCCAAGTAATTTTATCAACTCACACACACGGTTGTAAAACTCTGGACATAGTTTAAGCAGCACCGCCTAACTGTCCTTGACCGTGGACACGGCTATTCGAATAGTTTTACACTCTGCAGAGGTTGCACACTTTACCCACAAGATCCGGGGAACTTCCGTGTCATCCACGACCCGCGATACCTCAAGTACCCGGGGTAAGCACCTGATCACTATCTTTCCCTAGACGACACTAACATGGAGTCCACTCGATTGGTAGTAAACCCCGTGCCTAACATTTCACATCATAAAGTTGTGGAGCCTCACTCCCATATTCATCACATACCACAAGCATGGGGTACCAACAGTGTGTCCGGTGCCCTGTGAAAACAGTCATGGCCGCCCTACCTGGCACGACCCCGTCCCAAGAGAGCGCACCAACAACTCTCCCGTCACTAGTAATGCGGGCTCCAAGCTAGTATCGGTCTAGGTAATCAATAATGCCCTTTTCCATATAAGGGTAGAGTGGTTGCGCTTGTAAGGTTGGGACAGTCGACAAATCTTAAATCTAATCCGTTTTCGAAGACAACACACACTTGCCTCGGTACACCACTTCGTCATCAAGTGGTTACCCATCTCATCATCTCCCTCGGGCATAAGTGGCACCCGACGGGGTTTTCAAAAAAGTCTTTTGAAAACACTTTGTCTCCTTCATCATGCATATTCCCATCCCTTTTTGTGTAGCATCTACTTTAGCATCCTATCTACTCCCACCGGCATAACCCTCATAAGGAGGTAGGGTCATGCGCAATGCAAGTATCAACGAGGAAGTACGGTGGCAAACCATCAGAGTGGTTACCACCCCATCATGATTCCGTTGCAACAACAATATGGTGCTATATGACATGCATAAAAAGGGTTCCATAGACATGGTCAAAGGGCTGCTTGCCTGATTCATCAGAGTCTTGAAATCTTCTGGTCCTTCTCCAATTACTACGTCCACTTCGTCAACTAACATCGGAAACAATCATAATAATCAACACAACAAGGCAGAAAGTAAAAGTGCTCTAAAAATATTAATTTGACTTTTCTAGGACATCTCTGGTTATATGAAAAATAACCAGAGTGGTTTCATTGGAATTGGATCAGTGGATATTTCTGAACATTTCAATATGATGGAATCAAGGGGTTTATGGATTTGCAAGAAGTGTACAGAAATATATTTTTGGAAGATGAGCAAAGATACCCATTTAACAAAGGATGATTTTAGAAGCATCTAGGATTTGGTTTCACTGGATTTGGAGTTCAAATGAATTTCTTATGAATATGCAAAGTTGACAAATATGAAGAAATGGCTCATTATATTGTGGGGTACAGAAAGTATTAAGAAAAATGTTCACAAACTAAGTTATGAATTTAGAAGCATCTGGAAATTTGAATCATGGTATTTGGATCAAATTTGAGCTCTCTGTGATTTTATAAATTTCATTTCAAAAATGAAAAAATGGGATTTTATTTAATTTGTGTGAAGGAAAGTTTTCTGGAAAAACATGCATGTTGCACCAACAGGTAGAGCATGATTTATGGAGTCACTAGAAATTTGAATCATCAAATTTGGAGGTAATATGAATATTTGGGAGATTTTACAAGTTTCTGGAAAAAGAAAAAGACAAAGGAAGGGGGCGTTATGCCTATGCTATGCACTGGGTGCAGCATAGCGCCGCAGCATACTGGGCTGGCCCAGCTGCACGGCCACGGGCGTGCTGGGGGCCACGCTGATGGCGCCTTCACAGGAGTAAGCCTCCCTGTGGCGAAAATGGCATGCGGCCTATGCCGCCTCCACTTAAGCGAGTGAGGCGTGGCCCACCCGTCAGTGGCCCCTGCCCATTGGCCGGCCGACAGGCGGGGCCCAGCTGCAGGTTCGTCCGCTACCTCCCGCGCGGGCGCGACGGGAGACAGAGCAAGTGCTCGACGGCAGCCGTTGGCGCTACCGGCCATCGTTTTCAGAGGTCCGGCCACCGGCGTGCTCAGCGGAGAGAGACGAACCTGGGAGACCGCACAACGGGTGCCTGCGTCACCGGATGGGAGCAGGTCTTCGTCCGCGGCGGACGGTGGCGTCGGGCGAGAGGGATTCAGGGGTTGTGGGGCGCTAGAGGAAGAGGTAAAGGGCGAACGAGCCTCGCCGGCGTGCGGTGGCTCCATTGGTGTCCAAAGTAGGGGAGGGAAGGCTTCGGTTTGCGGGAATTTGGGCGGAGACCGACGGTGGCACTCCGGACATGGAGGGAGCAGGAGGGCACGAGAGGAGGTGTAGGTTGGTCCAGGGGATGCACGGGAGGGGGAGAGAGCAAACGGAGAACAGAGAGGGCTCGGGGTGGCCTTATATGGCGAAGCCACGGCTCACCGTGGACGTGGCCTACGGGCACCCGCGGGAATGGCCGCAGTGGCCACGGAAAGAGGCCCGGGGCTGTCTACGGCGTTCATGGGAGTCGAGTAGGGTGCCAGGAAGAGAGAGGGGGCGGGGAGAGGCTCTGGTGCTCGCGCGTGTGAGACCGGGCATTGGCCGAGCCGGGCGGCTCTGGGCATGCACCGCAGGGGGTGAGAGAGAGGAAGAGACGAGGGCGCCTGCACGGTAGCGTGTTGCGGACGTCGAGGCACCTCGACTGGCGCGAGGGGGAGGCTCGAGGTGGTCGGGGGACGCGGCGTCAACGGTCAGGAGCATGCTGACGTGCTCCAGAGCGTGCAAATGGCCGGCATCCGCGGCTTTTCCGCGCGCACTCGCGTGTCCACTCGTGTCTGGGGTCTGAAGGGGGAATAAACAAGAGGGTTGGAAGCTTTGGATGCTCTGGAACTTGCCAGGAGTGAGAGAGAGATGAAAAAGGAAGGAAAAAGTGGTTTTCCAGAGAAGAAAAATGGATCCCTGCCCCCCTTCATCATTGCCTCTGGGGCAGGGAAGCACACCAGAGGTAGAGGGGGACTAGGAGGGGCTGTGGTAAAAAGTAGAACTCATGGAGATTAGTGGAAGTGGACAAAACATACATTTTTAATTTCTGCCAGAAGGTGTTTGGTGGTGATTTGGGCAAGAAGATGAACTCCTCTTGTCATGAGGCTTGACAGGGTCATATGGTATGATAAAATAATAGGTTCCACCAATATTGAGTCCATTTGGGAAAAGTTGCCAATGCATCTTTTGTAAACCCTAGAAATCAACAGAAATGGACTTCCCAAGATTTAGTCATGCAAACCTACTCTCCTTGATGCACCACTTGGTTTAGTGTCATCATTTGAGGTTCTGAACATGTCCTTAAAATTTGAGATCAAAAGGAGAAAGTTTCCAATGTAGAGTTGTTCAAATTTGGTTTTGGACAGGAAGGGTTTTGGGGCACTTTGATCAATGTACTTGTTCTCCAACTTGTGCCATTTGGTCCAGATGAGTAATTAGACCATTTGAGCATGTTCACAAGGTTTGAGAGCATTTGGGCATGTTTGGCAATGTAAAGTTGCTCAAACTTCAAAATGGACAAAATGGTTTTGAGGGGATTTCATGGGGTTATGCTATTCTCCATGACATGGTACTTGTCAAGATCATCCAGCGTGTCATATGTGACATGCTAGAATTTTCTTGGAATTTTGGGAGAATATTTCCTTTGTAAATATTTCAAAAGCTTGAAATATCCAGAAAGGGTTTTTGAGGGATTTGACCAATATTTTGAACAAGGCCATGTGTTTAAACTCTTATATATGGACAATATATGTCCACTGAGTTTCCCTAGGTTTTTGTCAAATATTTTTGAAACAACAAAATGTTTTTTCCCTGTTAAAGACCATTTCTGGCCTTAAGAAAAATCTTTTAAATAAAATAGGAAAATATCTTTTAAAATTATATTTTTGTGGTTTATGGGAGTCCTACATCTAATAGGATTCAAATATACCTTTTGAATGATTTTACACACCCCAAGTCAAGTACTTGTAGTGCAAACCTCAACTCAGGGGTTTTTTGAAAAACTAATTTTTGAAAATACTATTTGGACAAATTGTTTTTGCAAGAAATTATTTTTATGTCCTATACACATGGCATGATCATTGGGCAGAAGCTTGGGGCAAGGAGACGAAGTATCGAAGGTGGAGTTGTGTTGACTTTAAGGAGCACTTGAAAAACACAGAGAGAAAACCAACTCAAAATAAAAAGTCAAATAATGGAAAAGTTTTTGTCAAACCACATTTTATCATGATTTGTCATATTAAGTGTTGTGCCATGAAAATCAGGGTGTGACATACCCTCACTATCAGAAGCTTGTATATGGGATTTATATGACCACAAAGAAAGTTGCTCACTACTTCTGTGACCATACCATCACAGTCGTCAGCGACACCCCCTTATCAGAGATTCTGCACAACAGAGATGCAACTGGTCGAGTGGCAAAATGGGCGATTGAACTCCTTCCCCTTGATATCAGATTTGAGGCAAAGAAAGCTATCAAGTGCCAAGCAATAGCAGATTTCCTCGCTGAATGGACTGAACAGCAGTTACCGACTCAAGTTCACTCGTAGCACTGGACTATGTTCTTTGATGGCTCTAAAATGCTGAATGGTTCCGGTGCCGGGGTAGTCTTGGTTTCCCCCCGAGGATATAAGCTCAGATACGTACTCCAGGTTCACTTTGACTCCTCCAACAACAAAGCAGAATATGAAGCACTTTTGTATGGGTTGCGTATGGCCATTTCACTCGGCGTCCGTCGCCTCATGGTCTACGGCGACTCGGATTTGGTGGTTAACCAAGTGATGAAGGAGTGGGACGTCAGAAGCCCAGCTATGACTGGTTACTGCAATGTAGTCAGAAAGCTGGAGAAGAAATTCAAGGGATTAGAACTCCATCATGTTCCCCGACTGAAAAACCAAGCAGCTGATGACTTGGAGAAGATAGGTTCCAAAAGAGAAGCCATCCCGAGTGGCGTGTTTTTGGAGCATGTTCACACGCCGTCAGTTCAAGAAGATCCTTTCACTGAAGAAGCCCTGCAGCCAAAAAGCGCCACAGATCCGACTGAAGTCGAGGTCCCAGCTGTGGCCGACTTAATCATGGAAGTTCTGGTTATCACTCCCGACTGGACAGTGCCCTACATCGCGTATATCCTAAGGAAAGAGCTCCCAGAGAAAGAAGAAGAGGCTCGGCAGATCGTCCGTCCATCCAAGGCCTTTACTGTCATGAGGGGATAGTTGTACATAGAAAGCGCGACTGGAGTCAACCAGAAATGCATAACACCAGAAGAGGGTCGAATGATTCTCAAGGACATCCACTCGGGGACCTGTGGCCATCATGCGTCCTCTCGGACCATCGTGGCTAAAGCATACCGAGCAGGCTTTTACTGGCCCAGAGCAAACGAGATGGCAAAAGAGATAGTCGACAAGTGTGAAGGATGTCAGTTCTACTCCAATATGTCGCACAAGCCCGCCTCAGCCTTGAAGACCATTCCAATCGTCTGGCCTTTTGCTGTTTGGGGGTTAGATATGGTTGGACCCCTGAGAACTGGCAGGAGCGGCTTCACCCATGTACTGGTGGCAGTCAACAAGTTCACCAAGTGGATCGAAGCCAAGCCCATTAAAAATCTTGATGCTTGCACTGCCATCAGCTTCATCAGAGAATTGATATTCAGATATGGAGTTCCGCATAGCATCATCACTGATAATGGGTCAAACTTCGATTCCAATCAGTTCAAGGCCTTCTACGCTTCTCAAGGCACTCGAGTCGACTACGCTTCAGTCGCCCACCCCCAGTCGAATGGACAAGCAGAAAGAGCAAATGGCCTAATTCTCAAAGAGCGGTTCTGCCAAGTGACCTGCTTCACAATGCACCGCGAGTCGAGCTCTACTCTGAAGCCGAAGCAGAACAAGCCCGGCAGGATGCAGTCGACGTTCTAGAAGAAGAAAGAGAGATGGCCATGATCCGATCGACCATCTATTAGCAAGACTTGCGTTGATTCTACGCCAGAAATGTGAAGAGCCGAGCCTTCCAAGAGGGAGACTTGGTCCTCCGAGTGGACCAATAGAAGCCACACAAACTCGCCCCTACTTGGGAAGGCCCCTTCATTGTTACCAAAGTTCTCCACAACGGAGCATACCGTCTCTACAATGTCGATCGCCAGATTGACGAGCCACGAGCTTGGAATGCGGATCTGCTCCGCCCCTTTTATACTTAAGTATTCACTCGGATGAGTTGTAATAAAAGTACTTCTGTAGTTTATTTATCAAAGACAAGAGTTTTATAATTTTACCAATGATTGTCGTTACTTTTGTTCACATAAATCAGTGCCCCAGTGGGTGGCTTAGCGGCGAATCCGTTTCCCCTAGGTCTGTAAAAAAATCCTTGCCGAGTGGTGAGCCAGCCTCCCACTCGGGGGCTTAGCTGCGAATCCGTTTCGCCTAAGTTGAAAAGAAAAATCCTATCGAGTGGTGAGCCAGCCTCTCACTCGGGGGCTTAGCTGCGAATCCGTTTCGCCTAAGCTTAAACAAAATCCTACCGAGTGGTAAGCTAGCCTTCCACTTGGAGGTTTAGCTGCGAATCCGTTTCGCCTAAGTTTAAACAAAATCCTACCGAGTGGTAAGCCATCCTTCCACTCGGAGGTTTAGCTGCGAATCCGTTTCTCCTAAGTTTAAACAAAATCCTACCGAGTGATAAGCCTGCCTTCCACTCGGAGGCTTAGCTGCAGTCCAAGTACTCGCCTAAGTTAAAACAAAATCCTGCCGAGTGGTGATCCAGCCTCCCACTCAGGGGCTTAGCTGCAACCTAGTGTTCGCCTAAGTACAAATACAACATGCGCTCTGCAAGGAGGACGAAGCGCAGGTCGACTGCTACCTTCTCCTTTCGAGCTACGCCACAAATACAACATGCACTCCGCAAGGAGGACGAAGCGCAGGTCGACTGCTACCTTCTCCTTCCGAGCTACACCACAAATACAACGTGCGCTCCACAAGAAGGGCGAAGCGCAGGTCGACTGCTACCTTCTCCTTCCGAGCTACGCCACAAATACAACATGCGCTCTGCAAGGAGGACGAAGCGCAGGTCAACTGCTACCTTCTCCTTTAGTGCTGCGCCACGAAAATCCTACCGAGTGGAGAGCAAACCTCCCGCTCGGGGGCTTAGCTGCAGCCCAGTGCTCGCCTAAGTTTCTGAAATCCTACCGAGTGGAGAGCAAACCTCCCAATCAGGGGCTTAGCTGCAGCCCAGTGCTCGCCTAAGTTTTTAAAAATCCTACCGAGTGGTGAGCAAACCTACCACTCGGGGGCTTAGCTGCAGCCCAGTGCTCGCCTAAGTTTTTGAAAATCCTACCGAGTGGAGAGCAAAC